>NC_043700.1:25944111-26024635 GCF_006229205.1 Suricata suricatta
CATCCACTTTGCTACAAATGGCCATATTTCATTCTTTCTCATTGCCATGTAGTACTCCATTGTGTATATATACCACATCTTCTTGATCCACTCATCAGGTGGTGGACATTTAGGCCCTTTCCATGTTTTGGCTATTGTTGACATTGCTGCTATGAACATTGGGGTACATGTGCTCCTACGCATCAGCATTTCTGTATCTCTTGGTTAAATCCCTAGCAATGCTATTTTGCTGGGTCATAAGGGAGTTCTTTGGATAGTTTTTTGAGGAACCTCCACACTGCTTTCCAGAGTGGCTGCATCCCTGGTTGTTTTTAAAATGTCTTATTTTAAGTTGCTCTGTTTGCATCAAGAGCCTAACAAAGTGGTTCATTGATTGATATGTCTCTACATTTTTTCCTTATTTTTTTAGTATTAAGATATAATCCACATGCCCTAATATTTGCCATTTTAAATGTATATTTCAGTGGGATTCATTTTTTAGATTTACAAAGTTGTGCGACAATCACCCACAATCTAGTTCCAGAACATTTTCATCACCCCAAAAGTAACCTCTTCGTTAGCAAAAAAAGAAAATTATTAGGCTTTTAGCTATTGAATTTTATGGGTTCCTTGTATATTTTGAATATTAACCCCTCATTAGATATATGGTTCTCCCATTCTATATGTTACATTTTCCTTTTGTTGATAATTTCCTTGGGTATACAGAAGCTTTTATTTTTTTTATAAATCTTTTATTGTTTTATTTATTTTTGATACAGACAGAGACAGAGCATGAGAGGGGGAGGAGCAGAGAGAGAAGGAGGCACGGAACACGAAGCAGGCTCCAGGCTCTGAGCTAGCTGTCAGCACAGAGCCTTACGCAGGGCTCGAACCCAGGAACGTGAGATCTGACCTGAGCTGAAGTCGGAGGCTTAACCGACTGAGCCACCCAGGCGCCCCTACAGAAGCTTTTAAATTTGATGTAGTCTCACTTATTTATTTTTGCTCTTGTTGATTGTGCTTTTGGTGTCAAATCCAAAAAATCATTCCTAAAACCAAAGACAAGGTTATCCCCTACATTTTTTTCTAGGATTTTTTACAGTTTCCTGTCTGGTACTAAAGTCTTTAATCCACGTTGAGTTTTCTTGTCTGGTGTAAGATAGGGGTCCAGAATTCAAAGATCTCTGGGCCAATAAATTTCCAGAGGTGATACTTGGGCAAATACTATTTCTGATATTTTCATTAAAGAATAAATTTTGTTTTGTAATAGGGTTGCTTTTTTTGCTGGAATGGATTAATCTCAAACATGGACACAATGTGTACTTGCTCATGATTTTTACTAAAGGGGTTTGAGAATCTTTTTAATATTTGTATTGTTGAGGGGAGGAGAGTCAGGCGAGAAGGTTGCTTTGACTTTTGCATCGCACCCTGGTGAGTTGAAGACCTCCTTTCTCTATAGATCACAGAAGTTCACACCCATTTGGTCTGGAAATAACCTACTCCGGTTATCTATGGCACTTCTCTTCTGAAAGAAGTAGCCAGTTAATACTATTTTTTAAAACACTACCACAGAGGAAAGGGAAAAGAAAAAAAGGAGGAAAAAAAGGAAAGAAGGAAAAACAGATTTACTGAACTTAGAGTATAAACTATCATCAGGAATAGAAGTCATTTAAGAGGCAATGTTATCCAGGGTTTATATAAAGCTGGGTTGCACTTCTTATTAGCTTGTGCAGGTCCTTGTCACCTTAGACAGGTGAGAAAGTTAAGGTACAAAGAAGTAAAGTTCCAGAGTTTCAGAATAGAAACTAGAGACGCCATCTGGCAGACCAGCTGGACACTCAGTCTGGGAGAATGGAGTTGACCCTGATTTCTAGTCTAAATGGACTCTGAACCTTGGCCTCTGTGCTTTGGCCATGTCCTCTGTCAAGAAGCACTCAAACATCCTTCCATCTTGGACTCCTGGTCCCCACCCTGTCTGAACAACTGGGTATTCAGCTGGAAGGGGCATTGCTGGCCCGGTCTATGCTGCTGCTGACCTGCTCTCTCACCCAATCCCAACTGAACTTTCCACGTGTTCCACCACCACCTCTCTTGCCGATGACAGCTGCCAGATGTCAAGGCTCTCCCTCAACCTGTTCTCCACCTGACATCCTGTACGCCATCCTACCACTCACCAGTGTCCATGAAGGCGTCTTGCTGCCAAGGTACCATGGATCATCATCACGCATTGGTCTGAACCAAGTTGATTAAGAAATACTGGACTTGCAAAGTGAAGAGATCTAATCTGCATAGAAAATGCTTCCTTTGCCTGTAAACTGTTGGTCAGATTATTTTATTTCTGATGCTCACCAATCTTGTTTGACATTGCTCCCATGTAGGGAATATATATTTGATCGTGTTTGAATATAAAGGAGATTTGCTTTCAAATTGAGACTTGTGGCAGTGACAGGAGAAATTTACACTAATTGCTAACCATGGCTCCCTGATCCAAGAACAGACTCTGTTATTTCACAGGAAGGGGATCCTGAGATGCTGGGCCCCTAAGGCTCATTGTTGGTTCCCTCAGAGCTTCTAAGGACTGTCGATTGACAGCCATCTCTGTCCTCCAGTGTTTAGATCTACATACGCTCTGAGCCCTATATGTCCCACAGCCAGCTGGCCGCTGCCCTTGCCACCCTGCAGCTTGCTTTGAAGTTTTATAATCAGTTCACCAACATGGCCCGAAGAGGGACAAGAGCCAGGTCTGCTGGCTTTCACAGGCAAAGCTCTCAGAGAAACATTTCCTCGGGGTGCCTGGATGGCTCAGTCGGTTGAGTATCCAACTCTTGATTTTGGCTCAGGTCATGATCTCATGGTTTGTAGGTTTGAGCCTTGCATTGTGTTCTGTGCTGACAGCCTGCAGCCTGCCTGGGATTCTCTCTCTCTCTCCCTCTCTCTCTGCCCCTCCCCCAGTCATTCATGCTCACTCTCTTTATCAGAAATAAATTTAAAGAAAGAATTTTTTAAAAAAAGAAAGAAGAAAAACATTGTCTTTGGGGCTTTGTTAAATAAAATGAGTGTATAAAGAATGCATATGGACAGAATACACATCTCATTTCTTAACCTGTAAAGTGAAGACAATACTATCTGATAGGTTCATATGAGGAATAAAGAAGTTAATACACGCAAAGCACTTCACATAGTGACAAACACATAATAAAAGCTGGGTTTTTGGTTTTTGTGTTTTTGGGTTTTTTGGCCAAAGAACATAAAATGGTTTATGGAGAAAGCTCAGGCCATAAACTCAAAATCCACGGAACAATCTCGCTACCCCATCCACTCCTGATCACGTATCTCTAATGTGGCAGTAACTTGTTTTCCTTCCTTGGCTGACTTTACTTTCTCATACTGGCAGCCATCTTCAGGAAACTCCCTTTGCGGTCTGGGTCCTCTGAGTCATAGCTACCAAGCAATGGGGCTTCTCTTTTAGGCCACTGGCATGTCCCCTAACCTCACTAAAGCTCCTAGGCACTAAGAAATAACACAATATGAGTTTATTATAAAGTGACTGCGGGAGTTTACACACAAGTGCCGACCTTGAGTTAGATGAATCTGGTTGATTAGGTGGCTCGTGTCGGAAGGACTGGTAAGTGGTTCTTCCAAGGTGATCCTGGACACTCTCAGGTTAACCGGTTAAAAGAAGGTCTGCTGGCCTCCCAGCCAGTGCTTTGCTTATCTCCGCTGGACCCCACAGTCTGAGCCCTCCCTGGACCAGAGGAAGCTGGCCCAGCAATCACCTGCCTCCTCTGTGCCATCTGTCCCCAGCCTGCGTGGTAAGACCTGCGACCCTCGCCTTCTTGTGGGCTGGGAACCTCACACACACTGGATCCAGGGTAACACAAAGGTAGAAAGCACGTTGGATCTGTGCTCTCTGCATCAGAAGGAAAGTACCTGCACTCAACAGTCACCTCTGGACTAGGAAGTCAGTCTGTACCTAGCAGTGACACAAATCAGATGTCTGCAGGTTTACATCCCAGAGAAAATGTGCCCAGACTCAAAAGGCATAAAATAATCATCAGAACAAGAATTAACTTCTCAACTGCCTTTTTCCCCCGGCCCCAAATCAGAGAAACCAGTTCCCAAGTGCAGACACAAAGTAGAGTAGATCTGAGTCTAGGTTGGCTCTGATGACCTTGGCTCCCAGGAAGCAAAATGGCCTTCCATGTCCGAGGGTAGGTGACTGTAGTCTGTGCTACTGCAGGTGAAGCAGAGGGAACAGCAAGCCTGTGTCTGGAATGGTGCAGAACTTTCTGGCATGCATCAGATGACTGTAGTTATTTCAGTAACCAGTTTTAAATGATGACAGTTGACAACTCTAAATAATTTACTTCTCTATCTAGGTCATATTAATGTTTGCAGGGATGCCTGTGCACAGGGCACGTTTCCTTTTTCCCTCTGGGTACTCTTTATCGCTGGTACTTGTCAAGAACAAAGTCTCTGGTTTCATAAATCAGAACACTCACTGGCAGAACCTGGCACTAATATGGAGGCCTGGCTCTAAGGAACAATCTCGCCCATGGGGCAACTGAAAAAAAAACAGACCTTCCTGCGGGAGTCATCTGCTCTCAATTCCAAACAACATACAGTGATGATGGCAGTCCTAATGGAGACTTCAACACCCACGAGTTCACATGCAAGTAACTACCTTCCTCAGAAGTGCTCATTCCAAGGCCAGTTACTGAATTTCCTCCAAAACCGATATCATATCTGTAAGATTTAATAGATGGAGGCAGAGACAAGAGGAAAGAAAGAGACCAAGTTATGGAGCCAAGAAAGCCTTTATCGGGGTCTGCGATTCCCGGGCAAGTTTCCGTGACTCCGGGAGTGGGGAGTCAGGGAAGTCATGCCTGGTATGGGAGGGGTGAGGTGTTTTATGGGTGAAAGACTTCCGGGTTAGGTCTTGAGAGGGCAGATTACCAAATAAGGGCATTTTAGGGCCATGGCAGGATGGGATAGGTTGCCTCCTTTGTTGAGATGTGATGGGAAGCTGGAGCTTCATGATTGGCTGTTTTTAAACTGGCGCAGAGAATTCCAGGTTTGTGGGTGGGGGTGGGGGTTGTCAGTGCATGGAGTTCTTCTCTAACCCACAGCAAAATGGCCACTCGGTCACCATCTTAAGGTAACTCTTACAATATCCACTATTTAATATTAGTTTAACAGTGCTCAGTGGCTCCGTCGGTTGGGCATCCACTTCAACTCATGTCAGGATCTCACGACTTGTGAGTTCAAGCCCCCCGATGGGCTCTATGCTAACAGCTCAGAGCCTGGAGCCTGCTTCGGATTCTGTGTAGCCCCTCTCTCTCTCCGCCCCTCTCCCGCTCACACTCTGTCTCTCAAAAAGTAATAAATAAACATTTAAAAATGTTTTATTATTAGTTTAGAAAAAGAAGTGATCAAACTTATTTACAAAACTCATTTTCCCAAAATATGCCAGATTGCTGAGTAGGCTAAGGCAGAAAACAACCATCAGAACAAGAGTTAACTTCTCAGCTGCTTTTTTTCCCAGTGTCAGATCAGAGAAACCAGTGCTCAGATGCAGGAAGTCTGCAGCCCTGACACTAAGTTTGACTCTGAGATCTGCTTGGGCCTTTTGTTGATAATGAATTTCTGGAAAGCGGCAGGAGGAAGCAGTAGGAATCTCATCAGCTGGCCATTGTCCCTTACTTCCTCTCCTTCCCATAAATGCAAACCACACCCTGCTGCCCACAGACACACCCTTCCCAGACTACAGCAGGGTCTACAGTTTGCCTCTTATGCATTTGTCCATATAAATAGCTAATTCTGAATGAAAAGTAAAGCACAGGGCTGGGAAGAAATGGAGGGCTACCCCGTGTTAAACAAATTATCAACCCTCAATTTGACAAGTGTCTTTCTCTCTTTTTTTAGAGAGGAAGCCATCTTCTTCCCCTCCTTTAATCACACATATTCCTTCTAAGCATAAAGTCACTCAACCTGATCCCATTTCCACAGCCCAAGAGTCTTCTCACAGAAGACACCAAGGTATTCTTCAAGTGACACACACATCTAAGTGTTAACACTTATAAAAGCTGGCCACCCCAACAACTGTGACTTTTGAGGTCCAAATCATACCAAGAAAACATTGCTTTGAAGTCCCTACATCTTCAGCTGTCAAAGGCCAAAAATAAAAATAATGTTTTTATTTGTTGAAACTCAGGATGATATAACTTACAGAAAAATATATGTGTTATGTCAAACTCAGTGGCATGAATACATCTAATATAATAAATATTTGGGCACCTGAAATAATAGAACTACTGTAACATGTTTTCATACTCTGTTATAATATTCTTTTCTTTAAAGTATATTTATATATTCTGAAAGAGAAAGCACATGTGGGAGAAGGGCAGAGAGAGAAAGAATGCCAAGCAGCCTCTGCATTGTTGGCGCAAAGCCCAACTCAGGGCTCAAACCCACAAACTGTAAGAGCATGACCCGAGATCAAGAGTCAACCACTTAACCACCTGAGCCACCCAAGCGCCCCTATAGTACTTTCTAAGCTCTGCCTGTATCAGTCTCTTGTGGCTGCTGTAACAAATCACCACAAATTTGGTGGCTTAAAACAATAAAAATGTATTCTTGCAGTTCTGTGGGCCAGAAGTCCAAATTAAAGAGCTTTCAAGGCTACACTCCTTCTATTCCTGCGTATACCAGTTTCTGGTGACTGCCACCATTCCTTGGTGTAGAGCTACATCTCTCCAATCTCACCTCTGTCTTCGCATGGCCTTATCCTCTGTGTCTGTCTCAAATACGTGCCTTTCTCTTACAAAACACTTGTCTCTGGGTTCAGGGCCCACCTGCATAGCCCAGCAACTCCTTTGTGCCTCATAAGGTAACACTCACAGGTTCCAGGGATGAGAAGATGGACAGATCTTTGGGGTGACCACCATGCAATCCACCACACCGCCTTATTAACATGATTTGGTTTTTGTCTAACAGTAGGTTAAAGCAGAGACTTGGCTTGCACACACTGGTATCGCCCACAGTGCCCAGAACAGGACATTGCCCAGTAGGCCACTGAACTTGTGTTTAATAAATTCTTCAGAAAGTCTAAAATGGGGCCAGCAAGAGAACTAAAACCACTTCCTACATCACTGCCTAAGACTACCTCCTGCTTCCTGCCCCCTTTCTCCAAAAGTCACTTTGAGAAGAGACTTTGAGACCGCTGGGGAAAGGAGGGATGAAAGTGGGGTCATATAAAAGACCTACCACTATATAATAATAATGAACTCTGTGATAGACAAGTTCTCCAAATTATGTATGAAGAGTAAGAGGAACTACCACAAACTTGCAGGTAAGTAACTTCTGAAAACTTGGTGTTTAGAGCAACTCTTGCTGGTAGGAAAAGCTGCCCGCTCTATTATAACAGAGGGGCTGAGAGACCACCATCAGGAATTCACAGATTGACAGGCTTATAGCCAGTGATAAACCAGGTGCTAAGTACACAGAGCACACGTCCTTAGAGAGAGGGGAGCACTTCACAACGGTGCCCAGGACACTGTCTGAGGTCAGTGTATAAGGCCAGAAGACCCTTTGAAATTAGTCCCTGAGCTGCAGAGATTGGTGATCTTAAAAGTATCAGTGCCAGAAGGCGAAGCCCCACTGGAATTAGCAAAAAAGACAGTGACAAGGCAACCTAGCTAGCAGGGAGCTGCCGGTCCCCACCTAGCAATGGGAGTGGTGGAGGAGGCCAGTCAGTAACAGGCTGGGTGGGGAGTGAAAGAGATCTAGAGGGCAGTTCAGCGTTAGGAAGGACAACATCCTCAGCCCGCCATCAGAAAGAATTTCTGGAAGCAGGCTCCGCCCCTCCCATTCACATCGCTAATCCCCTATTAACAATATCAAAATCCCCTGCTTCAGAAAAGCTCTCCTCTCCCAATACAGCGTGGTCGGCACAGTTCCGAGCCTTTGCTCAGGCCTCTCCCCACCTCCAACCCCTTGCCAGAAATAACATCGCTTCACCAATTCCACCCCCTCTTGTTTCAGGACCACCAAGCTTGCCTTTTCCATGTAGGTTCCCATAGAGACCCACCAATACCCACCTCCCCGTGCTCCAAATTGCTGAGTGACATGTGTCTGCACCCCTCGTTTTCTCCCATTATCTACCACACAGCTGAGACGAAGTCTTATATCTTGTTTGTATTCCAGCTCAACTTCTAACAAGACGCCTTTCATGTAGCAGGTGTTCAGTAAATACCTGTTGAATTAAAGGCATTGTCCTGAAAGTTAAACTGAATCCAAGATTCAGCTGGTGACTCAGGAACCCAAAAAATTAGAGAAAGTTGGTCTGAGGGAAATTTCTGATCAACTCATGCTTCAAGACTCAGCTTATTGTCGCTTCCATTGATCTTGATTCAATATTCCTATTACATAGAGTTGAATATGCCCTCCTTTGTGCCCCAATGGTCCCTGTGCCTGCTTCCTTCATAGTACCCAGCACCTAATGAAGGAGAAACCTAATGGAGGACCAGGGGGAGGTGAAGAGGGAAAGAGAGTTGGGGAGAGAGAGGGACACAAAACTTGAGAGACTATTGAATCCTGAAAATGAACTGAGGGCTGAAGGGGAAGGGGGAGGGGGGAAAGAGGTGGTTGTGATGGAGGAGGGCCCTTGTGGGGAAGAGCACAGGGTGTTGTATGGAAACCAATTTGACAATAAACTATTAAAAAAATAAAAAATGAAAATAAATAAATGTGCCTCCATGAATTCCACCTCCTTCCATGAAATTTATAAGACTCTTGAGGACAGGCACTATTCGGTTCATGTCTGCACCATTAACATTTAGAGCAATAGTTAGGAGCTCAGCATTGAGGATCAAATAGGACAGTGTTCTAGCTCCTTCCACTTACAAGCTGCGTGACCTTGGAAAGCTTTTATTACTTAACCTCTCTAAGCTGATTTCATTGATGGCAGGATTATTGAGAACCACTATTCTCAAAAATTATTCAGATAATCATAATTAGTATTATTAATGCAAGTAGAGCATTGAATTCAGCATCTGGCACAATCAATCATAGTTAAACAAATGGCTGAAAGTTCATAAAGGCTGATGTTTCACCTTCTTCCTGCCTGTGCTACTGCTTTTCTGGGAAACTGTTCCCAATACTTATATGTGCAGCTGCTAATTTGAAGGGTTTCTTTTCTTGGGGCACCACCTGGGTGGCTCAGTTGGGTAAGCATCCAACTCTGATTGCCCCTCAAGTCATGGTCTCACGGTGCAAGGGTTCGAGCCCCATGTAGAACTGTACTGACAGTGCAGAGCATGCTTGGGATTCTCTCTCCAAATCTGATTGCCCCTCAAGTCATGGTCTCACGGTGCAAGGGTTCGAGCCCCATGTAGAACTGTACTGACAGTGCAGAGCATGCTTGGGATTCTCTCTCCTTCTCTCTCTGCTTCTCTCTCTCTCTCTCTCTCTCTCTCTCTCTCTCTCTCTCTCAAAACAAATAAACTTTAAAAATAAAGTAAAATTGTTCTCAGGGTTCCAACACAGACATGCCAGATCCCAGTGCTCAATCAATGGGTACTTGATTACAGAATGTCTGTGGCTTCTCCTTCCCGCTGCAACACCCTCTGTGACAATGACGGTTTGTCAGCATCTCCTGCGGCAGAGACTGGCTCGCTGCCACAGCGTCAGCACCAGTGTGATGTGATTTATTCCTTTGCCCCTTACACATGTGTCATTTATGCCCATGTCTCATTTCTTTCTCTGATCAAAAACAGAAGAATCCATCTTAGAGTATATGAAAAGGGTAGAAATCAAACTAGGACGTTTTGAAGTGAAATTTCAATCCTCCTGGGAAATAACAGTTGCAGCACAGACCTTGAAAGGATCACTCAAGCCACTATTGACCAAAAATGGACAATATGTGAAACTTATAAGACTGGTTTTTACCAGTGTATACAGTCCAGAACTAAACACACACACAGAATAATGTCAATTTTCCCGGGGGAAAAAACCATAATTTTCTATCAAGAAATAAAATCAGTGGATGCCTGAGTCACTCAGTCAGTTAAGCGACCCGCTTCAGCTCAGGTCATGATCTCACGGTTCATGGGTTCAATCCCCGCATTGGGCTCTGTGCTGACAGCTTAGAGTCTGGAACCTGCTTTGGATTCTGTGTCTCCCTCTCTCTCTGCTCCTCCCCCACTCGTGCTCTGTCTCTGTCTCTCAAAAATAAATAAATCTTAAAAATGTTTTAAGAATTTAAAAAAATAAAGCGAATAATGAGGAAAGTAGTGAATATGTGAGAAGATTCAAAAATAAATTTTTAAAATAACCAGACTAACATAAAAAAGTCAAACCACAAAATTGAAAAGAAAAATGGTTAGATTGGCAGTTAATAAATCAGCCAAGCAGATAAGCTAATTAACATTCTGTAAATCTGTGTAGGTATGCTTGAGTGTCAATGCCATCACAGCAGACACAGCAGCAGCCAATAATCCGAACCAAACAAACCTGCTTTGCACATCCAGGGACCCTGCTGAGCCAGCCCTGTGCGGACACCCACTTCCGGTGTACCTGATCCCAGGGGCGACACATCGCTGGCAGCACTTGCAAGCTTCAGGAACCCAGAGACCAAGGCCTCTTAACCTCAGATCTGGTAACATCAGCTGATCTTCACTCTCTTTGTCCCTACTCTCCACCCTGGTCCGCCACTTGGGTGCCCCACAAGCCACTGCTGTGGGTAAATGCCACTAATAATCATGGTCAATGGGGATGTTTATCATTGCAAATGCTAAAAGCCAGGTTTAAATGGGTCTAGTTTTGACTGCCACCAATGTAGGGTCTGATTTCTGCCTTCAAAGGCCATACGCTACAGTGATGACAAATGTCAACGTGCTGCAGATGGTAGAAGCACAGTGTCAGGTTCTGAGTCATTTAACATTTTTATTAGTGATCCAGGAGAGTGTAAATGGCATGTTAATAGTATCTGCAAATGGCACCTTATGGGACAATGAGCACATAACGAGGTAAAGTGGCAGACCTTCCAAGGGCCCGAACAAAGGAAGAAAAACCAAAAGTCAGCTGAACAAGAAGAGATGAGCTAATAAGCTTGGGAAGAATGAGACAAACCACAGATAACGGATGGGCTGGCCAGCCACGCAGATGATGGAAACCCTTGGAGTGAGTCACACTGTCTGTCTTGCCTCTCCCCACGCCGAGTCAGACCCGTCACCATGGGGCCACTGTGTCTCTCATAGTGTCTTGGGATACCATGTATCCTAATAACAACCGCCGTCTGGGAGGAGCGTGTGCTCTCCTGGTAAAAAATAACTCGAATGATGAGTCTGAGCAAACGTTCATGAAGACAGGACACTCTGGGCAGTTACGGCAGGAAAACGTCCAGGCTTCCTGCAAAAGTCAGGGGTGGAGAGCAAACATTCTCTCCACCTCCTTGCTGAGCCTTCTTCTCAGTCACAAGGTGCATGGAGCCTCAAACTCTCACTCTCAAGCTGGTCCCCAAAATGTGGTTTGGAGTCCACAGGTATTAAACTAAGACATAGCATTAACACAGCTTCTCTACCTGGCTCTCGGTTTCTCAATTACAGGCTTTCCTGTAAAGGAAGCCCCTCTAAATGAAGGAGTACCTCTAGGTACTCCTCTAGGATTACCTGGAAGTCTCTTTGCCCTTTATAATCACCCACTAGAGAATCCAGAGCTTTCATCTTTGGCTGGTGGGGGGTCAGTAAGGAAAATGCCAACACTACTGCAAAAACTCTGTAGAGAGAATGAGGTGGGGTGAGGTGAGGGCCAGAGACTGAAGTGGGTCTCCTCAAATCTGTTTAACCTAAGGGTCTACCAGCAGCTCTGATTATTTGTTATTAACAGCTTTTGAAATGTCCTGCTGTCATTGGTCTCCTGCTTTTATTTTTCCTCCCTTGTCAGCAAGCCCATCCTTAAGCAATTAACTGTTCATTAACACCTTCAGGGAAAATAAGAGGAATAAAACTGAAAAGTGATAAGGGTGAAATGCCAAAAAAAAAAAAAATGCTCCAAAAATCCCAACTTCACCTGAGACAGAGAAATGGTTCAGTTGATATCTTAGGCCTTCTCTAAAATAAGACTGTTACAGTTCTTACTAGAACATCCTCCCTAGAATCAGGGTCAGAAATTATGTTCCCTACTTTTGGCTTTCCTTTTTATTTTCTTTCTCTTTTCTTTTAAATGTTTGTGTTATGACCCTTGATACTCAGAATCTTGGGATGCCATGTATCCTAATAACAATTTATTCCCTAACTTACAGAAAGGAACATGAAAGGGATCAATCTTCTCTTCTGGAGACTTTGATTTTGTTTCAAGAGGTTTTCTATTGGAAACGTGCAGTGTTCGGGTTCTTGTGGGCAATCGAAGGGGGTGGAGAGATGAAGGGGACACTTTTCTGAGTCACCACAGGAAATCTGGGGAAGTGGTTACTTCTGGAAAGATACCCAGCCCATGGTATCTTAGTCATCTCCACTCTGCAAATGAGGTAGAAACGCAGTAACCCTGTATGCGGAAATGAGAACTTAGCGGGCAGGCAAAGACTCCAATTCTGAATTAAGAAAAAGCCCCGAAGTCTTCTACCTGCCATCAGATTGGCCCAGCCTATACTACCAGTGCTTATAATAGAAACTACTTCACAAAAATCACCACTGAAGAAAGTCAGGCCAACCTTTGCAAGTAGTATATTTATGGAAAATGAATGAGACAGACAGAATATGCAGGAGCCAAGGACAGAGCTCAGGACCTGGGGATACAGAGACATGTAACATTAGTTTTGAAGCACCCCTTTTTGAGATAATAATCCTTCTTAACATGGAAAACAGAATGGTTTCAGGGTGCCTGGGTGGCTCAGTCAGTTAGGAGTCAGACTTCAGTTCTGGTTATGGCCTCGTGGTTCGTCAGTTCGAGCCCCACATTGAACTCTGTGCTGACAGCTCAGAGCCTAGAGCCTGCCTCAGATTCTGCATCTCCCTCCCTCTCTCCCTCTCTCTCTCTCTCTCTCTCTCTCTCTCTCTCTCTCTCTGCTCCTCCTCTGCTTGTGCTCTGTCTCTCTCTCTCAAAAATGAATAAATGTTAAGAAAAAATATTTTTTAAGAAAATAGAATGAATTCTACTTAAGCAATGAATTCTATTTTCCAAATGGCTCCCTGACTCACTCAGATGTTGAAAAGTCATCTCAACTTAACCATGTCCAAAATCAAATTCGTGTTCCCCACCCCCAAGTCTTCCCTTCTCAACAAATGGCAGCCCTGCCATTCAGTTGCTCAGATGAAAAATCCTTGGAATCTCTCCCTTGATTTCTACCTCTCCTTGCTCCAAATACACATACATACACACCACACACACACACACACACACACACACACACACACACACACACACACACCATACATCCAACCCACCACCACATCCTGCTGGCTAACCTTCCAGCAGGTTACCTGACATTCCCAGCTTCACCACCTCATCACCCCTGCCCTGACCCAACTGGTCTCCCTTCTTCCACACATGCCCAATACAGTCAACAGACTGCATAGCAGCCAAAATGATCCTCTAAAACCCCACGTCAGGGGCACGTAGGTGGCTCAGTCAGTTAAGTGTCCGACTTCAGCTCAGGTCATGGTCTCATGGTTGCTGGGTTCAAGCCCCACTTTGGGCTCTGAATGGACAGCTCAGAGCCTGGAGCCTGCTTCAGATTCTCTGTCTCCCTCTCTCTCTGCACCCACCCCCCCACCATCTCTTTCAAAAATAAAAATTAAAAAAAACTTTTAACTTAAAAAAAAAAGTAAGATCATGTTGTTGCTCTATTCGAAGACTCTCTAAAGGCTTCTTATTTCATTCGGTAAAATCCAAAGTCTCTACCTTAGACAATAAGGCCTAGCATGGCCCCTCTGCTGCCTCTTCTATCTCAGCTCCCACCAAGTTAGCACGCTTCCCCTTCCCAAGCCTCCTCACTGCTCCTAGACCGTGCAGGCATGTTCCTGCCGCAAGGCCTTTGCGCTCCCTGCAACATCCCTTGGCATCCTCCAGATCCTTGCTTGTATGTTGTCTTAGTAGAGAGGCATCTATCCTTTAACACCCTCTATAAAACAGTGATCCCCACCCGCCCTCCCTATGCCCTTTATCAGATGTTATTTCTCTCCATAGGATTTTCACGACCTCATATATCTGATGATGTGTTTCTATCTCCCCCCCCCCGCCCCCATACTTTCTATTGTACATATATGGATCCAACTTCCTGTTTGTTTGTTCATTCAATTTTGATGAAGTGCCGATTAAGAATCAGGCACTCGGTTTACTACAATTAAAAGACATGCATAATCTTTTATGGTGCCATAATCTTTTTTTTTTTTTTCAGTGAAACAAGAGAATGCTCCCTCTCTCTGCATAGGGTACCTCCACTGTAAAGCTGCCTGTGACTGGAAATGTTACCACTCCTACACCTCACATCGATATTTCCAGAACCACCAGTTCCTCAGTCACCACCTCCACTCACCCTAACCTGGCTAAGTCAGGATAGCGTCCCTCTATCATATTATCAAAGTACCCAGGTATCAGAGAGTATCCAAACTAGATGAGGCACAGTGAAAACAACAACAATGATCACAACCACAACAACAAAGGACTTGATAAAAGACATACTACAGTAATAGGATTCTGAAGACGAGCAACTGAATGGAGGGGGGAAGGGAACCAGGAAGAGAAAGCAGTCAGACTAGACCTGCTGTTTCAATTCCAGTCTATGGGAGCAAGGTAAGGTCATCAAGAGAAACTTAAAAATGAGAAGGAGATCTAGGTTGGGGGGAGGGGGGAAGTAGGGAAGGATGAGGCAAGTAAATAAAGAATGTTAATTCCATTTTGGACATTCTGAGGTTGAAGTCCCACTGGAGATATCTAGCAGAGGGGGAGGAAGGTAGATGTGATCCCCACCGGACTAGATTGAAGTTGAGGGGAAAAAAGGAAAACACTAAATAAATAATCAGATGATCCTGGTGACCATGGAGAGATGGGGAAATAGAAAGTAAAATTCAAGCATTAGTTAAGGAGGTAATCAGAGGATGTACAAAAAACAAGGCAATAAAAATATTAGCCCTTTTTCTGATTAGAAAAATTCATGCTATTTTCTTAATTTTAAGAATGTATAAAGAAGAAAATTTTAATTTCCCATCTCCCAGTCCAGAGAAAGCCACCATTAACCCTTGAGACAGCTACCTACCAGACGTTTTTCTATACATATATTAGGAACGTTTGTATTCTTTATTTGGAATCATACCTTATATGCAAGTTTTATACACCTGATTGTTTCATTTATATTATAGATGGAGAATTTCCCTATGTAGTTAAATTGTTTCCAAATGTTTTTAATTTGGGGGGTAAAAATCCACCTTTGGCCTAAGCCAAAATGTATGTAAAGAGCTAAAATAGTCCAGATTGTTTCAAATCCTACTGTTAAAATATTCATCTTGGGGCGCCTGGGTGGCTCAGTCGGTTGAGCCTCCAACTTCGGCTCAGATCGCACGTTCATGGGTTCGAGCCCCGCGTCAGGCTCTGTGCTGACAGCTAGCTCAGAGCCTGGAGCCTGCTTCCGGTTCTGCGTCTCCGGCTCTATCTGCCCCTCCCCCTCTCATGCTCTGTCTCTGTCTGTATCAAAAATAAACAAAACATTTAAAAAAAAAAAAGATTCATCTTTCTTGATGAAGGAAAGCTAAAGGCCAGAAATTTGCTCCAGGGTATGGCAAGTGGAGGGAAGAGTGACTAGAGACGTTCTGTTTGTTTTTAACATAGGAGAAACCTGAATTTACTTGAAGACCAGTCCAAGAAAAATTGAGACAGAAAGCGGTAAGAGGAAGTCTCTGGAAAAGGCCTGCGTGTAGGGGAAGGTGGTGCTCCTGAGCCTTTCCCCAGCCCCCGGGTGCCCGTCCAGGAAGACCCCAGAGAATCACAGTCACCCGGCTACACAGGACGGAAACAGGACCCCTCTTCCCTCCAGCCTCGCTGCCCTCCTCTCTTGAGGCCTCCATTTCCTGCTCAGGAAAGCAGGGGGCATTGAGGGAGTTATCCTCACAGAGCTGCCCATACGGCTAATGAGATGGCGTCTTCTGAGCTCCTCAGAGAAAGAGGCTACCTAGATTCAGGGGGAAAGTAGTTCTAATTATTTTGATAGAAGCAAAATAATTAAGGGCCGCGTTGCTTCCTTTCTTCCTGTAGGAAGATCAGTGCAGGCCAGGAGTTCAAGGCTATTTCCTTTTCCCTCGTTTCCCATCCCTCCCGGGAGCCGCGTGCCTATTCCTTCGTTGCCTCCCCAGCCTTGGAGAGGGTTTGGTCCCCTCCCAGACCAGTTCCCATCCCGTTCCAAAGCACCAGTCAAGACCTCCGAATGCCAACGTCCGAGTTCAACTCGCACGCCCTAGAGCAATCCTTGCTAAGTGGGTTCAAGGCCCAGATCTCTCTGCCGAGGCTTTATTTGAACAAACTCCACGGGGGGGGGGGGGGGGTTATTGGAGCATCAGCGTATCCTCTTTCCCCTGAAAACCCTTAATATCTCTGTTCTTAAAACCAACCAAGTCGTTCATCACCAGAAGAAAAAGCAAACAATCTCCAAAGAGTAAACATCCCCTTACATATCTGATAGTCTGAGACTTTCAAGCCAGGGAAATGAAGCAGCAATTCTTAGGCCGCGAGCACTGCGGCCCTTGCCAGTTTGCCTGAGACAATGCTGAAGAAAAATGAATGGGAAGATTAGGCAGGGCCATTCCGCAGCCACGAGCGCCCTCTAGTGTTCAGTCGGAGGCCTTACTCCCCCACAACTTGACAGGAATAAAAGCATGAAGATACAACTGAAACTAATATAATATTGTATGGCAACTTCAATTAAGAAAAAAACTACCGGGGCACCTGAGTGCTCATTCGGCTAAGCGCCCAACTTCAGCCCTGATCTCATGATTCGTGAGTTGGAGCCCCACATCAGGCTCACTGCTGTCAGCCTGTCAGCGTAGAGCCTGCTTCAGATCCCCAGTACCCCTCTTGCTGCCCCTCTTCCACTTACACTCTCCCCCACAAAAAATAAATAAATAAATAAAGTTAAGCTATGAAGCTATTCATTGCCACACAGTGGATATTCATGTCACAATATCTTAATTTTGTATTGCATTGCCGTTACCAGCCTAAGTCACACAGAAAAGTTACATGCTCTTTGGACAAATTATTCAGAGTGAAGATTTTTTTTTTTTAAGGGAAACGTGGGTCATTTAATTCACTACCCAACAGCAGGAGTTACCATTTTAAACACTGAATAGTTACCATTCCACATTTAGTAAGCTAAACCCAGAAAATGTTTTCATGGGAACGTCCAGTACTGTCAAAATGGTGGAAAAACATAAACTCATACTTTGTTTGCATCACTATACCCTGGAAAGCAAAGTAGCAAGAAGATTAGGCAACATAAAATATATTACTTCTTGATCTTGACTCCAGGAAACAATGCAACAGGATGTTCTTAATTATATAGACAGAAATGTGGACCACAACTTTATTGCAATAGCTTTTCACTATTCTATTACGCACTCAGAATAGTGACTTTAAAACCTCTCTGTGTGTTTGATGCGAAATGAAAAGAGCTGATTATAAATTGTGCGTACAGGATAACTACAAGTTGTAAAATGTGTATATTGTGCGGATATGTGCTATTACTGGATTTGAATATGAAATAATGAAACCTGAACACAACAGAGCTTGTTGACTTAAGGAATGATTGCTAGGATTTTTGTTCTGTTGTTTGCTTTTTAACTGCTTGTTAACAGCTATTAGCTTCAAATAAATTTTTCAGGTCTACAAGACCCTTCTCCAGGCAAGGCTAAGTTGTTAACTCTCAGTTTGTTGCTTGAGGTCAATGACCATTTCAAAGTTTTTGTTTCCAAAGGCCAAAAGAGCCATTAACTGAAAATAAAACAGTAAAACAATTTAGAAAGCATAACTAAAAACAAAATGGCTTATCAATAAAGCCACATTATATGAATTATATAAACATCAAGATCAATGTAATATTGGTACAAATAAATTAGAATAAGAATCTTAAGAAAAATATTAGAGCAAGGGGCACCTGGGTGGCTCAGACAGTTAAGCGTCCGACTTTGGCTCAGGTCATGATCTCACAGTCTCTGGGTTCAAGCCCCACGTCGGGCTCTGTGCTGACAGCTCAGAGCCTGCAGCCTGCTTCAGATTCTGTGTCTCCCTCTCTCTCGGCCCCTCCCCCGCTCACTCTCTGTCTCTCAAAATAAAATAAAGACATAAAAAATGTTTTTTAAGTAACAGAACGCAAAATTATACATTCACACCTCTTAACAACAGTTTAATGACTGGTGTAGGCACAAAGACCAGAGGCCTTCATGCTGAGGAAATTGTTAATTTTCACTATAAAGTTCCTGTGGCTCAGGGTCACCTGGCTGGCTCAGTCAGAAGAACATGTGACTCTTGATCTCAGGTTGAGTTTGATCCTCCCTTAGGTGTGGAAACTACTTAAATAAATAAACCTTTTAAAAAAAAGTTCCTGTGGTTCAGAATGTTTTACAACAACTAAGCTTAGATATTAAAAACACGGGGGTCAAGCAGACTTGAGCTTAGTCACGGCTCACCACTCAGGTCAGCATCATTCTTGTGCTCTCAGCGATTTTCTGCATGACCCAGAAGTATTTTCAAACGCAGAGAAGCAGTAGCCAAAACAAGGCCATTCTCTAAAAGTCAGCTTTCCAGTGGGCCTTTCGGAGAGCATTAGTAACACCTCATTCAGGATTTGTGACAAATATAAAAATTCCACACAGGTCTTTCCCTGAAGGTTCTGTTTAAGTCACAGAATGGTCATAGGACAGAGGTGAAATCACGAGTCATGCTCGTGGTCCTACAATCTAAAACAAATGACACAGACATCCAAATATCTCTAGAAACATGAAATGGGGACAGAGAGCCAGCCCAGGGACTGTTTCAGAAACAGCCGAGCCATTCAAAGGCAGAGCAAAAAAATGTAAAATATGTCCTTGAAGCAGGTCAGACTGTGGTTCAGGGACCAAGAAATCAATCTTGGCAAATAATATTAATGTTCTTATAGATGTTTTCCTGGCTGAAACTCATATGCAAATCAATTTAAGAGTGGAAAGAAGGGGGGAAAATGGAGCTTATTCACAATCAAAGCGAACAAAAGGCCTTCACAAAGATAAGCATATTACCCTAACAAAGAAGCCCCTGGAGAAGTAGGAATAGTTCAGCATGTAAGAATATGCATTCCACTTGCCTCTGAAAACGTTAACAGTTGCAGCAAATGCAGGATGCAACTCACTGCAGAGTGGGCTAGAGTGCCCTTTATTTTCATGTATAAAATTCCATGTGAGGGGCGCCTGGGTGCCTCAGTCTGTTAAGTGTCCGACTTCAGCTCAGGTCACCATCTCGCAGTTGGTGGGTTCAAGCCCCATGTCAGGCTCTGTGCTGATGGCTCAGAGCCTGGAGCCTACTTCAGATTCTTGTCTCCCTCTCTCTCTGCCCCTCCCTTGCTCACTCTCTCTCTCTCTCTTTCTCTCAAAAATAAAAAAAATAAACATTAAAAGAATTCCATGTGAGTTACACTTAGGGGGAAATAGAGATTTTTTTCTCTTTTGCTGGAATAAATTCCACTATTCTAACTTCAGAACCACTCTTCAGAGTTCTAGGCTGCTTCTCAAACACTCTAATTCCAGCTTCCTCTCCTTGACCTCTTTCCTTCTTCTGACATCTAAGTTTTTGAAAGCAGGAAATAACAGGTGGGGGTGTCTCTGGGCCTACTCGAGTATTATGCAAGGGCCTGTATCATTTCAAACCTGTTTCCATTGCCCTTAAATGCACCACTGAGAGCACAGTGGGGTGCTAAAGCTCACTTTAAATGGCTCGCCTAGAAAGTGGATAGCAGCGGGGTAGAAGGGGCTAAGTGGGGTGCAGGTGGCCCCAAGCTGAAACGTCAGTGTTCATTAGAAGGAGAGTTTAGAAGGGAATCTTTTTCATAAGAAAAGAAAAGGGCATCAAGACAGCCAGCAGAAATAAATTAGGTTAAATTAGTAAAGTTAGAAGAAATTGAACAGAACAGCCAGACCTTGTAGCAAGAGACAGGGGGTGGGGAAAAGGAAAAGATAAAAAGCAGAACTGTGGGATGCTTTGCATCTGTGACTTCAAAAGTCAGAATATTATCCAGCTAAGTCTGAGCCCCATATGCCCAGACTAATTGACCCGGAGGTGCATCCCCCTGCTTTTGGAAGTGGCTTTATGGCAAAAAAAGAACACATTCCGAAGAAGAAAACAGTAATGTAAAGTCAACATGCAGGCTACATGCAGACTAATAGGCCCCATTTTGGAGCGGAAAGGTCAAAAGAAGAGTTTGGAGGAACTTGTACTTTAGGCAAAGAATGAACATGAAGGCTCTGATTCGTGACCTAAAGGCAGAAGTGAGTTATCTGGGGCTGTTGGCTTGTTGCTCCTCCTATTGGTCAATCAGAGAATAAATCATGTAATTACCCATCCACATCCTCTCCCTGTTCTGCACACCATCAATCAGCCTAGAAGGAACCATAGTCTGGGAAATGGTAGGAGATTACTCTCCAGGGTCCTATGTAATTGGCCTGGGTTAGAAGCAATCTATACAGGCTGCTATGAGATCACACTCTATTTGTTAGAAGTTAGATTGGAGCAATCAACAAAGAAATAAACAAGAGTTTTTAAAAATGTTAAGAAGCTTCAACAAATCCAGGCAAGCAACTCAAATTTCATAAGGTTGCTTCACCATGGCAGGAAGCCAGGATCCTGCTAATTCATTGCTTGACCTCATGTCCAAGATGGCAACCTCTTCCTTCCAGGCAAGATGATGAAGAAAGGGTCTCAGAATCTACTGCACAATATTTCCACCAACATTCTTTTGATTAGAATTTAGTCACAAGGCCGTACCCAAGGCCAAATGCAGTGTTTATTCCAGACAGCTATATGCTAAACTAAAAATCAGGTGTTCTATTACTGCCAAAGGAGAGAACAAATATGGGAGAAAATTTGCCGCCAGTGGCTTCCTCTTCTTGACTTTACCATATCTCAATGGAACAGGGAAGGGGAAACAGAATAATTGTATAGCAGCAGATGTATTGACTTTAGAAACATCAGTGCCCAGGGGCACCTGGGTGACTCAGTCAGTTAAGCATCTGACTCCAGTTTTGGCTGAGGTCATGATCTCACAGTTTTGTGAGTTCAGCACCCAGGTCCGGCTCTGTGCTGCCAGTGCAGAGCCTGTTTGGAATTTTCTCTCTCTCTCTCCGAGTATCTTGGTGTGCCGGTACCCCCATCAATTTTCCGCTCCACCTTTGTCATCCTTACCACTCAGAAGCTACATCCAGTGGCCTCAATGGTAGACCTCATCTTTGAGACAAGCCAACAAAAGATGTCAATCTGAGACCTGGAGAGCAAGCCTAGCGTGAATGAGGTCACCATGGAAGGAGACAGAGGCCGTAGAGTCACAAACAACTATGGACCACACACAAGGTCTTATTCCTGTTTCTACCATTAACATGTTGCAATCTTGGAAGAAATCTCCTGGATTCTCTAACCTACAGGTTCCTATTCATAAAGTAGGAACAGTATTTCTGCCCTCTGGCCATCTCTTAGTCATGGAAAGGGTAAAACAGATGGTAATACAGAATTAAAGCTCTTTAGAGAGGGGCACCTGGGTGGCCCAGTCAGTTAAGCATCCAACATCAGCTCGGGTCATGATCTTGTGGTTCATGAGTTCAAGCTCTGTGTCAGGCTCTATGCTGTCAGGTACAGAGCCTGGACCCTGCTTTGAATTCTCTGTCTCCCTCTCTCTCTGCCCCTTTCCTGCTCATACCCTGTCTCTTTCTCTCTCTCAAAAAGAAACATTTTTTTTAAAAAAGCTTTTTGGAGATAGTTAGGCAATAGTTAGGCAAGTAGGTAGATAGATTTATAGATAGACTTGCATATATAATATATAAATATTATGTATTTATATAATACATATAAAATGTAATTATATTATTATGTAACTATATAATACATGCTATAACAGGTTATGATATAATTCTAGAATACTATTTTATATAATATCTATTATATGTAGATATAAAATATATAGTATATTTATATAGTATTTCTACTAATACAAATAGGAAACCATAAGATATTATATTATATATGCTATAATATATAATATCTAGATAATCTATTTTTATATATCACATAAAATAGCCTTATATGATTTTCATAATCTCTACTTATCCATAACATAAACTAGGTTTAACAGAAAAATCAGGGGTTGAGGAGAAAACTTGAAGGAGTCCTACATCTTCCTTCCCCTTGGACCGCCACCAAGCACAAGGAGACCATTTTGTAGCAACCAGTCACACACAGAGAGTAAGGACACCAAAGTTTCTTTTTCCAGGAAGCAACTTTATTTGTGCCTACAGGGGCTCAGTGGGCTAAGAATGAAAAGGCTGAGCCCCACGTGCAGGGCGGGGGAGGGGGCATTGCCTTTTGTACAATTTTTGCTTCTTTGTCTCCCATATATGGTAACATGCTTTCTGAATGGCAGTCTATGATACAGGCTCGTGAGGAGGGTTGCAAATGTGCACATAGCCAGGTTGCCCTCCCTTGTCTTGAGATTGAGATTTTCATCACATTCCTTAGGGAGGGGCTCTACCACATCCCCCGCTCCTTTGATGCTTGGACCCCCTATTTTGGGTCATAGAGCATCATCTTGGCTTAGAGGTTTACATTTCCATAACATCATCGCAAGTTCCTGGCTGTGACTGAAATGGGAGGGGAACTGCCAGTTATTTCTTCGTAGAAGGAGTGGAAGACTGGATGGGCGGTGGTTGGATGGGCAGGAGTGACTCTCTAGAAATACAGCACAGTCCCTGGGTCTCTGCCTCCCCATGAATCCACGTGCCAATTTGGGTACCCGATTGCCATTTGGAGTCTCCTGCGTTAATGATGGTAAAATTCACAGAGTTACAAGCCTTTGATTGACAACCTGATGTAGCAGCCCCCTTCGGAAGGAACACTCTTGCACCTTCTTTTTTCCAAGTAGCCCACAAAACACAGCTCCAGCTGGGGCATAAAAACTCAGGGGTAAGGCACTGTTTTCCTCACATAGGTATTGAGTCGGTATTCTCACTCCCAGTCTAAGCCTCCTCATGATATATCAAGAGCCCTTGGTCCCTCTATGACAAGCGCCCACCTTTTTTCATATGACAGATGCCTCTGGGCCAATACCTATAACTGCATATATGTAAAAGAGCATTGACACTGGTCGTTTGGGGTTAATAACTTGTGTCTGGATGACCAAGACCCCCTCAACTCTTGGTAGGATAGGACTTTTAGACAATATTCACTGGGGAGTGTTGTGGGTCAAAGCAGACGTATTGCCTCTCCCATTGGCAGGTAGAATATGTGGTCTTATTGTGTCTGCTGGTCCCCAGGACTTGGCATGAGAAGTGGGTGTGGTACAGTAAGGTCCAAGGGACCCATCAATAGACCTGGCCTGACCTGGTTATGTGACTGCATGGGTCACAGGATGAGGAATCGAGGTCTACAGAGGGTCCAGATTAGAAGCAACCAATACCATTGAAGCATCCTATCCACAGAAGAAAGGTGAGGGCTGACAGAAACCTCTCACCACACTGTCAACCGGCCGGGACAACTTCTGCCAATCCTATGGCGAAAAGTAGAGCAAGAATCACAACAGCAAGACACCAGGGGTGACAGTGCATCACAGTAAGGAAACAGATACAGAAAATAAGGAGAGTCTGTTGGTTCCACTGGACCGTCGATTCCTCAAGCTTCTGCCGTGCACAGATTTGTCAGCTTCCGGAGTGACTGAAGCCAGGCTGCAGTCTCCCGGAGCCTCTGGAGCCGCAGATTGCTTCTTCCGTATGGTCAGCTTGCATGGTGTTAATGGATCCGGAACACATCCCCAGCTTCGAGATGCAAGCTTCACTCTGCTATGGTGAATCCAGGGACCCACCCTGGCTACCATTACTGCAGTAGGGGTGGACAAAATGACAGTGAATGGGCCCCTCCAGAGGAGTTTTAGGGGTTGGACATTCTACTCCTTCACCCATACAGCACCTTCTGGCTTAAAGGGGTGAGTGTCTATGGTCCTACTCACAGATAATCATTCCTTAACCCAGTGGTGTAAGGTGGTTAGGGTAGAGCCAAGGGCCCACATCTGTTGCCTTGGGTTTAGACTGCCTATCTCACTTAGATCCTCCCCTTATGCCCTTGATAATGGGGGGAGGGTGCCCATAAAGGATTTCATAAGGGGAAAACCCTGTCTGCTTAGCAGGGCTACACCAGATTCTTAACAAGGCAATTCACAACACCTGGTCCCAGTGTAGACGGGTTTCCTAACATAGTTTACTTAATTGCAGCTTCAGGGCTCTGTTCATTCATTCCACCTTCCTGGAGCTCTGGGGTCAGTATGTGGTGTGTAACTTCCAGGTGATCTTTAACCCCTTTGCCACCAGCCGCCCCACCTCAGCCACAGACGCTGGCCCATTATCTTATCCCATAGTGACAGGGATCCCAAATCAGGGAATGATTTCTTTTACAAGAAGTCCAGCCACTTCATGTGCCTTTTCTGGGCGAGTAGGGAAAGTGCACACAAACACCAACAGATATTCACAGCCCGAGCCCGGGGGAGCTCCGTGAAGTCCACCATCATATTTTCAAATGGGGTCCTCCCCGATACCGTGCACCCCAGGGCCGGCCTTGAGCCCCTGACGTGGGTGATTCCAGGCACACGTTTCACATTGCTCACATACTGCTCGGGCTATGCTGCAGAGTCGAGGGATGTAGAAATGTCAGCTCAACGTGGTCTTGAGAGCCGGCTGGCCGATGTGGGTTTCCTGATGGAACTGGGGGACAGAAGCAGGAGTCCATACCTCAGGCAAGGCCAGCCAGCTGTCTTCACATGTCCACCACCCACCTGGGAGCCAGCTCCCATTTCCAGTCGTACACAGGTCCTCTCACGTTGTGAGTAATTAGGGTCCCCTTCTGCCCGAGGACTAGGGGACACTGTGGCAGTTAACACCACTGATTCCGCTGCTCCTTTGGAGGCTGCAAGCTTTGCCTCTCGTCTGCCTTACAGTTTCCCCATGCAGCTGTGGTGTCTCCCCTTTGATGTCCCCAACAATGCACGACTGCCACTCTCTTAGGGGCCCACACAGTGTCTAAGAGTTCAAGGATTTCCTTAGTATTCTGACTCTTTATGCCAGGCCAAAATACCTATGACCCTCAGTTCCTGGAGAAGAGGAATCCCACATACCTGACGCGTTCCAAGAGAGCAAGGAGAAAGTGTAAGTGCATCTAGAGCCATCAAGCTGACCTCTCCTTCCCCACCTCACATCCCCCTTCCCAGAACCAGCAGCTGCCCCCAAAATCCCTGAGTGCGCCAAAACTCCGTGTGACAAATTACAGATTTTGAATTAAATCTCACAGATGAACGGACAAATACAGGCTAAACACGACAGAAAAGGAAGTCACCTTCCAAAAATCATCCAGCCAAGTTAAAGCTGCAGGCATAGCACAGAAATCGAGAAAGAATAAAGAGCATAATGGCATTTGACGGTGCACAGCTGCACAGCAGAGTCTGTAAGTCAGTGTCTCTTTAGTACACATCACCTGAAAAACTTATTTTACAACTTCTATGTGGAAATAATAAAATAAAAAGCAAATCCAAACCATAAAAAAAATACATGTTCTACTTAGTAGGTCTGAAGTAGGCTTGTGTTCTTTTAAAGATTGTGAGATGATTTTGATGCTAGGAGGCCGAAAAGATACAGCACAGAGACATCCTACAACAGGTATCACAGGTCATTTAGGGTTTTCCTTGCAATAATCAAATTTTTTAAATGTTTTCTTTTTTTTTCCATAATATTTTATTGTCAAATTGTTTTCCATATAACACCCAGTGATCTTCCCCATAAGTGCCCTCCACCATCACCACCACCTCTTTTCCTCCCCTCCCCCTTCCCCTTCAACTCTCAGTTCATCCAGCATTCAATAGTCTCTCACGTTTTACATCCCTCTCTCTCCCCAACTCTCTCTCCCTCCTCTGCTCCCCCGTGTTCTCCATTAGGTCTCTCCTGTTTTCCTGCTAGACCTATGAGTGCAAACATATGGTTTCTGTCCTTCTCTGCCTGGCTTACTTCACTCAGCATGACACCCTCGAGGTCCATCCACTTTCCTACAAATGGCCATATGTCATTCCCTCTCATTAATGTTTTCTTTTTAACATTTATTTATTTTTGAAACACAGAGAGAGACAGAGCATGAGCAGGGGAGGGGCAGAGAAAGAGGGAGACAAAGACTCAGAAACAGGCTCCAGGCTCTGAACTGTCAGCACAGAGCCTGATGCAGGGCTCGAACACACGAACCATGAGATGATGACCGGAGCCGAAGTTGAATGCTCAACCGACTGAGCCACCAGGAGCCCCACAACTACAATTTTTTTTTAATTTGCTTATTTATTTTGAGAGAGAGAGAGAGAAAGTGTAAGTTGGGGCGGGGGGGGGTGCAGAGAGAGGGTGAGAGAGAGAATCCCAGCAAGTTCTGAGCTGTCAGTGCAGAGCCAGACTTGGGGCTTGAACCCATGAACTGTAATATCATGACCTGAGCCAAAGTCATGTGCTTAATCAGCTGAGCCACCCAGGCACCTCACATCTAAAATTCTTTAAAACTATCTGTTTTGGGGGTGGCTGGGTAGCTCAGTCACTTAAACATCCGACTCTATATTTCAGCTCAAGTCATGATCTCGTGGTTGTGAGATCAATCTCCTTGCTTGGGATTCTCTCCCTCTCTCCCTCCCTCAAAGTAAATAAATGAACATTAAACATTAATATATATATATATGTTACCTATACTAGCTAGTTCCATTACCACACCAACCACCACTCAGCAAAACCAACTACTCTACGTCAAAAAGGAAAATCAAAGACTAATGAAATGACACTCCGTCAAATCTCAAACATGCTCCTTGACTCCAATCAAGATAAACAAAAAAATCTATTGTGTATCTCTGTGAACATCATGCAAAAAAGACACACTCACCTTTTCTTTTGAGGGACTACTAAATTTTGTTGCTGTGGGTTGGACTGGAAATTGTGGGAACCTACTATAATTGGTACTGTGGACACTTGAATTTTTTAAAAAAAATTTTAATGTTTATTTTTGAGAGACAGAGTGTGAGTGGGGGAGGGGCAGAGAGAGAGAGGGAGACACAGAATCTGGAGCAGGCTCCAGGCTCCAAGTGATCAGCACAGAGCCCAACACAGGGCTCAAACTCACAAACTGCAAGATCATGACTTAAGCTGAAGTCGGATGCTTAACCAACTGAGCCACCCAGGCGCCCCAAATTTTTAATATTTTGAACCTCTTCAAGCCTTAGACCCTGAAAGCTTCAGCACCATCCGCCCACCACCACCACCACCGCCTCTCCCCCAGGACCTTCCACCCTTTAGCAGGGTCCGGCTCCATATCATTAAGAGGGAAAACATTCTGTTCAAAGAAAACCATAATCTGTTTTCTGTCTGTATTTCCAGCTCAAATTGGGTTCTCAATAAGTGTCTTTTACTATAATAGTGGGGGGAAAAAAACGGCAAGTTGCCCAAATTATTTTTCTCTAACTGAAAAACCTCTGAAAAGGGAAGAAAATAATGAGTCACTTCAGGAGGATTTAGATTAATTTTTTAGTTGACATAAGAGATAGAGGATGCCTCCGGCTTCTTGTCATCTTGGTCAATCTCCTCGGCCTCCAGGGCCGGAAACACTCAATCCTCAGGCCAAAGGTGCTAGGGTCACACCCACAGCAGCACACTTGGTGACCTGACCTTAGCAGTGGACAGCTAGCTACTCCAGAGCTGGTGCCAGCCCCACTGGCCAGGAAGAGCCGTGCAATTCAATGATAGAAGAGATTTGAGGGGTCATCATTTCATCTTTCACAAACCTCATCATTTTACAACCAGAAAAACAGACACTCAGAGATTCAAGGTCACAGAGCTGATGCCACCTCTCCTAGAAGTCAGACAGGAGAAGCCCCTGTGCCCCCTGCAGCCCAAACTTGGTCTCTCCAATTTTCCTTCTTCTGGAAAGAGGGTTATAGAAATGAGTGGACCCCACGCAGAGCCTTATGACAATATTTTTAGCCCTGCTGAAGGCCCACTAAAACTTGTCCTCTAGTGGAAAGGGGGCTTAATGACTCCCAGTGAGTGAAAATCACTTCTCAAGGAGACAGAGGACATCAGGTAGGAAACAGGCACTCACGGGGTCACTGTCTTCCATACACGGAGCCCAGAACTAAAAGGTAAAGGAAAGGCACCGTTTCAAGTGAAAGAGCTGGCTAAGCTTTGGTTTGAGGTTTCCTTTGTACAGACCGTAGGTAAGGAGGAGCTCCCAGAAGAGAGGGGAGTTCGGAAATGCTCCGACTACACCTCCAAGCTCTGGCAGGGCCACATGCCAAAGCACACGGAAGAACATCGCAGCAGCCCAGGAAACCCAGGGTAGGGCTGGGCCGTCAAGTGCTGGCAGGGGCAGGCCCGGGAGGCTGGCCTCCGGGTTCCAGTGCCAGAGGTGTGGGCAGGCAAAGAAGAGGAGGCTCTTTCCGCTGACTCACCTCCTCCCCCTGCAGCTGCTCTCCCTCTCCCACTCTGCCTGCTCCACTCCCACCTTTTCCCGGTTTGGGTTCAAACCTTAGCAACTAGCTCCAACAGCTAACAACACCTGCCCACTCAAAAACCTGGCGTGCCATCACGGGACCGGCACAGAATCTACTATTTTGACACAGCACATTCCGTTGAAGCCAAGATGTTCGAGGAAAGCGAGAAGCTCAGTGGGCTGGCTCCTGGCAACCTGGCCGCCTCACAAAGTCGCATTTGCATGTGCTTCCCTAGGTCCCCACCCCCTGCCCCGGTCAGTGGAGCGCGCAGAAACAGGTGGCCGGTGTGGACTCGGGCAGATGCACCGAGCGCCCACGGCAGATGCAGCGTCACTTTCCTTGCAGGTTTCTTGGCACCTTCTGGCCCTTCGTGAGCCAGCATCTCACAGGAGCCTGCTTCCCGGTGCAGGATCCAGCCCCTTCAGTAGAAGTGACACGTCCAGGATGTGTCACTCAGCCCACAGGAACTAAGAGCTGGGGTTTTCTGGAGCATAGAAGCCCTCACTGCCCAGATCCTGCCAGGTCAGAGACGTGAAGTGCAGGAGAGGCCCAGGTTAGGGAGGCCTTGAGGAAAATGAGCATCCACAAGCAATGGCAACAGCCAAAAGGAGGATTACACACCCTCTGAAAAACGGGTCTCCAGATCTCACCATGTACTTGTCCCACCCTGGACAAGCTAGATGATACCCCCATGTTCACACAGATCTCTCCACACTCATCAGTATGTTTGGTTTAAAAAAAATATGTTTTCGGGGCACCTGGGTGGCTCAGTTGGTTAAGTGCCTGACTCTTGATTTCAGCTCAGGTCATGATCTCATGGTTCATGGGTTCAGCATCCATTTCAAGATGCTCTCTACAAAATGACTGGTGAAAGGGGGTATAGCTCAGTGGTAGAGCATTTGACTGCAAAATGACTGGTGAAAGAACCTTATCAAGAATATTTGTCAATGGAAGTTTTATTGGAGGTGCAACTGACACTCACAAGCTTCACAAAGAAGGTAAATTGCTTCCACTAGTTCATCAGTGTTATTTAAAAAAAAGTAAGAGGAGAGAATTTTAGTGACGTAGGTGCTCATAATGTTGCTAGTAAAAATGTCAGTGACAGATCATGCCTGATAATGCCTTTTAAATGTTTGAGGATGTTTTAAAAATGTAAATTATCTTTATGAGAAAGCTCTAAAACTAATGAGCAATAAATTGTTGTGGAAATCTCTGTGGAAAGCCCTGTGTCTGGCTCTGCACTGGCAGTGTGGAGCCTGCCTGGGATTCTCTCTGTTTCTCTCTCTTCCTCTCTCTCCCCGCCCTCTCTCTCAAAATAAATAAACTTTCAAAAAAAAAAAAAGCCTTTTGTTCTTGCTTAAATGGCTACTGAATGTTAGATTTCAAATCACTAGAACTTTCTGTGTATGAGGTCAAGTGCCTAACCTCAAGGCACTGATGTTCTCATAGGAAAAATAAGGCAGGCAGTGTAGATGGTTCTGAAGTTATAAGAACCAACTTATGTATGTTGGAGATATAAAAAATGCCTTTTTTTAAGTTAAATTAAATCTAATAAGACCCTACTTTCCAAAGGTGATGAAAAGTCTAGTGTCTGTTATATAAGAACCCATGAAGCTTATAGGATCCAAAGAAAGAGAAGTTCCTGGTCATCACCCCAAGATGATATACACTGCTTTGACCCTAATCCAGGATATATACCCGTATTCAATAGCAGGCAATTTTATTCCCTCCTCCATGCTGAGTTCAACCATGAGGGAGAATTCCTTAATAACCAGTATTCAGACAATCTAGCAGCCCTTGACTTTGTATGTCTTTCCATCACTGAGATGCTGAATTCAAATAAGCTCAGCTCTTCCCTGTTTGTGGAACTCACAGTCCTCTTTCTAGCCCTTGTGGGACTTAGCCACTGCCTCTCAAACTTCCAGTCCCTCAGCTCAAAGAGCATCTCATTTCTGTGTCCCATAGTCATTTTCATAGCACTGATGATTTACAGAGGATGTGTTGGTTTTGTGTTCCTCAGAAGAACACAAATTCTATAAGAGAAGGATCCTTGCCAACCCTACTTGCTACTATAATATTCAATACCTAGAAAAGTGCCTGGCACATGTCAGTGACAAATGTCTGTTGAATGAATAGTGCATACAACAAGTGTCCAACCTCTTCCTTCTCTTCTTCTCTCCAATGTTCTTCTGCCAACAAACCTTACCTCTAATGGATCTAACTCTTCAAGCGCAGCATAGCCCAGGGATGGAAAAATGAGAGTCTTTTCATTGTTCCAAACTGAGTCCATACCTGGAGAAAACTCCATTTTCCAATCACTTATTACACATATATATACACAGATATACACAGATGTATCTATAATGTCAGGATTATTTTTAGGAAATAGAATGTTATTAGGGATTGAGCTGGATCTGAATTCAATGATTTGCAGAAAGATGATTCAGACTGGTCTTACTGTTGCTTTCACATCTGTTTGCTACCCACGAACCGATGAGCAGTGAAAAGAATATACACAAGAATAAAAGTACAGATGAGTAGAACACTTCTTGTTGCCTTCCTAAGTCCTCATACTCTGTGTGAGGCCCCAGAATTGAGTGGGTTCATCAGGTCAAGTAGAATAAGAAATCTACCAAGATAGAAGAACCCAGAATCAGTCATTGACTGTCATAGGAGCTTCCTAAAACAGGTGGGGAAACTTCGGCTGCCTGGTTACATACATCTGCATTCTATTTCCAACAGTACCCATGGGCCAGCTTCATGTGTGGGGCAGTAGGCCTGGCCACAATCCACTGTAGGGATTATGGTAGAGAATAGCTTGGTACCTATCAGATTATTCTTTGAGTCTTGATCTATGGTTTAAGCAAGGAGAGTAATGTGCTATGGAATATAGGAAGAAGAAGCTGTTTTCAAACCTATTAAGTGGTTTTGTTTAAAAACTTGTAAAAGAGGGTTGCCTGGGTGGCTCAATATTTAAGTGTCTGACTCTTGGCTTCAGTTCTGATCATGATCTAACAGCTCATGGGATGGAGTCCCACGATAGGCTCCATGCTGACAGCTGGGAACCTACTTGGGATTTTCTATCCCTCTGCCCCTCCCCAACTCACGTGCACAGGCATGTGCACTCCCTCCCTCTGTCTCTCTCAAAATAAATAAATATTTTTTAAAAATTTTTTTTAACTTGGAGAAGAGTAGAAGTTGAGGAGGCTGAGCAAGCCGAGAAGAGTAACTCACAAAAACAAGCCTGGCTCAAAAGAAGACTGTGGATAGGGGTTTGCATTGCGAGACGAGAGCCATCTGGTGGAGAACATTGAAAGCAACTAAGAATAATCAGTGAAAATCTGCTAATGAAATCAAATCCCAGAAATGATGACTGGAAGAAACTCTTAATTTTTACATATGATGAAATTGAGACCCAGCTAATTTTAAGCTGAAAGAATTAGATAGTGGCATTATTAATCTGGTCACCCATTTAAGTCCAATATAAACCAAAAAGTGGAGAAACTGGCATTTGAAGAGGCTCACTTATCAGGAGATTTGCACACTACCTTAAACTTCTCAACTCTTGCCTCTCCCATTAGCCAGGAATCTACAAAGGATCAATCACGATCTCTTAGTCTGTCTTGATTCTCTACCTGGTTGATTTCCAAGATCACACAACCAGATCCCCAGCTATTTGCCACAGCCTCCCTACCCAGCCTGAAGGACTCCCAACGGGGAGGGAAGCAAGGGTGCCAGCGCCCCATCAAGAGTTAGGGCTCCAATTCTCAACGCCATCTCTTGTCACTAGTGACCATGATGAGATTCCAAATGAGACAGTCCTACCTCAACTTCAGAAGAATTATGGGGAAAAAAAGAATTAAGAATATTTACTTTGTTCTCATTTAACTTAGGAAGGTTCTTATTTAGTTTGGTTTAGGCACTTTGGGGCTTGAAACTTACAAAATGAGTCCACTGTGAGCATGCTTTTGTGTACATGTGGCCATAGGTTTGTTGTTAACAAAAGTAGGGCACACAGGCTCCTGTGCAGAAAGAAGTAAACACTATTACTTATTTCAGTAAAGACAGTCTCTGAGACCCCATCTCAAAGATAAATACAAATAACCAAAAGAAATGGACAATAAGAAACATCAGCACTTGGGATTCTTAGCTGCAACCCATGAAATCCATGCAGGTTCGTCCAAGCAGTCAGGGAACTTGCTGAAGGTTAGTAGACGACCAACAAAATCACTGGGAGGGATGGAAGGCCAAGCGCTGGAGCTCCATGAGCAGGAACAACACACAGTGACATCATGGAGGCTCTGGATGAAGTACTATTGCCACGCGGCTCTGAGATTTAAAAGCTCCACTATCGCTTTCCCCCAAGGAACCAGCCAACTGTCACCACACTAACCAAAAGATCATTGCACCACGGAGCAGAACTACTCATGACTAGATTAGATTTCTGTTGCTGTTAGGTGTGGCACATGCCTGAATTCTGGCCAGTAGAACGTAGGTAGACAAGAAGTGTCCCGTTTCCAGGAAAAGTCTGCAGAAACCTTCTCAGAGGGTCCTCTCTTGCCTCTTCACTGCCTAAGTCCCTGAGAGACCACATGGAAGGCAGCTCCCCCAGGAACGCCCACATCAGACTTTGACAGGAGTGAGAAGTAAATGTGTATCGTTTCTGGACCGAGAATGAGATTGAAAGAGCAGCTACTGATCCTAAAGATACCACTCACATTGCTCACTTCTAAATTAAGCTTTGGATGGGCCCCGCTGATTGGAAGAATCTAGGTTATATGCTGAACCCTAGCTGCAAGTTTTCTGACATCATTCTTGTGAAAGCAGGATTATGAATCTGCAAAGTTACCAAAATGTAGACAGAATACTTCGGGAAATTATAACTGAGGCATGATCCCTACAGAAAGGAACAGTCCAAAGAAAACAAAGCCCAAATGGCCAGTGAATATATGAAAGGACTGTCAATTTCACTAAAATCAGGGAAATGCAAGTTTATACCAAAAATAGACCACTGTATAAGCAATATACCCCAAAATTTTGTTCATTATTTACAAATTGGGTAATGATGAGAAATGGGATTCTTATCACCTTGGCCAAAGTATAAATTATTGCAAGCAAAACAGACATTATATAATAAATTTGAAGACATACATAACAACACAAACCAGCAAGTCTGCTTCTGGACATGTATCTTAGCAATGGAGTGTCTCACACCAACAGATAAAGGTTTCAGCCCAAAAGTCACACATTGCTTTCACTCATATCTCATTGGCCAGAACTAGTCACATGCAAGAGGCAAGGAAAAGCATTCTTCCCACATGTCCAAAGGAAGAGGAAAACTGGAGATCACTTAGTACTAGAAATCTCTACCACGCTTTCCAAAGAACAGCAATGGTGAAGCCTTCCTTGCATGCATCAGCAAAGAAAGCCTAATTACAAGACCTTCTCACAATGTAGAGACTTGCTGTTATTGAAGGACTGCAAGAATTTGTTATTGACACAGAACCGTGGTTGAGGAAAAGGAAATTTTTGTAGAGCTAAATTTAAGAAAGGTAAAAAGTAAATTCCAGTGATGAGATCAGAGTGATTCATCCCTTGCACAACTTCAAAAACTCAGTCTATAATGACATCCTGCCACCCGTTGTATCTGAGAGTCCCAGTAATCACCACTTCTCAAGAACTCTTGATCAAAAGTAACAGTGTCTTGTTTATTTACAACAGTCCATCCCAGGAAGGCATCTTGATATCCATATGTTGAAAAACAGCCAACAGGTAGCAGTGATTAGGCCTACGAAGGGTATAGATACTATCATTTAGATAGTCCAAGTCCAGACATGTCTGTACTATTGAATCCACACGATCTCCTAGACCATTTAAGCAAAAACCCAACAAAAAACCTACTGCCTTCCACCTCTATTACAATTCAAATGAAGGTGATGTTTTCATACTTGGTTCTCACACCAGCACCCCGCTTAATACCTGTCACACAGGCGCTTTGTTAGATGAATGGATCAGTCCATCCATCAACCTAGATAATCATATGCATTCCATTGGTATCTGCTCTGCAAAGTAAATTCCAGGATAAACACATAGCCAATAAAACCACACTCAGAGCTAAATGGTTATATACGTATGAGGATTTTTGTCCAAATGCCAAAGGGAGATAGAGAAGGAAGATGGGAAATATCCCAGCTGGCACAGCTCTACGTACCCCACTGCCAGAGGAAGCACAGAGGCAGAGATGCATCTTTGTGCCAATTCAGTGAAGTCAGAGGCGGAGAGATTTCATCCCAGCTCTCCTCATGAATGAATGACTGAGGTGAATCATTTAGTCTATGTTCTTGTTTTACCATCTTTAGCAAGCAGAGTGAGACAGAGGGGACAGAAGTTCTGATCAGCTTCCTAGGCATGCAGAGAGGGAGAGCTTATCTGGCTGGAAAAGGCTCCCAGCTTTAAAAGCCCAATTTTCTTGCTTGATTTGGAAATTAAGGTAAAAATCCATGCAGACAAAAAATTACAAATTTCCCTGTGAGGAGCATATACACACCTTTAGGTCTTGGTGATTTAAGTCCAATCCATCTTGGTCTTTGGAGGAAGTGGTCTCTGGAAAAAGTTTTCACAAGACTCTGGAAAGATCACAGCTGAGCAGGACTACCTACATGTTAATGGGTAACTTCCCTGGGAGGCTGCAGGTAATAAAATAGGTGCTGTTATGATAATGAAGCAGCAAAGGGTGGATCCTGGGAACACCCTCACCCAATTCAGATGGTATCTACACAGGGTCCAAGTAACCCAAATTTCTTCTCAGATGCCTTCTTCTTACCTTTTCCCTCTCTTAATGTGGTTTACTACGTCAGCCTCCCCTTCTCCTGCCTCTAGATTTTGTGCTATTAGAGTTTTCCTCACTCAAAGTCAGCTAAAAAACAATTCATATTATCATAGGGGCCACCTACTGAGGACTTACTCTGGGCCAGACACAGTGCCCGTGCTTTACATTACGTCTCAATCTCTACACTCCCCGTTCCAAGAGAAGCATCATTTCATTTTTTAAATATGTATTTATTTATTTTACTTACTTACTTAATTTGTTTGTTTATTTATTTTGAAAGAGAGAGAAAGAGATCACTAGCAGGGGAGGGGCAGGGAGAGAGAGAGAAACAGAATCTCAAGCAGGCTCTGTGCAGTATGGAGCCGGATGCGGGGCTCGATCCCAAGAACCATGAGATCATACCTGATATGAAATCAAGAGTCAGACGCTCAGCTGACTGAGCTACCCAGATACCCCACATCATTCCCTTTTAACAAATGAGGTAGCCGAGACTCAAAGATGTTTACTAGAAAATTAGAGCTCACGAAACCAGAAAAGTGTAAAGCTAGACCTCAGGGGTTCTCTCTTTTTATTGTTTATTTATTTTTGAGAGAGAGAGAGACAGAGCACAAGTGGGGGAGGGACAGAGAGAGAGGGAATCAGAGGATCTGAAGCAGGTCTCACGCTCTGAGTTGTCAGCACAGAGTCCAACTCAGGGATTGAACTCACAGACTTCGAGATCATGACCTGAGCCAAAGTCCGATGCTTAACTGAGCCACCCAAGTGTCCCTTAGCTGTTCTCTTTAAAAGTCCACATTGGTGCTCTTTTCATTCTCATTTCTGAGTTCAAGAACTGACTATTATCCTGCCCAAGGGCACCTATACTTTATTTTTTTTAATGTTTCTTTATTTTTGAGGGAGACAGACACAACATGAGTGGGGGAGGATCAGAGAGAGAGAGAGACACAGAATCCGAAGCAGACTCCAGGCTCAGAGCTGTCAGCACAGACCCCAAACCAGGGCTCAAACTCACAAATTGTGAGATCATGACCTGAACCAAAGTTGGGTGCTTAACTCACTAAGCCACCCAGGCGCTCCTGGCATCTGCACTTTAAAAGACCACCACCCCATGTTGGGGGTTTTGTTTTCTACAAGGAGTCCTGGTCTTTTAGTGACATCCACTGATATATTTCCAGATGAAATGTGATGGCTAAGTCATCTTGAGGGTGGTAACAGACAAAGCGCCACTGGCCAAAGTAGACATAACTACTGAAGCTGGCGGGGGGGGGGGGGGTTATGATTTTAAAACATTTTGTTTTACAATATATTGGCATTTTTCCAAAATAAAAAGGTGAGGGAAAGAAGAATGAAGCTGAGTTGAAACTACCAGCACACAAAATTTAAAAAGGAATCAGAAAACATCGTATTCTGAAAATTGAGCTAGCAAACAAACATTAACAAAAAGTGGATGATAGCAGTTATCAATTGAAATATCCCAGTCTTGCAGATTGCAAAGATATTTCTTCACTGACCCATTGAAGGGCATCAAACAAAGATAACTGCAGTATTCACGACATACTAATGATGCACATTCATCATTGGTTGAGCTGTAGTCTGCAGAACCTTTGGAAAAGCAGTGGGACATTAAGGATGTGCCCACCTTGTTTCCAAGGAATAGAGGTTCCTTCCTGGACTGGGGATCTGTATTATAAAGGAATGACCAAGCTTTCACAATTCAGTGACAGAATCCCCTAAGTCATCAGAATCCTCTCACTTTACAGATCAAGTAAACATCTGGTATTAATCTAGTTTCATGAAAGAGGCAATATACCATAGGAGTCGATTACTGAGTGACATCAGTGAAAATGGCAAAGAAGAGAAATCTAAAAGTCCATCTCTCCACAAAAGCAATGAATAAACTAGCAAAATTTGTCAGAATCCACTTTTTCAGAATAAAGGCATTTAATCAGCATATGGCAAGTAGGGGATGTTTAATCAAGGAAAAACCAGCTGAATCCTGGGAAGAATGCACTGTGGTATTTGTAACTTACCCCAGCCCCGTCCACCACCCCAGCTTGGCAATGGCCTTGAAGACTATAGCCCACATTCCCAGTGTAGGCACCTAGTACTGGAGGGAGCAGGGAAGATCTTATTCTTAAAACTTGTGGTTATTTTGACCAGTCTGCTGGTGCCCTGAAGGACCAGATCCAAGGGCCTGCCACTGTTTCACGGAAGTCAGAACTTTCCCAGGGCCACCACAGCTACCTAGAGGGGGAAGGGCAGTGTTTGTTAAAAACATTTAAATGAAAACATTTAATTTTCATTAAATTTCATTAAATGTTTCTAGCTGATGTCACCTAGAGCAAATGATAAAATTTGGAATGAACCATAGAAAAACTGAAAAGCTTGGGAGCAAAAGCTTTGGAGAAATAAGGGCTTTTGAAAAGGTCCCATATACGAATCTAAAAGGCCATGCACATGCTCAGGACTTAACACATGCTCACAAAAGACCTGAGAAAGCGCCAAGCTCTCACCTCTGGCGGACGTCCAGGCTCTGCACAGGCAGGAAATGAAGGCTAAAGCAGGGTTGTAAACTACGTGGATGAGTGTTGAAGATATGCCCAACACATACAGACTCCATCTCCAAAGAACAAGAGATTTTTGTTCCGGTTCTAGACATTTAGATACTTCTCTGTAGAATCACTGGCTGCTAAATGAACAGAGCAGAGATTTCGGTAACCATGCATGATGAAGAGTACAGACTCTATAAAATTAGTTCAGAAGTCACTAACCAAACAACAGTGACAAAAAGCTACAACAAAATACCCTAGGGGACTTAGGGAGAATCTGAGACATGGAGTTGGCATGTTCTAATATTCAAAATGTTCAGCTTTCAGTAAAAAATTACGAGGCATGAAAAGAAGTAAAAAAAAAAAAAGGGTCAACAAATAGAGGGCACCTGGGTGGCTCGGTTGGTTAAGCCTCCGACTCTTGATTTCAGCTCAGGTCATGGTCTCAGGCTCACGAGATCAAGCCCCATGTGGACATAGCCTGCTTGGGATTCTCTCTCTCCCTCTCTCTATCCCTCCCTCACTCACTTGCTCTGTCTCTCAAAATAAACATTTTTAAGTCAAAAAAAGGAAAATAAGGAAATTAATAGAAACTGTCCCTGAGGAAGCCCAGGCATTGGACTTACTAGACAAAAACTTTATATTAACTATTTTAAATATACTTAAATCAGCAAAGAAAACAAGGTACAAAGAAGGAAACCATGAGAATGGTATCTTACCAGATAGGAAATATCAATAAATAGCCATAAATTATTAAAAGGAGCCAAATAGAAACTCTGGAGTTAAAAAATAAAATACAATAATGAAATGAAAACTTCAGTATCATTACTCAGGAAATGCAAATCAAAATCACAATGAGATACTATTTATACCCATTAAGGCTGTAATTTTTTAATGGAAATTGGCAGGTTTTGGCAACAATGCAGAGAAAGTGGACCCCTTATATATTGCTGGTAGTAATATAAAATGGTGCAGGCACTCGGCTAAGTTTGGCAGTTTCTCAAAAAGCTAGACATAGAATTACCAATCTACCCAGTAATTCTACTCCTAGGTATATATCTAAGAGAATTAAAAAATGTAAGTTCAGGGGCACCTGGGGAGCTCAGTCAGTTAAACATCTGACTCTTGACTTTGGCTCAGGTATTGAGCTCAGGTATTGTGGGTTCAAGCCCTGTGTCAAATTCTGCACTGATAGTGCCAAGCCTGCTTGGGATTTTCTCTCTCATCCTCTCTCTCTCTGCCCCTTCCTGCTCGTGATCTCTCTCCCTCTCTCTCTTTTTCTCTCTCTCTCTCAAAGTAAATAAACTTTTTAAAAATGTATGTTGGGGTATCTCGGTGGCTGAGTTGGTTAGGTGTCCAACTTCAGCTCAGGTCATGATCTCACAGCTTGTGAGTTCAAACCCCACACCAGGCTCTGTGCTGACAGCTCAGAGCCTGGAGCCTGCTTCGAATTCTGTGTCTCCCACTCTCTCTGCCCCTCCCCAACCCCTGCTCTGTCTCTATCTCAAAAATAATTAAACATTTTTTTTAAATCTTAAAAAATTAAAATAAATGTAGGTTGAAATAGAAACTGTACTCAAATGCTCATAGCAGCATTATTCATAAAGCCAAAAGTTGGAAACAAAATCAAAACAATTCATATTATTAATTAATGAACAGAGAAACAAAATGTGGTATATCCATACACCGGAATATTATTCAGGCATAAGAAGGTACGAAGAACTGATACATGTGACAACATGATGAGCCCTAAAAACTAATGACAGAAGCCAGACACAAAAGACCACATATCATATGATTCCATTTGTATGAAATTCCAGAGCAGGAAAATCCACAGAGACAGAAAGCCAGTTAGGGTTTGTCGGAGGCTGACGGGAAGGGAAAGTGGGAAGTGACTCCTTAATGGGAATGGAGGGTTTTTACAGTGAAGAAAGTGTTCAGGATTAGTAGTGATGGTCACACCACCTTGTGAATGTACTCAAAACCACTGAACTGTACACCTGAAAATGGTTAAAATGGTGAATTTGTGTTATGTGAATTTTACCTCAATTTTAAAGTGTGTGCATGCCTGTGTGTGTGTGTGTGTGTGTGTGTACCACAGTATTACGTTATCAAAGCTGTAGTCAGACCACAGATTCGACGGGACGCCCAGCTCCACCAGCTAGGTGAATAAGAGCACAAAACTTAATCCCTCGGAGTCTCAGTTTCCTAAATAAAAACTGGGGATGATAATGCCAGCCTCATAGACTTGTTGGGAGCCTTCAATGAGCCAATGAAAGTGAAGAACATGTCGTGAGACTTGGAATATAGTAAGCTCTCAAGAAACAGTGCAAAACATTAAAAAAGGCCCAGATAGAGACAGTGAGAGAGAAGGTAAATAAGACTCCTACTGGGAAGAATGTGCTCATCCGCCCTCAGGAACGTTCTGGTCTTAAAACCTAACTGGTAGGAATTTATAACTTACCAATCGTTCTCTTAGATTTGCCTCAATGACTCAGTCCCCTAAAGGCCTAACACCTGAAAAAATGACAAAATAAAGTCATGGAATTAAAATGTTGAGAGCCTATACACACACACACACACACACACACACACACACACACAAGCCTCACTGACATAGTATACTAGTTCATCTTTATTTTTTTTTATGTTTTTTTTATTTATTTTTGAGAGACACAGAGAGATAGCATGAGCAGGGGAGGGTCAGAGAAAGAGGGAGACACAGATTCTGAAGGAGGCTCCGGGCTCTGAGCTGTCAGCACAGAGTCCGACACGGGGCTCAAACCCACGAACTATAAGATCTGAGCCAAAGCAGGCTGCCTAACCGACTGGGCCACCCAGGCACCCCCGTTCATCTTTAATTAAACAGCATCAGCAATGACTGAGGAAAGCTATTCATTGGAAGGAAAGAGAAGTATTGTGAATTTCCATTTTGTACAATTCACCAAAGTTATAGATCCACAAAACTTTTAGCCTCTTTGCCCATACAAATCTTTCCAAGGCCAACTCAAGTTTCACCTTAGTTGAGCCTTTCCAATCACCTCTGATGAAGACACCTTCTCTTCCACTGAGCTTCTCAGGAAGAAAGGACAGAAGAAAAGAAGGAAGGGAGGGAGGGAAGGAGGAAGGAAACAGCACTAACTGAAAAATCCCAATCTCCTATTCCTTTCATATCACGTTCTCAAGTTCCTCCCCTCCCTGTTGTCATCAATGTCCCTAATACATTGACACCTCTACTTTGATTGTACCCAGCACAGCTCTCCTCATCCAACTTCAATGCCAGTGCCCAGTGCTACCTTGGCTTTCTTGCAAATACGTTCAATTTCTTGACCTTCTCCTTCCAAATTAAAACCCTAACTATGCATGGATCCAATATCACCTATCTTCTCTGTGCCTCAGCCTGAAACATTAGTTATTGCTGGGGAAAAAGACCCAACTAGGCAGAACAAGTCCAAGTCACAGTGCCCGACATCAGATTTACACAGCCATGCCAGAGATCTTCCTAATTTTCTCTACGAAAGCCCTTTCCCACTTTCCATTACTATTGCATACTTCTCCCCTCCACTCTAACTCTGACTTCTTCCTCCCTTCTGTCCTCAGCTGGTGATCATTGCCCATACTTCTTGAAGAATACAGAGCCCACCATGCCAACTCCCACGTTTCAGCCACCAACCTTCCATTTGCAACTACTGTCATCGTTTTCCTTCTATTACACTAAGAAAGTGCTTTTCTCTTTATGAAACACCTATTTCTCCATATCTGCCCTGGACTCATTCTTCTTTCTACTCAGAGCCTTACTTTATACCCAGGTGTTCATATGGCGAGTTCTGGGTGATCATGGATGATCTGGTTTCATTTTTTTCTTTCATTTATCTTTATTATATAAGCTATCACGGGTTACTTATAATTTTTTTAATACGCATTTAAGAGAAACTGTCATCTAAAAGTTCTGACAGGCTTGAAGTGGTGGTAATACCCCCTTTGTGCTTCGAGTCAACATTCAGCCACCATTCGGTTCTGGGGTAGGAAAAGAAAGAAAATCCTGCCAGCCAAGGAGCTAGATGAGCCCAAGTCTTGAGATCATATTAAGTGCTACAGAATATACTATGTCTTGACAGGCCATATATTTCAAGCCTCTCCCATAGCTGATTTAATTGCCGCTAATTTTCTAATTTACCTTAATCATAAAAACGGAGTCGGAGAGGTTACCTAATCACTGATCTCTAAGAGAGGAGTGAATTTAAAAGGAGTCAGACAACATTGGAGAGGCTCTCGTGTGGGAGGGCTTACCTCCGCAGAACTGCTTCTCTTGTCAGTGAATCACACAGTCAAATTACAGGATAAAGTGACAGGAATTAGGCGAAATTCCAACTCCCAGTGTCAGGAGGTTATTCATCAAGCCTACAGCACCAGCTCTCTGTTTGGCAAGGGATGCTGTTTCTAATTATGCATTACTCCCTGTGGGCCACACAACAGGACCTTTATTTTCTCCACAGTTACTAATCAGCCATCCACAGTTAACAAGAAGATCAGACAGAGAAATATGTAAATTTCCTCTCAATTCTTTCTCCTAATCACTCAGCAGGACACCTTTGGAGCCCTAACAAGGTGCCTGGCCAACTAACTAACAAGCTGGCCAGCTACTATTTGTAATGATCGCTTCCAAAATGGGATCCTTTATTTCAGATACATAGGCCCGCTGAAAACACTGAAATATGTAACTTTTTTGCAACTTTCTGGCAAAACTTCATCTAAATTTGGTAAAGTTAAAATTGAGTAGCTAAGTGAAAATAAAATCAAAGAAATGCCCAGCCAATGGGGAATTCAAATGAGCACAATTCAACACCTGGAGACTTTGCTGTTGTCCCCAGAGAACAAGCCCTCATCTGTATTTCTGTTGTCAAAATTTCTTCCTACTGACGTTTCTTCCTCTAACAACACCAAATCAGATTCACACTCTGAAACAAACCTTATGAAATTACCAATCTTTGATGCTTTTCGACCTACAACCATGGCAATTTCATATAGTTCAACCTAATGCACAGGCCCTCAGACTTTTTTGAAGGGGCTTGAGTTTTTTCAAGCATAAAGATAAATAATTATAATAATAATGGTAATAACCAACATATTATTGTGATCTTTCTGTATGGTAAGCACTATGCTGATATATATACTCATTCAGTGCTCACATTTAACACGCACATCTCACAGATGTGAAAGCTGAAGCAGAAAGAGGTCAAGTGAGCTCCTCAATGTCATAGACTGACAAAGTCTAGATTCAAACACAGGCTTTCTGACTGCATAAGTATTAACCACTGCATGTACTTCCCACAAAGTTTCTATTGATGATAAATGGGGAAGTAACGTAAAAAGTTTGCAATGATTCCATATACTTTTCTAGCCATTCAAACTTCTATTTCACTTAGACCCTCTAAAGGATAAAGTTACACATAGATGCTAAAGATGAGTCTATTGTTTGCAACAGACTTCTTAAGTTCAGGATATGCAGATTTGATAAGCTCAGTTATGCTGTATTGCTTATGATTAATAATCTACTGAGCTTTCCATAGGGTAAGAGAATAGAAAAATAGAAGACAGAGAGAGCACATGCATAAGTACATGTGCATCATGCATCACGCATGTGTGAATGTGTGCTCTTGATGCAAATTAGTCTGTGATGAATGACACGGAGTCCTCTGACAGATTAATAGAATACTGAAAATTTCTAGTTTTATTAGTAGGAAAGACTCAAAATTCTGAAAACACCTCCCACCATTAACAAAGAGGAATTCCAGATGAAACATCCTTTTTGAATGCATAGCTAAGTTCATAGGAAAGTAATAGAAATTCCCAAAGGCCAGAAAGGAAGAGGTTGCTAAAAACCAGAGCATTATATGATTGAGCTGATGTGGCAACTAATCTGGATTGGTGGGCTATGTTTCCACTTTGACTAATCTAGAGAATTGGGTGTCAATGTGCACTTGGTGAGTAAAAGGTCTTGAGACTCTCAGATAGGGAGTTGAAACCGGGCCCTACCTACTCTCTCTCCCCTGCCCCACATAAAACACAATTCAACGTGGACTAGAAAATCTCTCCCTACCAGCAGCAGGAGATGGTGAGGAAGCTTGTGTCTTTTGGCCTAGATTTTAAGTAGGGGGTACAAAATGAGTTTCCTCATTGGAAACTGTGTTATGGATGAATGTCATGAGAGTCCAGAAATTCTTAAGCCAAACTTAACACATAAATGGCTCCTAGGATGATTAGATGATGTCACTGGAGCACCTGGCAGGAGAAAACGACACAAGAGGGACAAACACCTGACGAGATTTTGAGGTGATGGGTGTTTTGAGGCTGACGGCCAAGAAAGAATTCTTGAAATTGTCTTTGGTGCAAAAAAAAAATGATTTTATTGAAACACAGGGACAGGACCGGTGGGCAGAAAGAGCTGCGCCAAGGTTGTGAAGAGGGACCGTCACATACTATGGTGTTGGGGAAGTAAAGGCAAAGGGGAAGTTTCCAAAGAGATTACCACATGCTGGAGAAGACTCCCAGGATACTGGAGGCCTCGCTACTGTCAAGCTAAGGTGGTTTTCCCTCTAGCAAAGCAATAACACTGAGACAGTAGGGAGTCCTGGAGAAATGTCTTACTCTGTCAGCCCCAAATAGTTGTCAGTGGGCTGCAGGTTCTAAGGAAATTCAATTTTATCTGCCATTTCATTCTTGCCTTTGTTCCCACCTCACTATGGAGAGAAGGGTAATGTTGGGGCTCCACAAAACTGAGCCTATAGATTTCTAGAGATTAGGTTATTGATAAGATTGCCTTTGACCTGTCATTTACTAAGATATCTGTAAACTGATGGAGACGCTACCAGTTTAACCATTTGTGTTTTTGTCCTTTTCTGGTTTTGGGTAGCCGGGAGCACACAGGAATATCACACACATCCCCCCTGGGGATGGGGAGTCCTCTGCTAGCTTGCACTTTGCCCTCAGCCTGCCTCAGTCTCCCCCATCACACTCACCACTATTCCCACAAAAATGCCCTTCTAGAGATGACCTCATAATATGAAATCACATAAGTCATTACTTAGTATTTCATCATGAGCAAAAGACAGCAGAGGTAACAAGTATGTAATAAATAAAATGTAGATAGAGGAAAATTAGACCCTCAGAACTTCAGATAATTGAATAATTGCTCAAATGAAGACTATAAAATAATTAATGCCATTTCAGAAAGGAATCAAAACATTAAAGAAGACTATGGGGAAAAAAACTGCTAGAAATGAAAATGTAATTGCTGAAACTAAAAACCCATTAGTCAAATTAGGCAGCAGATTAGACACAGATGAAGAAGGAAATGGACTACGGAGCTACGAAAATTACTCAGCTTGTAATAGAGATAGAAGACGGAAAATATTAAAGAGAGGTTAAGAGCCACAGAGGTTAAAATGAGAAAATATACATATGTCTAATAGGAATTCCTGAAAAAATTAGAGAAATGTGAGAGAAAGCATTCAGAGTGAGATGGCTGAGAATTTTCTAGAATTAATGAAATACATGAAATCCTCAGACCCAGGAACCACAAAAAGTACCAAGCAGTTAATACAGAAATAAATCTTAATACCTCGTCACGTTATAGTAAATCGCAAAACACTAAGACAAAGAAAATATTTTAAACACCAAGAAAAAGAATACATACAAAGGAATGACAAAAAGCAGATTTCTCCACAACAATAGAAACAAAAGAGCAGAGTACCTCCAAAGTGAAACAAGATAATTGTCACCTAGAATTCCATTCAGATAAAGAAGCTAAATTATCCAGAAAGAGTGAGGATAAATGAGGACTCCGGGTGGCTCAGTGGGTTAAGCATCCGACTTCAGCTCAGGTCATGATCTCATTGCTTGGTTCATGAGTTTGAGCCCAGCACAGAATTCTGTACTGACACCTCAGAGCCTGAAGTCTGCTTTGGTTTCTGTGTCTCCCTCCCTCTCTCTCTGCCCCTCCCCTGCTCGCACTCTATTTCTCTCTCTCAAAAATATATAAATAAATATATTTTATTAATTTTTTAAAAGAGTGAGGGCAAATGGAAGACAGTTTAAGGAAAACAAAGAATGAGAGAGTTGTCCTGTGCCAAACTTCGGCTGACAGAAAGGAACACCAAAGGATATAATTTAGAAAAAAGGAAAATTAACTAGAGGAAAGAAGTAAAATGCAAAATGTGGGGGCACCTGGGTGGCCCAATCGGTTGAGCATCTGATTCTAGATCTCGTTGGGTTCTGTGATGACAGAGCAGAACCTGCTTGCGATTCTCTCTCCTTCCCCACCCCCCTCGCTCATGTGCATACTTTTGCTCATGCTCTCTCTCTCTGAACTTTAAAAAATGCAACACGTGGTCAAATGTGGATAATTCAAAACAGCATCGACATATACGATGGTTAATTTTAGGTATCAACTTCACTAGCCATGGAGTGCCCAGATTAATCATTATTTCTGGGTGTGTCTGTGAGGGTGTTTCTGGATGAGATTATCATTTGAATATAGACTGCCTTCCCCAATGTGGGTAGGCATCACCCAATCCACTGAAGGCCTGAATAAAACAGCAAAGGAAACAGGAATTTGCCCCTTTTGGGTTCCTGCCTGCTTGATTGAGTTGGGACGTCCCATCTTATCTTTCCAGCCCTCAGCCTGAGCTGTAAACCATCTGCTCCCTTGGCTCTCAGGCCCTCAGATTCAGATTGAACTACTCAGTTGGCTTTCTGCTTCAGCTTGCACACAGATCTTGGGACTTCTCGGCGTCCATAACTGTGTGGGCCAATTTCTCATAATTCTGTGAGCCAATTCTTCAAAAGGAGCCATTCCTCATTTCCTCAATATTTTAAGCACATAAAAAAAATCCTTAAGCTCCAAAAATGGAAACTATGAGAAATCTGTGTCCTCAAAATATATCTAATAGTGAAAGATATAAATATATAGATCTAGATATCTAGACACACATATATATACTTATGTGTATGTGTATATGTATATGTATATCATGTATTTTCATATACATGTCTTTGTTCCTCCAGAGAACCTTGACTAAGTAATCTGCCACATAAAATAATAATTGGTGACAAATTTCCAGTAAACAAAGCATTGTAGAACTAGAATACTAAGTATAACATTATTAGGAGTGATTTAAGATTAAAGATTTTTTTTAAGATTCTTTATATACATAGTTCTGGAGGAGGTTAATAATATTGATTAATTTCAAACTTTTTTTAAAGTTTTATTTATTTAAGTAATCTCTACACCCAACATAGGGCTCAAACTCACAACCCCATGGGGTGCGTAAGTGGCTCAGTCAGTTGGGCATCCAACTCTTGATTTCCGCTCAGACTTGATCTCATGGTTCATGGGATACAGCTCCATGTTGGGCTCTGCACTGACAGCACAGAGCCTCCTTGGGATTCTCTCTCTCTCTCTCTCTCTCTCTCTCTCTCTCCTTCTCTGTCTGCCCCACCCCCCACCATGCACGTGCACATGCTCTCTCTAAATAAATAAATAAATAAGCTTAAACACACACACAACCCCAAAATCAAGAGTTATATGCTCTTTTGATTAAAACAGCCAGATGCCCCAATTTCAGACTTTCCCAAATCAAGATGCAAGTTAAAGGTAATAGAAACGGGGGGGGGGGGTGCACTTCAGTGGCTCAGTAGGCTAAGCGTCTGACTTTGTCTCAGATCATGATCTCATGGTTCAGGAGTTCAAGCAAAGCATCCGGCTCTGTGCTGACAGCTTGGAGCCTGCTTCATATTCTATGACTCCCTCTCTCTCTGCCCCTTCCCTATTTGCGCTCTGTCTCTCTCTCTCTCTCTCAAAAAGTAAACATTAAAAAAGATTTTTTAAGGTGATAGAAATTGAATGTATAAATTCCATTTAGCTAAGAAGAAGAATGTGAGCTACTACTATAAAAACAGTTGCTTTTTTAAGCAATGTGGATATAGTATAGAACAATATAGACAAAACCAGAAAATGTATAATAGAAAAAATAATAAGGTAAATTAATAAGTTAGAAAATGATACATGCAATGGGGGAACTATGCAAAAGAGAAAGATGCAAAGTCCTAGAGCAAAAAAAGGATAAAGAAATTTTATTTTTTTTAACGTTTATTTATTTATATTTGAGAAAGAGAGAGCACAAGCAGGAGAGGGGCAGAGAGAAAAAGGGAGACAGAGAATTTGAGCTGTCAGCACAGTGCCCAAGATGGGGCTCAAACCCACAAACTGAGATCATGACCTGAGCTGGAGTCAGATGCTTAACCGACTGAGCCATCCAGGCGCCCCAGGATGTAGAAAGTTTAAATAGAGCAGTTTGGCTTCAGCATTACTGATCACAAAATATATTTGGTTTTTCACTTCCAGGCTGCGCTAGGATTATACTTCGCTACCATTTAACATTAGTTGTAGCCACGTGATTCACTTTGGCCAATGAAGAGGAGAAACGGCACATGGCATTTCTAAACAGAAGCTTTAGGAAGAGCCGTGATTCCCCATGTGCCCTTCCATCTGCTGCACTTGCAGAACACGCCACGTGGAAGCTTCTCAGCCAGAGTCCCTGAGTAGCTGTGACGAGCAGAAGCCCTACCAACCTGCATAAGACGCTTGGTGTGAGCTATGTGTTGATTAAGCAAGTAAGATTTGGGGACTGTTTGTCACAGCAGAACAGCCTCGCCTGACTGATACAAGACGCTAGCATAGGCCTCGCTGAGGTGGCAGAGGATGGTAGCTCTAACCTGCGTGGCAACAGTGGAAAAGATGAGAAATCATCAGAATCAGGATATATTTTTACAAAGAGAAGAGTTAAGTCCTATATGTGTGGAAATGTGAGACCACTGACAGCAGACCACAGTGGTTCTAATAGTATGTCAGAGACATCATGCATGAAAAACATCTCTAATATAAGCAACCCTTACATTCTGGTAGCAGTCTGGGAGGCAATAAATAATCTACCTAGTAGGTCCATAACAGCATAAACAACTCACTAAATATTACAAGTAGAAAAAAAAAAAGATTTCACTGCCCACTATACTTTGATTAATGGAGCATTATTGCCCACTAGTGATGAAAGAAAGAAATGAATTTAGAAAAAGCCAGAAAGTGGTAACCAATGTTGATGAGAAATACACATTTTGAAATTATGGGCTCTCTTCGTGCCATGACAGGCTACTTTATAACAACTTTCGATTAGGAGATATCATGAGGAACTCTGTCTTAGGGAAGATAAAATATGGCATTGCTTTGCAAAGTTATCCATAATTCTCCAGAAAGCAAGAAACCTGAAATGCATTTGTTCAAGTACCAGGACTAGTGAGTGTAGGTGTACAAATTAGTAATATTTGTGGTGATATCCACAATGCAAATGTTTTCTTGTCTTCCATTAAAAAAAGAAAAGTATGAAGTTTTAATGAGTCTGACTGGAAATTCCTGAATTTCGTTTTTGGGGTTTTGTTTTTTAGGTCAATTGCATAAGTGCAGAAATCTCTTGCCTGCAGTTCATGTGAAACAGAATGGCATTTTTTTCTTATCCTCTCCATAAGCTGGATATGAAGTAGTTGAGAGATGTAGCTACCAAAAAGATGACAATAATAAAATCTTCATTCACATCTAGGTAGGAATATATCCTCTGAATTTTGTACATGATTTATTTAATCCACTTGAAGACATATATGGTCGCATCTCCTATTTTTTTCTAATTAAACTGAACCAGAACCTCAATATTTTAGATTTTCAAAAGTAATCTCCATGCCCAATGTGGGGCTCAAACTCATGACCCTGAGATCAAGAGTCACATGCTTTACTGAGTGAGCCAGCCAGGTGCCCCTCCAATATTTTAGATTAGCTGGAGACATAATACCTTACGAGGGACCTCACTTCACCCCTCCAACCCTACTTATTCAAGACTCCCAAGGACATTGTATAGAGTGGCTGAATATGTTTCTTAAATGTCTTCTGGAGAGCAATTTGGAAAATCTGACCCATCCCCCAGCTGCCCAGATTATCAGCTGCTGTTAATGCCTCATTCTGAAAACCCACATTCTGAAAACCACCCAATCTGATGTCATCTTTTCCACTGTCCTTTTCAGTCCTTTTCAGTCCCTGTGGAGGCCAAAATAGTGCTCTACTCCTAGATTTCCCAGTATACAGCTCTCTGGTTTAGACCCACACCTTTAGTCATTCTTTTCAAAGCACGCTCGTTGTGTCCTGTTGTAAGATCTGGGGCAATTCTTGCTCCAGATGTAGCCACTAAGTTAACTGAGAACCAGATTTCCCCCCAGACCACCTACAATTTTGTAGTTAGCCAGAATCCCCAGTCTAAATTCATTCCTCTCTACTTCAGTAAGACCTATCTCTAATCATCCAGGAGGTACAATTCATGAGGAATTCCGAGAGGGGCAAAAAATATTGCTACATTCTTTTCCAATAGTCACCTTGGTCTCCAAGAAAATTAGTTCCTTCTAAGCAACCTTTGGTCCCCTCTACATATTAAGAAATATTTTAAAAAGTAGCCTTGATCAAGCCATTTTTTAAAGTCCTATTATATACTTCCTCAAGTGCAATGGCCTACCTCCTTACCCTATGTTTATTTAAGAGAGGCGACAAAGAGAATATTTCAACAAAGAAGATCTACTTCCCAGTGACTCACTTGATCCACCCATGCAGAAAGATGGAAGGCCATGTTTAAACAGCAGCCCCTTGCATATCCAATCCCTAAGTTCAGTCTGGATGCTGCTTTAAGCATGGATAGTATCACTCTAGAAACATGTCTTACAAATTTACACATATGTGTGTGTGTGTGTGTGTGTGTGTGTGTGTGTGTGTATGATCTAAACAATAAGAAATGATTCTGTTGTTTGGGTGAGGGTGCATCCTCTCTTTGCAGACTGACAGCTAAACAGTTTGCTAAAGATATCTCTGTATATTCATTATTGCCTTCTTGAAAATAGGAAAAAATTTTAAGACACGGGGAACATCTAAAATTAAGGGAATAGATAGGGGCACCTGGGTGGCTCAGTCAGGCGAGCATCTGGCTTTGGCTCAGGTCATGATCTCCCAGTCCATGAATTATAGCCCTGCATTGGGCTCTGTGCTGACAGCTTAGAGCCTGGAGTCTCCTTCAGATTCTGTGTCTCCCTCTTTCTCTGCCACCCCCCACCCCCACCCCGCTCCCGCCCCTGCTCATGCTCTGTCTCTCCTTCAAAAATAAACAAACATAAAAAGTCTACTGTCAGGGGAATGGCCAAGATGGCAGAACATCATGGAAGTTATATTGAGTCCCTCGTCCATGAAATACAGCCAGATCAACACTAAACCATCCTGAACACCTAGAAAACTGATCTGAGGTATAACACAACAATCTGCACAACCTGAACCACAAAACTCAGCAGGTATGAGGCGCCGAGAGGTAAACTGGGGGGGAGAGAAGCCGAGGAGGGCAGGGAGCTATTTTTGCTTGCAGGGAGAGGGGGGAGACAGGGGGAGAGTACGGGAAAAGCAGCCACCAAAAGCAGCTGGAGAGAAAGTGAAAAAGTGGAAACAGTCACAGGGACTGAACAAAAAAGGGAGAAAGGAGAAAGGAGAGGGTTTGAATTCCATTCAGACTCTATAAACAGGGGAGCGCAGAGTCGGAAACTCCACAGCTTGGTACCTGATGGTGCTCTGATGGGAAGGGCGAATCCCCAGGAGCAGAGAGTGAGGTCCTCGGGCCACACGGGGAGAGGCGGTTCCCCTGCTGGGAGGACATTTGGTAGAGGCTGTGTGGCCGCCCCACAGGCAAAGCTCCCAGCAGACCCCGGAGAACAGCCACATTCTCTGGTGGTGGAACAAGGACGTTAAGAGTGAAGCCTGGTGCCGGATGTGTGCTGAGATTTACCATAATCTCTGAAACGCTGCTACATGACCGCCTGAACTTTTTCTGGGGCGTGCTGGCACCCAGCTGCAGTCTCTGGGCATCAGCAGCAGCATGGTCTTGCAAATGTTCCCGGGGGCGATGGGTACTGGGCCACTGCTCCGTGAGACCCTCCCCCAGAGCACCTGAGCGGGTCAAAGCACAGTCCCTCAGAAGTGAGGGGTTGGGAAACAGCCGCATCTGAGATAAAACTCAGGAGGGAGGTGCCGCCTGGCAGCCTGATGGTTTGGTCACTGACTGTAAAAGCAGGGAGTGGACTGAAGCTGGAGACGAAGGACAGGTGCACAATTGCTGGTCAGGAAGAACAGAGTTCCCATACTACTAGAGACTGGGTGGCTGGGTGATGCCATTTTCACCCCTCCGGCACATGTGCATACACACCTACAAGTGCCAGGCAATCCACCTCAGTAAGCTAAGCAGTGCCATCTAGTGGAGAACGGAGTGGTTACACTAAACCCCGCCCAACTGGGCCAATGTCGCTCTTCAGAAACACCACATGTCTCTCCGCCTGCTTACTGACTATAAAGTGCTTCATAGTTTGACTTATAGGGGAAAACTGATATAATTTCAATCATATTTCGGTATGTTCACTGGTCCATCTATTCAATTTCTTTTTCTTGAATACAGGAAGAGAAAAAATTTATTTTTATTTTTAATTTTAATTAAAAATATTGTTCTTTAGGGGTACCTGGAGGGCTCAGTCTGACTTCAGTTCAGGTCATGTCTTGTGATTTGTGAGTTTGAGTCCCATGTCAGGCTCTGTGCTGCTGACAGCTCAGAGCCTAGAGCCTGCTTCAGATTCTGCGATTCTCTCTCTCTCTGCCCCTCGACTGCTCATGCTCTGTCTCTATCTCTCAAGAATACATAAATATTTTAAAATTTTTTAGCATTTTTTCTACTATATTTTTTATTTTTTTATAAACTTTTCAAATTCCATTTTACTTCCATCATCTCATTTTTTCTATTTCATTGTATTCATTTTTTCCATTTTTCAAACGTTTTCCTTTTTTTCCCTTTTGTTTCTTTTATCTTTCCCATTTTTCTCTAATCTATCAAGCACGTTTCAAAAACTAGACCAAAACACACCTAGGATCTAGCGTCATTTATTTGATTTTTGTGTGTTTTTTTAATTTTTTAATCTTTTTAACTTATTAATTCCTTTTCTTCCTTCAAAATGATAAAATGAAGGAATCTGCCCCAAAAGAAAGAGCAGGAATAAATGACAGCCAATGACTTGGTCAAAACAGATATAAGCAAGATGTCTGAACCAGAATTTATCATCACAATAATAAGAATACTAGTGGGGGTTGAAAATAGATTAGAATCCCTTTCTGCAGAGACAAAAGAAGGAAAAGTCAGTCAGAATGAGATTTTTAAAAAATGCTATAACTGAGCAGCAATCTCGAATGGATGCCATGGTTGGAAGGATGGATAAGGCATAGCAGTGAATCAGTGATATAGAGGACAAACTTATGGAGAATAATGAAGCAGATAAAAAGAGGGATAAAAAAGATGACAAGGGGTGCCTCTTTACTCAGTAGCTCTTCAGGCCTAGCAGGCCAACAGTCCAATTGTTACTTACCCTGTTGTATGATACCACTCTGGTTTCCCTACATTTGCCCACAACTTTGCAAATAGTCCCTTTATTAAACCTGCCTATTTCCCGCTGGGATTCTATCTACTATTCTAGGCACTGAAGACACAGCCATAAACAGAACAGGAAAAAAAAAACACACACACATCCAGAAATAACTCCTACCCTCACATAGCCAACAATCAAATGAAGACCAACTAACAGTTTTGCCCACCAAAGGACCTCCAGAAATTTCACTGTAAGGTTTATTTCCTACCCTCTGACACACATCTCTTACTAAAACATCTCGAATCTTTGCTACTTCTTACTTACCAGGTCCAATCAGCACAATATCATCATTCTTGTGGACTAATGTGGTTACGACATGGGGCTGGAGAGTTGGTAGGCTCCTAAGGGAGGACAGTGGAAGTTTCTTGCTGGCCATGCGAACCGCTTCTGGTGGTCACTAACAAGGTTTCAAGGAAAAGTATTTGCCAGATCAAGTGCTGCATATTAGCTACCAGGAAATGTATTAGTGTACTCAAGTAATGAAACCATATCTGAAAAACAGAGAGGGAGGCAAACTGCAAGAGACTCTTAAATACGGAGAACAAACTGAGGGTTGCCGGAGGGGAGGCGGGGGTGGGGAGTGGGCTAAATGAGGGACGGATACTGAGGAGGGCAACTTGTTGAAATAAGCACTGGGTGTGAGGTGAATCACTAAATTCTGCTCCTGAAACCATTATTATTACATGATATGTTAACTAACTTGGATTTAAATAAAATTTTAAAGCACATATACACACACACATCTGGGGCTCCTGGGGGCCTCAGTTGGTTGAGTGTCTAACTTCAGCTCAGGTCATGATCTCACTGTTCCTGAGTTTGAGCCCTGCATGGGGCTCTGTGCTGGCAGCTCAGAGCCTGGAGCCTGCTTTGGATTGTGTCTCCCTCTCTCCCTCTCCCTGCCCCACTCATGCTGTCTCTCTCTCTCAAAAATAAATAAACATTAAAACACAGACACACACACATCTGGAACAGTAGTTGCAATTAGAGTCACCACCTAATTAAAAGGATGATAATTCACTATTATTCTCCAAAGGCCATCTGTTTTCTGCACAGGCCAAATATGCAGGTTGAATGGGAATGTGGTAGGAATCCCCAGCCCTGCATCCTTCAAGTCCTTGATGATGGCACTAAGCTCTGCAGTCCTTCCAGAAATATGGTATTTATTTGGTTAATTTTTTTTCTTAAACACTAGGAATTTGTCTCACTGTTCTACTAGTTCTACAGGCTCCAAGCCTGAGTTCAAGGTGTGGGCAGGGCCATGCTCCCTCCGAAGGCACTATAGTAGAATCAGTCCCCAGCCTCTCTCCCAGCTTCTGGTGCTTTGCTGGCAATCTCTGGTGTTTCTTGGCTAATGGCACCATTACTGCGGTCATTACACGGCATTCTTCCTGGGTGTGCAGCTCTCTGCCCAACTTTCTCCTTTTTATGATGACACAAGTCATATTGGACTAGGGGCTCACCCTAATCCAGTATAACCTCATCTTAATTTAACTAATTACATCTGCAACAACACTATTTCCAATTAAGGTCATGTTCTGGGGGGTTAGGGCTTCAATATATGAAATTTTGGGAAACACAATTCAACTCATAACATGTATCAAACTCATTTTTCTAGGGGTTTTCTGTGTCCTCCATTTCATTTCCTCATTTCCACTCTATTCCTAGCCACGGTCTTTTCTAACTTAGATGTTTTTCCTTCCAGTTAGGGTCCCCACACACCCTCTCGGCCCCTTTAATCCAGTGTCCATATGGCAGCCACCTCTGGTTTTCCATTTTGAAGGTAGAGGCAGCTCTATAACTTCCACATGGGTCTTTCTTACCATAACATTGCTCACGCCACAGGTCAGCGACCCAGTGTGGAGATGTGGCCAGTGACTGAGCAGGTCTGTTCCAGCTATGCGTTCCAGAGCTGGGGAAATGATCATAGGATACGTACATTTGGGGACCCCCAAGGACTCATGGAGAGATCTAAGCTAAAACTCTGTTAATCACCTGACCTTCACGAACCCCTGCTCTGGCTGGTGGACCAGAGTCGCATTTTGGACCTCCTACAATTAGTGTCAACTCAGAGACAGTATCCAGTAATCCCTAAAATATGACTGTTGCCCTTTCCCCAGGTGCATTGTCTCCCTAGTAAACAGCCATAGGTCCTTCAGGGGAAACAAGTCCTTGGAGATAAGATAAACAATATAAATTTTGGCAATGTAGCAGTTAGGCTTCTGCTCAATCTGGAACCCTTCCATTTACACAGCTCAAGCAAGAATTTAGTAGACCACCCACCTATTTCTTTTCTAGATATGCCGTAATCAACACCAACACCCTAAATCCCCGTAAGTTAACTGTTATCTGACTCTGCTGTTTATCACCATAACCAGACCTTGTTGTCTTTGGCAACTAAGTATTGCCACTTGGCCCCTGTTATCCTGGGATCACATTAGCCTCATTGCATTTAGGGACCTGTTTGTGGAAGCACTGGGATTTTCTGACCTACAAAGAGCTACCACAAAACTCAAGGATGCTGGGGCCCCACACCCAAATTCATTTCTGAAAGGTGTCTTCCTCTGGATTCTCCCAGAATGGGTGAGTAGGTCTTACATGATAAATCCACCCTAACATTCCAATCCTGTTAGGCCTTCAGATCCCTTCCACTACAATATATCTACTGAGGCAGCTGTGCCATTTTGACTTTAGTGTGGGCCACTTTTGAGTCCACGTTCAGCCAACTAACCAAACCATTAGTGCCCTTTCAAATCCCTTGAACTAAAATATCGAATCCAGAATCTGTTTAGTGGGCCCATATCAATAAATTTGGCCTGATTCAACTTTATATTTTTCCACAATTATCTTACAACCCTAAGATCCATTCCCACATCATCTCCAGATTTCCATCTGTATAGATTGGAAAAGTTATGCAGTTCTTTTGGCGTGTGATGCACCTCATGGATTATACTTTATACTTTACCCTTTGGTACCTGCTGGGACAGGCGTCTACTCGTAGTTCTAGAAACAAAGTAGGGTGGTGGAGTCCTGGGGAGAATCCATAATGCCTTGCAAGGAACAACTCTAGAGAGACCATATCAGATGTTTCAGGCAGAGTAGAATTAACGTTCTCAGACGGAAGTTGCAGGGCTACTTCTGCTGGCAAGAATCAGCAGACATTACGGGTTCAATGGCTCCAACTTTATTGGGATCTTCCCATACGCCCCCCCATTCCACTATTCAGGCTCCCATTCTTTCCCGTTCATTCCTTGAGGTTGGGAAGTCCTTTGTGTTGTAATTCACCCACTTGCAGGATGAGACTCTGGGTTTGGTTTTCAGAAATATCAGTCCTGTGGCTAAGGAGGTAAGAGTTTCTTTCAGAGAATACACAAAAACAAAGCTTTCAGGTCATTAATGTGAGGCTTCAGCTGGGAACTTGAAGCACTGAACTAATCTTTTTCTTTTTCTAGTTTGTCCAGCTCAGTTAGGAGCGACCAGTCACCTTACACTCCTCGGTTGACTAAAATGTTCTAAGGGATGGTCATCCAGAATACTGCTCTTTATGAGTTACCAAAATGTAGTACTTTGTGCACTTCCACTGCCACAATATATCATGGATTACTAGTTCCCTCTTGACCACTGAAAATAGTCATTAATGTCTTCCAATTAATCAGACTAGAGAACATATTTCAGAAAGCTCAGAACCAATCTTCAAAATTCATCCTCAAGGTTCTGTTTCTTTAGAATCACTTCTGGATTCAATGAGAGAAGACAGAACCAGCAGCAGATGTATATGGAGAGATTTACTGGAAGGAATTGGCTAACACAATTGTTAGGGCTTGTTAAGCAAGTCCAAGATCCATAAAATAAGTCATCAGGAAGGGCAGATGCTATCTCTTGAGCTGAACCATTAGCCACAGGCAGAATTTCTTCTTCCAAGAAATCTCAGTTCTGCTCCCAAGGCCTTTCAACTGATTGGATCAGGCCCACTCATATCACCAAGGATAATCTCCTTTACTTAAAAGTCAACTAATCCTACATGTTAAGCACATCGACAAAATATATTCACAGCAACATCTTGAATAGTGTTTGAATAACTGATAATTATAACCTAGCCAAGGTGACACGTAATACTGACTTTTACACCTACTAAATCAGAAACTCTGAGGGTAAGGCCAAGAAAACTGTATTTTTTTTTTAATTTATTTTTGAGAGACAGAGAGAGATAGAACGAGCAGGGGATGGGCAGAGAGAGAGGGAGATAAGAATCTGAAGCAGGCTTCAGGCTCTGAGCTAGCTGTCAGCACAGAGCCCAATGTAGGGCTCCAACCCACGAACCGTGAGATCATGACTGGAGCCGAAGCTGGACACTTAAACGACTGAGCCACCCAGGCGCCCCAAGCAAGCTGTATTTAAAGCCCTCTAATGATTCTGATGCTCCTTCAGGTTTGAGAACCACTGGTTTAGAGAACAAATCAACAGGGAGGAACAGGGGTTGGGAGTAAACCACAATGTTTTATTACAATTAGCCAGTATCTGTCGCTTACAATTAAAGAATCTTAGGAGATTCACCATACATACAAGGTTTTCAGTAGCAAATAACAGAAAATGACTATTAAATTGGGCAGAAAAGGAATTTATTAGCATTTGTATTAAATAGCTCAAAAACCCCATGGGCATCCTGGAAAATCAGGCTAAGGAAGAGGCAAGTTTTCAGACATGGGCATCCAAGCAGCACACAACCCAGCCAAGAGACACCACAACAATTATCCAGTTAACACGGTTCCCCAGGAAGTACCACCAGACCCTCACCAATACCTCCGCTAAATCTATGACTACCCTACCACTGTTGAGAATAATCTCTTAACTGTCCTGAGGTCTTTGTGCCATTCTCTCCAAAGACCTGGAGGGAACATGTGACAGGAATATTGACAGTATCTAGTCACAAAACCATGCCCTAACTGCAAGGGGTAGGAAGAAGTAATATTTGGCCCTCTTTCCTAAAAAGCTCATAGTAGAAAGATCTACATTTAAGATAATTACAATGAAATATACTAAGTACAATGGTAAAAGTGTATACCACACATTACGGAAGAACAGTAGATAAATTTAACCCAGTGTTGGAGGATAGGGGTCCAAGAGATCAGGAGCTTTAGAGAAGCATTCATGAAACTACAGAAATATACCTAACTGGCTAAAATACCAACAATCCCATCCTAACATCTGAAGTTCTGCTGAACCCTGTGAGTAAAACTGTAAAGCCCCCATTCACTTGTCCTTTCTCCTTCTCACGCCCACCCAACCAGGTCCACCAATCTCCCAACTTCAATACCCTCCTTTCCCCTGGTGCCATCCCCTACTGTGGGACATCAACCCACTAATGAGACCCAGTTGTACTGTCTTTTATTGTCTTGGATTTTGGTGGTGATACCTCAGAAACTTTCCCACAAATAACAAAGAAATGTAAGCGTACAATAAAGGAGAAGCACCCTAGTGGGGGTTGGGGGCAGAGAGTCTTGAGCCCTATATCCCAGTTTCTTTCCCTTTCTTCCCTCCAAGCAGTCTTTGAAAGAGCCTGAAAGAACAACACCCCTCATGGGGTGCTTGGGTGGCTCAGTCAGTTAAGTGTCTGACTTTTGGTTTTAGCTCAGGTCATCATCTCACAGTTCATGAGTTCAAGCCCCACATTGGGTTCTGCATTGACAGCACAGGGCCTGCCTGGGATTCTCTCTTCCTCTCTGCCCCTCTTCTGCTCTCTCAAAATAAATAAAGTAAAAAAATTTTTTTAATTAAAAAACGCTTATGATCCTGAGAGTAATCTATAAAGCCCCCAATTTAGTCAACTCTATATTCACTCATTTTCTTAAAATTTCAATGACCTGAAATAATGTGTCCAAAAATAGAAATTGGGCATAACATGTGAAACTAACATAACATTGTGTGGCAACTATATTTCAATAAAAAAAATCAGGGTACCTGGGTGGCTCAGTCAGTTAGGCATCCAACTCATGGCTCATGAGTTCAAGCCCCACATGGTGCTCCGTGCTGACAGCTCAGAGCCTGGAGCCTGCTTCGGATTCTGTGTCTCCCTCTCTCTTTGCCCCTCCCCTGCTCATGTCCTGTCTCTCTCTTTTTTTCAAAAATAAATAAACATTAAAAAAAATTTTTAATCACTTTGTTAAAAAAAGCAAATTTAATACAGAGATCAGTTTTAAATTAACAATTTCTTTTTACTTTGCTATCCAAGTAAAACATAATTGGATTCAAAATTATCAACCCCTGGATCAAAAAATAAATTAAAACCCAAAACACTAAGCAACTGGAGAAAAAGGCAATAAGCTGGATTTTCTTTTATTCCATTTCCCTTTACTAAGGGGAAATGGGGTAAGGCTTTAGTGCAATTACCTCAATAAAAACTATTTCCTCTGTGACATGAATTAAGTCTTCTACCAAGTTTTACTGATGAGAGGAAAGGACAGTTCTGTTCACAAGACTCTTTCAACCGGTCCCTAAATCACATTTTAAAGAATAAACACAGGTTTGTTTTCAAATGTTCCTAAAAGGTAAAAATGAGACTCTTGGGTCGGAGACAAACGGTGCAATCTCTTGAGAGCTGAGGGGCTTGCAGATTCTTTTTTTTTAAGCCATTTTTTAGCAGAAGCCTCCTTCCACACCATTTCTGATTCCTTTGTTTGAAAACACCAAGTGACTGGAAGCTAAGGTAAGACTCCCAGGGGAAATCAGGGAGACAGAGCTTCTGCGTGAACCCCTTTCCTTGGGGAAGAAGGATACAAAAAGTTAACACCAATGGTGTCAAGGCTGGTGGAAAGAATAAGAACTAAACCCTTTGTTTTTATATTTCTTGTCATTTTAATGTAAGTCTGAAACAGACTGCTATGACATTGGACATTCACAGAGAACGTGTGCTTCTATTAAAAGACCTTTGCTGAAACATTTAAACTTTACTTCTTAAATGAATACGGAGGTTGCGAGCACTTCTGTCAGCACACCATCATTCACAACATTCTAGATACTTACTTTCTACCTTTTCCCAAAAAAGGTCATTCTCACTTAGTAGATCCCCACCACCACGGAAGGGTGCAAAGCTCCTGAGCTCAACAGTGATCAGAACACAGATAAGTGTAATTGGTAGTCCAAAGCTTGGTTTAAATGTCTGAAGAGGAGCAAATATCAAACAGTAAATACCAAACAGATTACTATCGTTATTTTATAAGGCAATGACTCATACACTAAAACCACGTAAGACTGATGTTTTGTGTCTGCAGGGTCTAACGGTAACAAAGCCTCAGTCTTAATGGCAGCACAGGTTTTAGAAATTAAATACATTTTCAGCTTTCCATAGTACTCATCACTTTCAGAAACCATAAAACAAAACTGCATAGTACACCAGCATATAATTCTCTACATAAGCATTTTCTCATGTATCAACTCTTAGTCTCAAGTAATAGAACACAAAAAGCAATACAGGACAAAAAAAACCACAGGACTTTTGCATATTCCTCCTTTCCCCCATTGTTAGCAGGTAGCACTTTTTTTTTTTTAAGAAACTGATGAAAAGTCAGAAATTTTGCATCCAACATTTGACTTCAACTTTTTACTTTCTTATCGTCTTCTGGTACCACCATATCCTAAAAAGAGAAGAGTAAAATTTATATTCAGTTTCAAAAATGCACTGGCACTGCTTTTAAAATTACAACAGTAACACATCTATCGTTAACAAATGAGTGAGAGAGACAGGAGGGCGGGAGTCGGGGAGACCGGGGCTCTGCGGACAGTGCTTCGCCCCCCACAACAGGCCTCCAAGGCGTCCGGGCACCACGCTGGCTACGCGCAGACATGCTGCTGCACGTCACTTGTAGTCAGGAAACTAAAGAAGATGGGTTCTGTGATGAGGGCAATGTGGTACCGGCAAGGCTCAAAGTCTAAGCCAAAAAGCAGAGAAGCCAATGGCGCCTGCCACCTGTCACATCTCCGGCGGCAAAACGAAACAGCATGGCGGATGGGGGCAGGTTTCAGGCTCTCAGTGGTAAAGGTTAATTTCGTTGCCTCACACACACATGTAAACGCACATGTGCTAACAGGTTATAAGATGACAAGTGTTCCCATCTGAAAGTCCGTTTTCTTTCAGGTTTTCCTTTAGGTTATTTAGTGCTTAATGATTTTCTTCATGTAAGTTCCATACACTTCTAGTTGAGATTTATGTCTTCTTTCAATTTTTATTTCCAATGAGAATGAGTATTCTATTACTGTCTTTTGTGCTATGTAGCTCCATTTTTATATATCCTCCCAATCACTACCTCCCCTTTTTTCTCCCCAAAAGTAACCACTACCTGAACATGTAACTCTAGAGATTGGCTTTGCTTGTTTCTAAACACGTATCTTTATGAATGTTGCAATCATATTTATATATATTCCTTTGTGTCTGACTTCTTTCTTTTCTTTTTATATTTGGTAGATCTATCCACATTACTGCATACAGCTCTTTATTCACTCTCCCTGTTGCACAGCTTTCCATCGTATGGCCATACCTCCATTTATTCATATAATTTACTGCTCTTGGATATGTGGGTTTCTTCCACTTGGAGGCTAAAGATGCGGGGCGCCTGAGGGGCTCAGTTAGTTAAGCATCCAACCAGATTTCAGCTCAGGTCACAATCTTGGTCATGAGATCAAGCTCCACACTAGGCACAGAGCCTGCTTAAGATTCTCTCTCTCCCTCTCTCTCTGACCTTCCCCTTCTTGAGTGCACATGCTCTCTTTCTCAAAAACAAACAAAAAAAGGAATAAAGATGCTGTGAGCAATCTCATACTTACCTTTCGGTGTACGAATGTGTGCACTTCTGTTGCTATGTGTCTGAGAGTGGAATGACGGGGTCTAGCGTACACTCGTGGTTAGTTTAGCAGGTAACGCCAAACGGTTTTTCAAAGTGACTGTATCAATTTACATTCACACCAGTACTATGAGAAATTCACTCTTGTACTTCAAAACATATTTAAATGTCAATATCAAGAATTAACTTCTCTTCTAGAACTTCCCCTGAAGACGAGTCCATTCCATAGCAATCTACTTCATGATCCATTACCTCCCATTCTCTGCTAATTAGATGGATGTTTACAAACAGTTATTTTTTTACTTTTTATATTATATCCTTGCTTTTTTACAAAATTTCCTCTTAACAATAGAAATAAACATTACCACCATACTTTAGACAATTATTTACAGTATGGATCCATACATATTTATTGAGTTTGGATGAATATTCAATAAATTAAAAATTCCATTTTAGAGCTTAAGAACAACTCTAGAAGTCACAGAATTAAACATATGTTCAGGAAGGCTGAAGGTCAAATCCTGGTTAGTTAATGTTGGAAGTGAATCTAAACCAAATCCCTGCTTGATATTTAAAGGAATGTTTAGAAGTGAGAGGAAAGAATGAATCTGAACTATATTTTGTCTCAGTTAACTGTGCTATTAATATTTCCGATGGGTATGCTAAAGAAAACTATGATTACTAATATATAATTAATTATCTTTTTTAATGTATTTTTAAGTTTATTTATTTATTTTTTGTGTTTATTTTTGAGAGAGAGAGAGAGCACAAGTGGGGGAAGGGCAGAGAGAAGGGGAGACACAGAATCGGAAGCAGGCTCGAGGCTCTGAGGTGTCAGCACAGAGCCTGACGCGAGGTTTGAACCCATGAACAATGAGATCATGACCTGAGCTTAAGTTGGATGCTTAACCAACTGAGCCACCCAGCCGCCCCTATTTATTTATTTTTGAAGGGGGCTGTGGGGGAGCAGAGAGAGAGGGAAGGACAGAATCCCAAGCAGGCTCAGTGCTGTAAGTGCAGAGCCCGCTGAGGGGCTCAAACTCAAACCGCGAGATCAGGACCTGAGCTGAAATCAAGAGTCAGACACTTAACCGACTAATCCACCCCGGTGCCCCCAGTTAATTATCTTCTTAAGTTCCAAAACTATGTCTATACTTTACTGCCACAAGAGAAGCAGCTCTATGTTTTCGCTCTCACCTGATGCTGTTCTGGTTCTGGTCGACGAGCTTGCATACGCCGAATAGCTACCTGAGGCCTCCTGAGGTGGTGAGTAGGCGCGACTATTCCACGTGCTGGAGGATGGAGGAGACCGGTAATACCACGAGTCAGAAAAGGGTGTTGCTCTACAAAGACACAACAGCATGTCAGGCATTTTCTTGTGACTTCAGTTTTAAATACCCTATTTCTAAACTCTCAGAAAAAAATCTTTATCAAGCGTTTTCCCTCAGTGTTCTGGTATAACATGAAATAGATACTACTTTGTTCTGATATCGTATGGTCATCGCCATGGCAGGGAAGTGACAGGGAGAAGCGACTCTTTCAGAACTCACACTCAGATAAAAATCTAAAATTAAACTACCATTTAACACTGAAGACATCCCCAAATCTGGCTCCAAGCCCTGTCCAGCCTTGCTTTCACCATTCCCCTACCAAACCTGACTGCTAACTGTTCCTCAAGCACAGTGTTCTTTCCTATCTTCTCGTTTTCTCAGATGTTAAGTATACAGTCTTTTTCCTAACTCATAATATCTATAAAGACGACATTGGAAGAAGAAACACAAAGAAAATAACATATACAGAACTGATGAAAGCCTGTACAGCAGAGACTGATTTAATAGGGTAATGTCACCATAATTTATTTTCCTCAACAAAACCAAATCCAGTCCAATTGCAAGCAAAACAAAGAAGCTTCCAGAGAAAAGTGGAATTAAAGAGCAAGTAAGGTCAATGCAAAACCTACCGATTCCTGCCGAACAAATAGCCTAGTACTCCTCCAGTTCCCAAGCCAGTCCAGAACCCGGGTCCTGAATTGTCATATCCTTGTTGTCCTGTGAAAGCGCTGCCAAAACCAGAAGATGCGCCATGTGGTCCTAGAAATAAAAATGATTTATCCTCATGTAATCAAAACATGGCCTACACCACCAAAAATAACATGACATTTCAGTTATTTCATCTGTACTATCTACTGCTAGTACTCAGCACTCCACTCATAAACAAGTTGTATTCAAAGAGTGTATTCATAAAATACTGGTTTATAACTGAAGAGTGCCTTTCTCACAGACATGAAAAAAAAAAAGGATCTTGGAAGGGAGGGGGGTTCCTTCCTGTAAAGTCACATTTGCCCTGCTCAGGATCAGCTAGTGCAAGATGACCCCCCTTGTGGGAGGTCCTTCCTTTCTGCATTACGAACATCTATGAAAGCTTCACGAGATAACTGTCCTTGGGTGCCTAATACAGGAATTCAAGTGGAGGCAGCCAGATATTTGTATCGATTGGAAAGTCAGGTCTTAGACCAAAAAAGTATCTTCTGCTCGGATGAAGTGTTTTTTTTAACAACTCAGTATAATACATCAGTATAACACACATAGACGAAAGTGTTTTAATCTCACTTGTGCAGCATAATAAATTTGTACGTAGGTCCCCGTGCATGGAACCCCCACCCACATCAATGAAACATTTGTAGCACCCAGAGGCTCCCTCATGACAATTCCCAATAGATGCCCACCCACGTCGGAGAGCAGCATTACCCCAACTTCTCTCACCATACTTTGGTCTTACCCATTCCTGAACTTCTAAATATAATCATGTATTAGGTACTCTTCCGTGTCTGGCACGTCACTGTGTCTGTGAGAGTCAACCCCCACTACTGCACACATCAGGTTCTGTTTTTGTTTTTTTAGAACCGATCTATAGTATTCCTTTGTATGAAAAAAAATCACAATTTGTCCCACTCTTATGTTTATGGACATTCTATTTCCAGTTTTTGGCTGTTGTGAATAAAACTACTGTAACTATTCCACGCATATCTCTTTGTGTACAGATACGTGCATTTCTCTTACGTATGTGTGGGGGAACGGAGCTGCCGGGTCAGCGGGGAGCCGAATGCTGAATGTCAGCAGACAACGACAGTTTTCCCACGTGCTTCCTATTGTAACTCCTACCATCAAGTTGCAGTTGACTCCAGCCTTGCCATTGCCACTACTTGGCACTCTGCCTTTGTAATGTTAGCTCTTACGGTGGTTATATGGTGGTTAATAATGAACTCAGCGTGGTTTTAATTTGCATCTTCCTGAAGACTAATGGCGTGAGGTACCTTTTCATACTGTTACTGGACATCTGGATATCTTCTTTTATTATAAAATGGCTGTTCAAGTCTGACCATTTTAAAAATTGGATTGTCTGTCTTTCCTCAGATTTGTGAGAATTCTTTACATATTCTAGATACATACCCTTTGTTGGAAATAATGGTTTACAAATATTTTCTCCCAGTCTGTGGCTTGCCTTTTCACTCTGTTAATATTGTCTTTTGATGGCTAAACATTCTCAGTTTAACTAAGTCCAATTTATCCATCTTATCTTTCTGGCTAGAACTTTTTGTATTCAAAGCAATTTCTGCCCACCCCATGGTCATGACAAATATTTTCCTATGTTTTACCTTCTATGCTGAGATCTATATTTAACGAATAGATATTTGTGCATGGTATGAGACGGATTTCAAGGTAAATGCTTATTGCCAAATCTGATCAAGTTTTTCTGATTAAGAGGATTTGTAATTTAATCATGCCACCTTAAAATAGTGGTTGCAATTATCCTTACACAGAAAAATAGGTACCAGAAGTTGAAAATGAAAATAATGAGAAGACAAATATGCTTGGGTCTCCCCATGCCACCATTTCCTATTTCAGAAACCAGCACGAGATTCACTCCCTCACCTCGACCCTACTTGTTGCCATCATGCAGGGAAACATACCTGTGTAGTCAAACTTAAAGCCTGCAGGAGGGGGTCCTGCCGAGTTGGTGAATCTCTGATAACGATGGGAATATGGAGGATGCTCAGAATACGGGGGAGGAGAATCCTGACCATCACTAAGGAACAATTTATAAACTCCAAAAGCAATAGCAAGTAGCACTACGATGGTAATCAATCTACTGATGCCACAGGAATCTGAGGAGGACAGCTTGTCATAGTAAGAAGAGAAGGAGTTAAAGCCATAGTTTTTTTCAGACTCTCTCAATTTCTTCAGGCCAAGTTCTGTGTAATCTAAGTGATACTCCAAGCCACAGGAACCTCTCAGTACATACTGGTCTTCAGAGGATTCATAGCCTTCACAGCTCACCACAGTTTTTCCAAATTTATATGCAACATCTAAATCGGTCTTACATTCCCACTGTGAAGAAAAAACAGAAACAGATTATTAGAATCAAAAAACTTAAGTAAATACTATTTGGGTCATACAGCTATCATAACAATGCAAAATGAAGTTGGGGAATGATAAACAAAGTTCAAAACAATGATACTTCGGTGTTGGGGAGAAGGCAACCTAAGGGCTTGAAAGCTAGGTTGGAGGTACCTGAGTGTTTGTTTTACTACTATTCCTTATCCCTTACACATACACATGAAGAATTCTTTTGTACATATTAAGTATTCCACAATTTATAAATGTTAAGCAAAAATTTAAAGGTCGACCTTTTGCTACTGTAGTTCAAGATGTTTACTTTAAAAATAGAGGTTCTTGGGGCACCTCGGTGGCTCAGTCAGTTGAGCGTCCAACTCTTGATTTCAGCTCAGGTCAGGATCTTGCAGTTCATGGGTTCAAATTCTGTGTGGAGCCCCATGCAGAGCCTGCTTGGGATTCTCTCTCTCTGTGCCCCTTCCTTGTTCGTCCCCTGTCTCTCTCTCTCTCTCTCAAAACAAATAAATGAAAACTTTAAAAATAAAATAATTCTTTAAAAGTTAAGGCTCAAAAATCAGTATCATACATGAATACCTGGTAACTACATGTAGCATCAGAGATAGTACATAACCCTGTGGAAAAAAACTTTCTACACCGGAGCTTAGGTGGCTCAGTCGGTTAGGCGTCCGACTTCGGCTCAGGTCATGATCTCATGATTCGTGAATTCGAGCCATGTGCCAGGCTCTGTGCTGATAGCTAGCTCAGAGCCTGGAGCCTGCTTCAGAGTCTGTGTCTCCCTCTCTCTCTGCCTCCGCCCAACTCAAACTCTGTTTCTCTCAAAAATAAACATGAAAAAAAATTAAAAACCGAAACTTTCTATAAATTTTTTTAATAATAGCATGGACTAACTTTTTAGGGTCCAATCCTATAAGTAATCTCTTTAAAAAAATTTTTTTAAGTAATTTCTATGCCCAGCATGGGGCGTGTCTTCGAAACCTCAAGATCAAGAATCACATGCTCCACCAACAGAGACAGTCAGGTAACCCATCTCTTATATTTTAAGATGTTTAGAAAATTGCAAGAAGAATTCACACTAGCCTCAAATATTTCCACCTTAAAACAAAAAAGTCCAAGTTTAGTTTTAATTCCATAATTATATTTTGGGCTAAACAGGTAATATGCTTCCGTAACAGCATTTAAAGAGACACAAGCTAAAATAGATCTGGTTTGTTCTTCTGTCTTTCTGTAGTTTTTGGCCAAATTACCTTCCTTTCTCAAATTTCAGACATGCTATTTTATTTTTTATAGCAGCTTTATTGGGGTATGACTCATTTATCATACATGCACCCACTTTGATGGTTTTAGTACATTCATAGTTGTGCAACCACTGCTGCAATCAATTTTAGCATATTTTCACTACTGCAAAAAGAAATCTCATCTCCATTAGCACTCATTCCTTACTTCCTCCCAAATTTCCCAGCCCTAGGCAATCACCAGTCTGTCTCCCTGGGTTTCCCTATCCCGGACATTTCATATGAATGTCATCAGACAATATGTGACTGGCTTCTTGCACCCAGCATCATGCTTTCACACATACTGTAGCACGTATCTCTACTTCATTCTTTTTTATGGCTCAATAATATTTCATTGTATGGCTAAATCATATTTTGTTTATTCATTCATCAATGACGAACATTTACGATGTTTCTACTTTTTGGCTATTATAAATAATACTGCTACAAACATTTATGTACACACATTTTTGTGTGGACACACGTTTTTAATTCTTTTGGGTATATACCTAGAAGCGGAATGACGGGGTAACTCTATGTCATGAGGACCCGCCAGACAGTTTTCTAAAGTACCTGCACCATTTTACATTCCTAACACTCTACAATTCCTGATCATATTATTTCTCAAAAGTACGTTGGTATTTTTTGAGGAATGACAGTAAAATGATAACCAGCAGAGATTCTCTAACCCCACCCCAAGTTTTGAAAATTTACTAATGTAGGGGCGCCTGGGTGGCTCAGTCGGTTAAGCCTCCGACTTCGGCTCAGGTCAGATCTTCGTGGGTTCGAGCCCCGCGTCAGGCTCTGTGCTGACAGCTAGCTCAGAGCCTGGAGCCTGCTTCTGGTTCTGTGTCTCCTTCTCTCTCTGCCCCTCCCCCTCTCATGCTCTGTCTCTCTCTGTATCAAAAATAAATAAAACATTAAAAAGATTTAAAAAAAAAAAAAAGAAAATTTACTAATGTCTAAGAAGAAATCTATGGCACGAAAATTACAAGGACTATTTCCAGGCCTTAAAATCAGTTTTCTTTGGAGGATGTTTTTCCAGAAAATAACCAATTTATATTTACATATTTAACTTGAGATTTTCTACATGCGCTTCCCAAAAATACTGAATAATATCCCAATAAACACTTTATTGAATAAAAATTCCCACTAGACTGCCATCAACATAATGAATATTACCTGTACATCATAACCATCCCAGCCCTTGTTCTGACACTGTATGACTTTCGGGGTATAAGCATCACATCCAGCTGTGCCTCCAACACATCTCAACTGTGGGATCGGAGCCAGCCTACGGGAGGTGGTATAGCGGTCATGGTGGAGGGTCAGAGCTTTTACATCCTGCAATAGTATTCTGTCTGAAACAGGAAGAACACAGACGAACAGGTAGTAAGTATCCTGTCAAACACAGAAAGGGTCAGTCATCCTAATAAAACTCTTGTCATAGAAAATACTTTCAAAAGTAAGTGGGTATAGAATTCTAGATTGTCACTCAAGCAAGAGGTGGAATTTTCAGACATCTGAAAGGTTTCAAAATATTTACCTCCCAGGTATCAATTCTCAGTGAGATAATGAAGGATGTTCACCGCCAAGAGAAAAAACCAAACAAAGAGAAAGACATAAAAACCAGAGGACTAAAGCAAAAGTAATGGCATACAAAGGGACAAAGGAGATCCCAAGGAGAGTGATGACTGAAGACAGCAATGTGACAGCCATGGCCAGGCAGAGGGAACCAAGTCCACACTGAAAGAGTCCTGACGCTCAAAAGACACACGAGGGCTGCCACCGACATTCCCTGCTGCTACCATACCATCTCATTTAAACCTAAGGAAAGAATGCCCAGGTGAACCTGGCTTTGGTTTTTATCTGTATTTGGTCTGTCTTGACCTCAAGCTAATGAAGTTTCTCCTCTTCTCCACCATGTCCTGCTAACTGGGATCAGCTGGCTTTAACCTATTCCTGAGTGCAACAGATAGAACATGGGAAGGTAAGAAGTAAAAGATCTAGAGCAACCTACTCCTTCTGACCATATTTCTGTCTCATGTTCAATATCAGACCACTGCAGTCTTCGACAGATACCTTAATCACAAGGAGTCCTATGTGGCCCATGACTTTCCCCAGTGATTTCCCCAGGAAGGGTGCTTAAAATCTCGGGAAAACTGACGCCAGAGACCTTTTCTTTAAACCACTACAAAATTAGCTCGTCAGTTTTTCAAAAACTTTTAGGGTCTTACCACATACATGACTAGAAAAACTGGAGTAAAAAAAAAAGTATTCATTCAAAACTCAGGAAAATAGCTACCTCCAGGAAAGGAGATGTGCTTAGAAAGGATCATGCAGAATGCTTTTTTCTTTCTCTTAACTGAATGGGCCTACAAAGGTGTTCAGTTTTTCTCCTTTAAACTATTCATGGATGTTTTATTTATTCATCTTTATATATATTTCATGATTTTTTAAAATAGTGAAACCCACTCTTCCTCCAATTTTACATTTCTGTGATAACCCAAATTAACAACCTGGTAAGTACTTTTTACTTGCTTACCCAGACACAGATACAGGAGTTGTTTTGATTGCTGTTAATTTATTTTTATTAAAAAAAAAAGTGTCTCCCTCTCTCTGCCCCTCCGCTGCTCATGCTCTCTCTCCCAAAAATAAAAAATGTTAAAAAAAAAATTAAATTTTTATTCTGATTTTCTACCAGGAACTGTAATCTGAAATAGCCTCAGGTGATAATGGAAATCTCAACTTTACTGGAGAATCACAGCTAATAAATATAGATAAAATGACAGAATTAGGAAAAAAAAATCATCATTTTATAACCCTTCAAGAAACAGATTCAGACAAGGATTTATGTGTTTTAAAATCATTAGGAGTGCCTGGGTGGCTCAGTCGGTTAAGCGTCCGGCTTCGAGCAAGCTAAAACAATGCCATGAAATAACAATCCAGAAGGTAGGATATTCTGAATAAAGGACAACATGCCCAAGCCCTTCAGCAAAGCAATAGCATAAAAAAAGGATGTCTACATTTTAAAAGCCTTAAAGGAGAATACAATCAAATGTGATGTACAGATCTGGATTGGGTCTTGGTTTGAGCCAGTTTGGATATTTTAGGCACAACTGCGAATATGGAATAATTAGTTGACGTTAAAAAATTAAGATTAATTTTGTCAGGGGTAATGTTGTTTTTACCTTGTGGGGAAAAGTTCCTTTTAAAAAAGGGGAGGAGCATATTGAAGGATTTAGTGGTGGTCTGTCATGATGCCTAAAATTACATGAAAATATTTCAACCTTAAGTATGGAGTTGAGGGGTGCCTGGGTGGCTCAGTCGGTTGAGCATCCGACTTCAGCTCAGGTTACAATCTCACAGTTCGTGGGTTCGAGCCCCGCATCAGGCTCTGTGCTGACAGCTCAGAGCCTGTTGCCTGCATCGTATTCTGTGTCTGCCCCTCTCTCTGCCCCTCCCATACTCATGCTCTGTCTCTGTTTCTCAATAATAAATAAATGTTAACCAAAAAAAAATTTTTTTTTAATATGGAATTGAAAGGAAACAAGAAATATACAAAGATTGATAACCTGCCACCAAAATTTAAAATATTTTTCCCAGGGGCACCTGGATGGCCCAAGTCGGTTAAGCATCCAACTTCAGCTCAGGTCATGACCGCCCAGTGTTCATGGGTTCAAGCCTGAGAGTTTGCTGACAGCTCAGAGCTGGGAGCCGCCTTCAGATTCTGTGTCTCAAGCTCTCTCTGCCCCGCCCCCACTCACGCTCTCTCTCTCAAAAATGAATAAACATTAAAAAAAATGTTTTAGAAATAAATCCAGATATATGTGGAATTCAATAAAAGATAAAGAGGGCTTTTTTAACTTAGTAAAAGAAGAAAAAGCCTTCCTTAATAAATGACACCAGCATAACTGACTATGCAGCTAGAAGAAACTCTACCTACAGCTATTAAAAACTTAATTCCACATGGACTAAAATTTCCAAGAATTACATTAAAATAAAATATGCTATATTAACCCCAAACTACCACGTCATACATAAAAACTATAATAATGAAAGTATTTAGTGGTTTAAAAAGTCATAAGGTGGGGCACCTGGGTGGCCCACGCAGGTGAGCATCCGATTCTTGATTTCGGCCCAGGTCATGATCCCGGAGTTGTGGAATCAAGCCCTGTGTCAGGCTCTGTGCTGAGCGTGGAGCCTGCTAGAGATGCTCTTTCCCTCTGCCCTTCTCCCCAACTTGCACATATGCTTTCTCTAAATTAAAAAAATTAAAAAATTGTTTAAAAAGTCATAAGACATTATTAAACTAAACAGGAAAAATTAAATTAAAAAATAAAGTAAGTAACAGGAATAGCAGTAACTTGAAATTATTGTAGCAGTGTTAGATAAAGCAAAGAACACTGAACTAAATTCCCATCATCAACTTGCAAAATGACTTTTAACTTATCTGTACAGAAATTTTCAAACTCGTAAAATTAAGAAGGTAATATCAACTTTAAAACTGGTCATGAAGCTTACATTTATCAACCTTAAAATAGACTGTGAAGCTTAGAAATGATTTACTAGAATTATTCACAGCACCGTACTTTGCACATAATAGATGATCAAGTACAATAAATATTTTTGAGATGTTTAAGGAGCTATATACATATGAAATATTAATACCATAACCCTCCAGCATCGTTTCTCCCTAGACATCCTAAAGATCACTAGGTTTTGTGGCCCTAAAAATTCCTATGTTGAAGCCCTAATCCCAAGGTCATATTATTTGGAGGCAAGGTCTTTGGGAAGTGATTAGGTTTAGATGAAGGCTTGCGGATGAAGCCCCTCATGATAGGATTAGAGCCTTGAGAAGAGGAAAAGACCAGAGCCCTCTCCTTCTCTGCCATGTGAGGACATAACAACAAAACAGCCTTCCGCAAACCAAGAAACCAAACACCAAATATGCTGGCACCCTGATCTTCAATTTCCCAGCCTCCAGAAAACAAGAAATAAATGCTTGTTGTTTAGCCCACCCAGTCATGGTATTTTGTTAGAGCAGCCTGACCTGAGACAAGGTCTGCGTACAAAATGCTCATTCCCATCCTCCAACAGCTGTATCAATCAAGGGTCACAGGGAGTTCCCTGAAGTCCACACTCAGAAATATAAATCCAATTACAGGTCTCAAATTTAAGACGAACAACACCAAAGTCCCCCAGACATGCTTCTCCCACCATCTTCCACATCTCAGGAAATGGTAACTCCACACTCCTAGCCACGCAGGCAAAAAACCTTGCCTTCTCCTCTCACCCCTACATCTAATCCATCAGAATATCATGTCAGCTCCACCTTCCAAACAGGTAAGAATCCAATCACTCTCACCAACTCCACTGCCCCTCCCCTGGCCAAACCATCACTGCTCTTGAAACTCACTGTACCAGCAGCCTCCTCACTAGCCTCTCAGCTTCCCTGGCCCTCCTACACTCTGTTCTCCACAGAGCAGACAGAATGAGCCTTAAAATACAATTCATAGCAGGTCATTTAGGTTTCTCATCAAATGTCACCTTAACAGTGGCTTCTTCCCTGACCAATGCGTATTTTGAAAATCCCACTTCACACCCTGTCTTCCTTCCCCTGTGTTATCATTGTCCATACCACTTTTCACCATACGACATGCTACTCACCAATTTGTTTACTGTCTATTTCTCATAAGTAGACGTAAACTCCTTGGGGTCAAGACACTCAGTTTCGTTAACTGCTATATTCCCAACACCCAGAAAAGGGACTTAAAGATAAAATAACTCCATAAAGAATTTTGAAAAGTCCTAGGTGTTATGCTGAGAAACACAGAGATGTACTGAGACCACTGAAGCCCAATTAAGGGAATCTTTATTACCAGCCAGAACCGCACAGAGTTAACAGAACTCTCTAAATGTGTCCAAGAACTCGGGGCTTTTTATAATGAACAAGCAGGCAGGAAGTACAGAAGCAGAATTGAGCGCTACTGCAGGGAGCTAGGAAGAGATAAGAAAAGGGCCCTTATCCTGGTATGCAGGAAAACATTTGTCATTCTGAAGGCAAGGTTTTGGGTGGTAGGGGGGTTTCGAAGAAATAGTTATTACCTTAAGGACAGAGTTTGCCAGCTGTGTCGTAAATAACCATTAACAGGGACCATCAACCCATGTCTTTCTACTTGTTTATTTTTCTTTATCTTGTACCTGGGGGCAGTGAAGGCCTAGAAGGTAAACTCTGGGTCAAGATGGAAGGTCTATGGCTAAATTCATGCGCAACATGAGTAATCTCTTTAGAATGCATACACAATTTTTTTCCAGACAAATCACTGGTCTAGGTTAGCTAAAGACAATGTAAGTGCATCCAAAGCTTAAAAAAAAAAACAAAACTGATTATTGCTTTACTAAAGGGCTTGACAAAACTTAACCCAACAAAATACTTTCATAAAACAGTTCCTCAAAGTAAATTTAAGGCAACTAGGATTTATAAATATCAACTGTGTTTACTCTGCAAAATATTTTGGTGCTTTTTTTCCAGAACAATAGTTTATAGAGTACGTAGACTAAGATTTCCAAGAAGCGGTTCACCGTTAATTTAAATTTGGTTCCTTTTTTTTTTAATTCCCCTGATTCTTCATCTGTAAACCTCCTTCTTTTACTTAAGAATTTGAAGGTTCAACTTATGTTTCAATCCAGTTTTTAAATTACAATTCTGACCAAAGTCTCATCTCTATATACAACTTTCCAGGAATACATAAGAAAATTATATGGACATTTAAACCCAACTTGGCAGGGCGCCTGGGTGGCTCAGTGGGCTAAGCCTCCGACTTCGGCTCAGGTCATATCTCACGTTCATGGGTTCGAGCCCCGCGTCAGGCTCTGTGCTGACAGCTAGCTCAGAGCCTGGAGCCTGCTTCCGATTCTGTGTCTCCTTCTCTCTCTGCCCCTCCCCCTCTCATGCTCTGTCTCTCCCTGTATCAAAAATAAAATAAAACATTAAAAAAAATTTAAAAAAAAATAAACCCAACTTTGCTTTTATTACTAATAAAACATCCACATTCAAATGAGTTAATCAAAGTCAAGCACCTTCTCTCTTATTTTAGCACTTAGGAATAAAATAGGAAATTACAGAAATAAATCTGTTGCTTAAGAAACAGGCATTTCCTATCATCCAAGTTACAAATGCAATATTGAAACTTTTAATGCCATAACATCTTCATTTCCCAAACAGAAAATGATGTTTAACTGTTTAAAAATTATTTCTTACATAATTCCAACAGAACAGTATGCATCATTAAATGGAAATCTGTATCTGTAAGATTTAATAGATGGAGGCAGTGATGGGAGGAAAGAAAGACACCAGGTTATGAAGCCAAGAAAGCCTTTATTGGGATCTGCGATTCCCGGGCGAGGTCCCATGACCCCGGGAGTGGGGAGTCAGGGAAGTCGAGCCTGATAGGTGATGGGGAGGCGGGGGTTCTGGGTGAGGGGGTTCTGGGTTTGATCTTGGGAGGGCAGATTATCAAATAAGGGCATTTCAGGGGCTTGGAGGGATGAAATAGGTTGCCTCCTCTGTCAGGGTGATGGGAAGCTGGAGCTTCATGATTGGCTGTTTCCAAAGGGGGCAGGACATCCCAGGTCTGCAGGTGAGGGGCGGGGTAGTCTGTGCACCTGTTCTCCTCCAGCCCCCAGAGAAATGGCTGCTTGGTAGCCACCTTAGGGTGACTCTTACAGTATGTTTATGTATATATTACAGAGAATATTATTTATCCCACAAAAATTCTTCAGAAAATTCCAATAACACAGTAGTAAGAAAAAATTCTTTCGCCAGAAATTACTTTTCATGTACCATCACACACACAGAATAATAATGTCTTTTAAATTCTAGTGTTCGGTGAAAAACAATGGGAAAAGCGGACGTAAGGAAATGAACTTCACTGTAGTGGTCAGAATAAGAAGCATGAGTTTTGCTCACATGTCTATGATTCTGCTAACCTACCTGCAAGATTTACACCCGTGTCCACTAGGTGTGACTCACAGACTGCCGGTGCTGTGGCAACTGTCAGCCACAGCAACAGGCAGCCATGACAACAGGCAGCGAAGATGACCTCAGACAGTCATGACAACAACACAAAATGAGCAGGTGAGTATTGAGCTTTCCAGTTAGTCTAACGGATGAGGCCTGTTGTCCGAGGAAGAAGGTAAATAAATACTGGGGGTACAGGGAAGGGAGAAAGGGGACCTTAAATATACAGAGCCGTCCCGCCCCGCCCACTTCCCAACTGTCCCCACTTGTCCTGTAAGACTTCTGGGAAAAGCAAAAGAGCCAGGTAGGACGCAGATGACTAGGGAAGAAGATGGAAATGAGATATTAGGGCAGAAAGGCCCAGGCGGCAACGCACGGAAATGATCGCCCGCTGGGCCTCTGGGCGCTAGCTGAATTTAAAACAAAGGGGCGGGTGAGGACAGCACTCACCAGGGTCGTTCCAGCCAAGGGCAGGGCCAGTGATCAGCAGAAGCAAGAGGAGGCGGGGAAGAAGAGAGTGTCCAGCAGATTCCGGCCCGCCGAGTACGGCCATGGCTCCGGTGAAGAGGACGGATGTCAGGCGCTCACGGGCCGGAACCCGGGCTGCGGAAGCCCGCGCGCCGCCGCGCGACAATACAAGCACAAAGGGCGGCGGCGAAGGGAACGTCTGTCTGCAAAGCCGCAGCGACGATCCGTCCGCAAGTGTTACGTCACTGCCACTGCGTTGCACGTTAGAACACGAATGGACGCCGCGGGCCCCGCCCCTAAGGCTTTGAGCGGCTGGGGGCGGGGCCAAGGGAGGAACGGGGCTGCCGCGGGCAGAGCCCTGGGCGGGGCGCAGGATGTTGTGGGCGACACCGAAATCCGGGCCTCTCCCTGTTGCGTTTGGTCTGTGGCTCCGAAAGGTTCCGCGCGAAGGTGCAGCGGTTAGAGAGATTGAAACCAACGCGAAATCTAAGTGTAGTTAGGTTATGCCTTTTCGAAACCTTCATAAGCTCCATGAGAGAAGTGACTGCGTTAGAAAACTTTTTGTCCTCAGCACCTAACATGGAGCCTGGCAGGTCACTCGCGTCCCCCTACTGATTGCTAAGATTGGGGTAAAAAGTAGCATTGTAATATGTTGTCTGGGGGGCGGTGCCTGGGTGGCTCAGTCGGTTGAGTGTCTGGCTTCGGCTCAGGTCATGATCTCTTGGTTTGTGGGTTCAAGCCCCGCGTCAGGCTCTGTGTTGACAGATAGCTCAGAGCCTGGAATCCATCTTCAGATTCTGTGTCTCCACCTCTCTCTGACCCTCCCCTGCTCAAGCTGTTTCTTGCTTTCTCAAAAATAAATAAAACATTAAAAAGAATTTTTTAAGAAATATGTTGTCTGGTTCAGAAGCTCAGAACCTCTACTTATCTTGTGTACATGGAGGCAGTAGGAATTTACAAAATATCAGGAGAAGAAACTACTACCCAAAGAACCAGAGGAAAACAGTTCTAAGAGTGCAGGAGCATTATTTTGAGGTCTGACAGACAGGCCTGGGTTTCTCTCATTCATTCATTCAACAAATGCCAGGCACTGTTTTAGGCATGAAGGATATAAGCAAAATCCCAGCACTCATGGACCTTACACTGAAGTAGGATAGGACAAACATTTAAGAATTAGTAAACAAAGATATTCGGCAGATAAATGCAGTAGTGAAAGTAACACAGGATGTTACAATAGAGACTAGGAGGTGACTTTAGGGAGGCATTTCCTTGCTGAGGAAGTGATTTTGAAATTTGAGATCTGAAAGAGAAAGAACCACCCATACAAAGATCAGGGGAAGGTCCTTCAGGGCTTAAGGAACAGTGGATGGACAAGCCCTAGCTTTTTGTTTTGAGGAATAGTCATTAATTCAGCCAATAACTTTATATACTGAGCATCCACCAGTACCTAACAGGACCTGCCAGGCACTGTTACAGCACTGGGGATAGAATAGTGAATAAAACAAAATTAAGGGGGTAGGAGAGGCAAACAGGTTCATTATAAGTGAAGCAAAGTAAATTAGGTGAAGAGTGGAACAAGAGGAGGCAGAACAGTGGGGGCTTGGAGTGGGACAGAGGGAGACTGGAATAATGAATAGAAGATTCTGTTCTAAATATGTTAAGTTTGCAGTGACTATAAGCATCCAGATAGACATGTCAAACAGACACTTGAATATACAACCGGCGGGTGACGACAGCACTCACCAGGGTCATTTCAGCCGAGGGCCAGGCCAGTGGTCAGCAGAAGCAAGAGAAGGCATTTCAGAGCTAAAGTAAACTTGGTAGTTTTGTTTTCAAAATGAAGTCTCAAGAAAAGGTACAATGCATCGGAAGAGAATTTAGATATGGGAAAGAAGGAGACCCAGAACTAAAACTAAGAGAACACTATCATTTGAACTCTGTGCTGAAGAAGATGCTGGAAAAAGATCTGAAAAGTAGCCTCTGGTGAGATATGAGAAAAGCCGGGAGAAGAGCAATAAGGTAGCTGAGTGAAAGAGAAAGATCACCCATATCTACTCTTGTTGAAAATTTGAAGCAAAAAGCAACCTTTGGATTTTGCAATGCAAAGGTCATGAATTACCTTGACAAGAGAATTGCTGTTATTTGAGATCACATCATTTGCAAATGTACAGTTCTAGAGAGTGGTGAACAAAACCTTAAAGTGGACTAACTTACATTCTGGGGGAAGAGACAAACAAGTAATATAAGGTTCAGATAAATAATAAGTGCTTTCAAGAACAAAACAGAGTAATACACACAAAACCAGCCTCAAATACAGAAAACAAAGTGATGGTTGCCAGAGGGAAGGTGAAATAAAGAGGATTAATAGGTTTCTGGTTATAAAATAAAAAAGTCACAGGGATGAATGTATAGCATAGGAAATATAGTCAATAATATTGTAATAATGTTGTTTGATGGTAGATTGTCACCACACCTATCATGGTGTGTACTGAATATAGAATTGTTAAATCAATATGTTGTACATCTCATGTTAATTACATTTCAATGTTTAAAAAAGAAGAAGAAAACAGGGTAATGTAATGTGAAGTGCCATAATAAACAAGAATGTCCATGGGGCACTGGGTGGCTCAGCCGGTTAAGGGCCTGACCTCGGCTCAGGTCATGATCTCACAGTTGGTGGGTTCGAGCCCTGCAGTGGGCTCTGTGCTGACAGCTCAGAGCCTGGAGCCTGCTTTGTATTCTGTGTCTCCCTTTCTCTCTGTTCCTCCCTAGTTCATACTCTGTATCTATCTCTCTCAAAAATAAATAAACATCAAAAAATTAAAAAAAAAAAAGAATGTCCAGGAAGGGTTCTGAGAAGCTACTGTTTTTAGCTGAGATCTAAATGATAAGGGGCAGTTTCTTAAATCGTCTCTGAGACACAGCAATCGGAATGTGTGGACCTGATTTGGGTCCTGATACAAACAATAAATTAATTAATTAATTAAATGACATTTATGAGACAATTGAAAATTTGAACACTGACTAGATATATGATGTTAAAGAATTGTTTTTTTAGGTTTGATAAATGTACTGTGGGATATCATTTTTAATGATCCCTTTAGAAACATACTAAAATATTAAAGGTGAAATTATGTCTGGAATATTCTTCAAAATAATTTGGGGGAAAATAATATAGGAGGTAGGGGAAAGGATGGAGAATATAGACAAAACAACATTGACCATATGTTCATTTTTGAAGGTAGTTGATGGTACAGGGAATTCATTATACTATTCTAACTATTTTTATATATTTAATTTTTCCATAATAACATTTTTTAATGTTTTTAGTGTTTTTATTTATTTCTGAGAGAGAGAGACAGAGCATGAGCAGGGGAGGGGCAGAGAGAGGGAGACATAGAATCCAAAGCAGGCTCCAGGCCCCAAGCTGTCAGCACAGGGCCCGACATGGGGCTCAAACTCACAAACAAACCATGAGATCATGACCTGAGCTGAAGTCAAACACTCAACGTACTGAACCATCCAGGCGCCCATAACATTTCTAAAAACTGAAACTGGGTAGCTCAGTTGGCTAAGCGTCCAACTCTTGATTTCAGCTCAAGTTGTAAGACCCTCCTCGGGTCAAGCTGACCCTAATGAAAAATTACCAACCATTGTTTCACTCTCCAGCCCTTCTGCTTGAACAATCAAGGGTTGGGGAATTGAGCTCTGGGAGTCCTAAGATGTAACCCATAAGTTATAATATAAAGGTTAACTTGTTTTCTAAGATATTGTTGCTAGATCCCACCTTTTGTTATATATTTTTT
>NC_043700.1:26024735-26028195 GCF_006229205.1 Suricata suricatta
GGCTCTGAGCTGTCAGCACAGAGCCTGACGCGGGGCTCGAACCCATGAACGTGAGATCTGACCTGAGCCAAAGTCAGAGGCTTAACCGGCTGAGCCACTCAGGTGCCCCTAGATCCCACCTTTTAACCACAAAGTTCTCGCTTCTGTGCACCTGCTTCACCTCCCCTTCGGACCTGTGATTGGTCACTTCAAATCTCTCCTAAGACTCTAAAATTGATAGGTCTCTACCAAATCTTACATTTGTGTGTCAAAATTTGATTGACCACTATAAAATGCTGTAAACTATGATTGGTTAACTACATGATGACTTATTTTGTCTTGCCAAAGCCCTTATAAACCCTGAGCTCCTGCTCAGCGGGGCTTTCTCCTGAGGACTTGCCAACACCCGGGAGGGGCCGTTCGGCCAAACTAAAATAAACCCATAAACCATCTCCGCTTGTGTCCGTGGGTTTCACTCTCAGTGACTCGCTTCAGGAAGGAAAGGTCTAACAAAGTCATGATCTCACGGTCCTGGGATGGAGCCCTGCATTGAGCTGTGCACTGACAGTGCGAAGCTTGTTTGGGATTCTCTCTCTCTCTCTGCCCCTTCCCCACTCGCATGCTCTCAAAACAAACAAACAAACAACAACAACAACAAAACTAAAAACTTCTCGGAAATTTCTGACTTGATCTGTAAAAGTTAGGAATTCCAAATTTATAAAACTGTGGAGAGGATGAAATCACATATTTAAAATACTGGCAGCTTAACAAACAACAGCTCGCTCGCTCTCTCTCTCTCTCTTCCTCTCACCCCCATCCCCGTCTTTGTGAGTCAACTTTGAGGGTAAAAAGCCATCTGAAGAAGTTTCAAAACTATGTAAGGTAACACAGACTAGCTGTTTTGTAAGGATATGTAGAGAACATTTAAAGGATTCACTTGGCAAACTGAGTAAGAAAACCCCTGACATTCTCTCTTTTTCAGACAATTATTTTCAAGTTTTCATTTTCTTGGAAAATCTTTAAGGTGCTTGATAAAATTTCAGATTCCTGGGCTCTGGCCCATGAATTGGCATTTTTGGGAAGCATCCCAAAAAATTCTATCTCAGGTAGTCTTTGAAATATATGTGGAAACGTTGTCATGGTCTCAAGTGCCTCTAGACAACATTGGTAGATGAAAAATAGTCCTTAGGGCAGTGAGTCTTTTCTTGTAAGTAACATTGTGGATCTCATGGAAGAATCAAAGGAGCATAATCTCATAGGATTCTGTGGCCATGGTAGCAAAAGAACATAGATCCTTCTATCGTGAAGAACAATTCTAGTTGCCTGTTAATGTCATCAGGGGTGAATATTTGCAATCACCAACCCATTTATTTGTACTCACAAGAGAAAATTAGGGGACTAGCACTTAACTCAGTTACTGGGGCTTGTGGAAGCCAAGAAAGGCTTCCTAAAATGTGATCTTTTTCCCAGAAGCTAGGAGTCTATGAGACAAGAACCTATTACTTCCACCACCACCACCAATACCACCACCACCAATCGCTATCTCTGTTGTGTTCCCTCAACCACTGGGCGTTCAAGGATGAATACTGGGGAACAAAACAAGAAAGGCGTTAACAGTGACTATTTGGGATGCAATTCTTTACTTCTCCAGGAATTTTAGCACTCCTTTCAAGATGCTTAGGGGAAGAGGACCCATACACCTGCTTCAGTTTAGAGAAGGGAGCTGGTGGTTCACGGAGTATCTGAACAGCAACATGTCCATAGCATATGCTCAAGTGTGCCTTATGTTTTTGCTCCTACAGCCCTTAAGTGGAAACTCCTCAGGATACAGAAAATGCCAGAATGTTTTGCACTAACTTGAATAGAAAAAAATTCTACTGCTCTGCCCCAGCCCACGGGGTCATTCAATGGGAACCTGGAGGAGGGAACGGGTGAATGGATGGGACAAGAGACACAAAGAATGAGAGCCAGACAGGAGGTCTGATCAAGCTCTAACGTTTATTCAAGGAGGCTGATTATATACACAACCAGGGGGAAGAAAAATGCAAGGAAAGGAGAAAAGAACGTGGGGGGAGGCACACGGTACCAGGGACCTGTCAGACATTAACTGATGGTAATCTTAGTTCCTGGAGCCAATAGCTATTTATGACTCTTCAGGAACTAACAGCTATTTACTGCTGCTTATCTTGCTGTGACATTTAACAAAGTTAGTCAGTTCTGCCTTAGTTTTTCCACCAGAGTTCTTTAACCCTTTCTTTGGCTCCCGGCACTGTTCCACAAGATATCTATAGATTTACTGGGGGACATTAAGCCTCAAGTGACCTGTTTGTTTGTTTGGTTTTTATTATAATTCAATTCTGAAAGTAATCGAGAGAAGCAGGGTAGGGCAATACCTTGAGCTCCCAGAACCTCTCATCTTAAAGCATTTTGAAAACATCTCTTTAACCATTTATTCAACAAAGTTTTACATTGTAAGATTTAATAGATGGAGGCAGAGACGAGAGGAAAGAGGGAAGCCAGGTTATGGAGCCAAGAAGCCCTTTATTTGGGGTCTGCAGTCCGCTGGCGAGGTTCTGTGACTCCAGTACCGGGCTGAGTCAGGGAAGTCGGGCCTGGTAGACGATGGGAGGGGTTTTAAGGGTCAGGGGGTTTCTGGTTTGGTCTTGGGGGGCAGACTACCAAGTAAGGGCATTTTAGGGTCACGGCAGGGACAGGATAGGTTGCCTGCCTCCTTGGGGTGGGGGAAAACTGGAGCTTCATGATTGGCTGTTTCCAAACGGGGCAGGACCTTCCAGTTCTGCAGGTGAAGGGTTGGGGTCATCTGTGCACGTGTTCTCCTCCAGCCCCCAGAGAAATGGCCGCTGGGTCGCCATCCCAAGGGGACTCCCAAGGGGACTCTTACATACATGCCAGTTTTTCTTACTCCAGTGACTGAAAAGATTGAAAAATTCAAATCTTATGTCAAGCACCTCTACCTGTACCTTTAAAAAACCCTTCAAAAGGGGCACCTGGGTGGCTCAGTGGGTTAAGCATCTGACCTCAGCTCAGGTCAGGATTTCAAGGCTCCTGGGTTTCTCTGCCCCGCCCCCCTCACACTATCTCTCACAAAAATAGACATTAAAAAAAAATCTTCAAAAGATTCTTATTGCTCAGAAAAGGAGGGGAGGGGGATGAAGAATCTCCTAATGTAGGACTCTGCTGTCTTACCCTGACCTAGAGCAGTCCAACTGGCCTCTCTCTCCAACAGACCATGCTCCTGGGGCCCAGTATGCCTCCCAGGCTCACCACCCAACCACTCCCCCAACCTGCACCCCCAACATATTCTCTCTTCCCCATAAAGGTTTTTCCCTTTTGTCTTCTAGTTATGCACCCTTTCAGGCTACCATTGTCCCTCAGGGAAATCTCTCTGATCTAAATAAAGGCTTTCAAAGGACTACCTACCCATCTTCCTACCAATTATCAGTCACAATTTTACTTTTTT
>NC_043700.1:26028295-26056215 GCF_006229205.1 Suricata suricatta
GTCCCCGCGCTGGCGGCCGCCCCCCGCCCCTGGACCCTCGCCTCCGCCCTCGCAGCCTCGGAGCAGAGCTGGGCGCGGCGTCCTCCGGGAAAGGCTGGCGGGCGCGGCGGCTTCTTCGTCGGCCCCAGCTTTCTGCTGATCTCGGCAGCCTCTCCCACCCCTCGGCCCCCGTACAAAGAATGAAGTGGTCCGCGGTCGGCGGGAGTCCCGCAGCGCCTCGGGCCATCCCACACGTTTTGCCGGAGTTTGCATCCGCGGGAGGCGAGCGGAGAGTGGTTTTGAGGGCGTTGAGGCCGCCAGAGATGCCGGTTACGGGGAATCGGTGTCATTTGCCACTTAAAGGCTAATGTGCGGTCTTGGGGTGCTGAGCCGAACCGAGTCCCTCCGGAAAGCCCTGGAAGGACCTGGGGACGGTTCTTTCCGGAGCCTTGGCCAGCCCATCCCCTCTCAGGTCCTGTGCTCGAAGGTTTACAACCTCCAAAAACTGATGCGTTGTATTTATATTGTTTGTCCCATAGGGTTAGACCGTAGGAGCGACCCCGGAGGTGCTCCTGTTGTCCACAGTTGCACGTTGAGGCTTTTCCATTTCAAAGTTTTGGTTGGGTTTTTAAAAAATAATAAAACAGTTTTAAAACTTCATGGAAAATTACACGTTTGTTCATGTGTTTTCTTTAGAAATGAGGAAGGTTGCAGTCTTTGCAGTTGTTTGGTAATTTTTTCAGTGTGATTAGAAATAGCATTGACAGACAGCGTTTTCAACTTTTTGACCACGAATTACATTGATTTCCTGACCTGCGGCTGACCTAAAGGGGCAGGCAAGAAGGAAGTGAAGAACTTTGATAGCAGTGTTTTTTTTCTGCATAATTTATATCCTTCAGGACAACTTTTATTGAGCTGCTTTCCCAGAGTCACATTTTACTCTTTCTGGTTTATTCTTCATGTCTGAGAACCTTTCATTTCTGATGTAAAACTTTGTAATTTGAGCAACCAAAGATAATTTTTCGAGCTGCTTTTGAACTGTAATAGACCTTTTGGATTCCTTGTATGGAAAGGCAGTTAGGGTAGAATGCTGTGGTTTTACGGATGTTGCCAGTTTCCTAGTTCTTCCCCATTTCTTCAGTGTCATTAACATAGGGAGTTTCTGTTGTAGGAAAATAACTGTAATTTCCTTCTCAGAATCTAGGAAAATATTAATCAGGTGAAAGCGCCTCAGATGGAATTATACTTACACTTTTGGTTTCAATAAGATTTTTTGATCGTTAGGATTGTTTATCAGGATATTTTCTTTCTGTTGGCCTGTCTTTATATTAGGTAGGAGCACTGCTATCATTGGAGACCATTACTTATTTCTTAATCCGTATTATTTGGTTATGTATTAGATTTGTCACGTAACTCCCAGGTTAAGGAAATGGTCCTTGCTACTCTAACTTCTTTGTAATCACAGAATCTGCACCCTGTCTCCTGAGAGTTTAAATAATTGGGCTGTTCCATCCCTAGCCTAGAGGCTTTGGGAGTAGAAACTAGACTCCTCTAAGTTTTGCCCTCCAAATGTTTCATCACTGGATTATGGTGTAAATTCTTGCCTTATTGATGTGTCACTTGGAACATCCATTTATACACAAATGATGAAATTTGTGTATAAATCCGCCTAGTTGCTGATTTCATAAGACTGGAGAAACTTTACAAGTTTTGAGAACACTTTTGAGCAATTTATTTAACCCCATTGGTTTTGGTTTTGGTTTTTTATTGTATCCGGTATGACTAGGAGGTGAGATGTCTGTCACATGAAATTTTTTGATACTCGAATTTTACCTTGTTTTCATTTTTTATTTGTTTAAAAGGAATCTTCCATTAACTTTTTAAGGGTATACTAAAAAAGTTTAGACTTCTTTTTTGATAAGAACATAAATAATTGTTCCCTGTCATAAAAGAGTTATCCTCAGAGACCATCAAGTAGTAAAGCTACCTGCCTTTGGGCCAAGATTACAATAAACTAGTATGCCTGATCTCAAATTTTTTTCAGTCTCCTTTCTCTTGTCAGAGGGAAGATCTTTCTTATGTGCAGTTCTGCCTCCTATTTCTCATTTGTTTCAATATAGGAAACAAGATCTTCAAACTTAGAACATTTTATGTCACAGTTTACATGTAACAGTGATCATCCTTGGGTAGAGAAAGTTACTTTCCATTAATTTTATTCTGGCTATATGAATTGCTATTGAGAAAAATATTATAAATGAACATAGATGACTCTTAAAATTCTTTTTTTATTCCGCTGAAATTCACACACAGCAGTTGAATCACAAAAATGAATAAATCAGCATCGGCTGAATAGGACCCTGAGGGTCTGTTTATAAGGAATGATAGATTCAGTGTATGGTCTTTGTGACATGTTTTGTCTCTTTAGTGACCCTTGTTTCCTCCAGGATTCTAAATTATATTCTGGATAAATACATTGTTACTATATAGTATTTATAGTGGTGAATTTAGCTATTTGGCAAGTGCATTGAAAAAGTAGAAATGGCTCTCTGAAACTCGTGTGACGCTGTATTTTAATTATATTGGAATTAAAATTTATTTTAAAATGGAGATGGTTTTTTACTTCTTCAGCATGTCTTATAACAAATATCTTTAGTGTTCGGAGAATTATGTGCATTTTAGATCTAATCCAGGTCTCATTTTACAGAAGGAAGAACTGACATTCAGATACAATTATATAGACAGTAAGTGGCTCGTAGGGTCTAGGGACCCATTGTCTCCTGACTTTCAGTTATATGCTGTCTTTACTCCAGCTTGATCTTCCCCTCCTCTTCCCTTTGTCCTTTTCTCTCTCTTTTTCCCCTTGGGTTCCTTTTCTGCATTCTACAAATATTTATTACTCAGTGTTGAGAGCTGGGGTGGGAGCATCAACAACAGGAAAACTCTTTCCCTGCTGTGGTGGAGCTAACAGCATGCAAGGAAAGACCGATGCAAATTGATATAAAATTATAGCTGTGATAACTGAGCCCAGGGGGTGTGTACAGAGCAAGAGGGCCTCTGCGCATGCGTGGCCCTCTGCCTGGGATGCTCCCCCCAGAAATCTTCATGATTCACTCCCTCACTCCCTGGTTTTTTTTAATGGTTTATTTCTTTTTCTTTTTCTTTTTTTTTTTTTTTTTTTGATACAGAGAGAGACAGAGTATGAGAGGGGGAGAGGCAGAGAGAGGGAGACACAGCATGAGAAGCAGGCTTCAGGCTCTGAGCTGTCAGCACAGAGCCTGACACGGGGCTCGAACCCACAAACGTGAGATCATAACCTGAGCCAAAGTTGGAGGCTTAACCAACTGACCTACCCAGGCGCCCCTCACTCCCTCATTTCATACAAGCCTCTGCTCAGATGTCATCTCATCAGAGATGCCTTCCCCAGGCCACTGTGTCTCGGAAAGCACTCCATCTTCTTACTCTACCTGACTTATTTTATAGCACTTGACATTCATTTGCTGCTTTTGTTTTTTCATCATTTTGTTCTCCTGTTAGAATGTAAGCTTCATGAGAGGAAGTGCTTTGATTTTTTTCATTGCTTTATCTCTAGTGCCAAGAATAGTGTTTGACACAGGATAGGTGCTCAATAGATAATTTGTTGAATTGATGAATGAATGAATGAATATGGTAAGGGGAATTGGTCAGTTCAGGAGATTTGGGAAAACGTCACTAAGGAAGAAATGATTGAGCTGAGATCCTAAGGACAGGGAGGAGTTCATTTGGAGGAAAGAGGAAGGGACTGGAATAAGAACACAAGCTCCCTGAGTGTGGAAGGGCCTTGTCTGGTTTGTTTACATAATCTCCAGCACCTGTTACATATTTGGTTTGCAATAAATATACCTTGAGTAAATATTTCTTGATTGGAATGAATGAATGAATGAAAACCTGTCTGAGGTAGAAGGACAACATGCACAAGGGCCATGGCGGGAAGGTGCCTGATTGCCAGGAGAGGAAGGAGGCCAGTGTCACGAAGTGCAGAGACCCAGGGCTAATAGCCCGGTGTGAGTGTGTCAGGAGAGTAAGCAGGGCCAGAGTCTGAGGACCTGTTTGGAACTGAACAAAACAAATAGTAAACTCAGTATTTTCCTCAGTTTACAGTTTACTCCATTGTAAACTTGAGGTTCCTCACTTGCTGTAAAATAAAAGTGCAGGGGTTTTTTTTCTTTCTTTTTTTCTGGAATTGAAAATATAATGGCAATAAGAACTAAGTGAATGTGTTCAGGGTTGACATGACCTAAATCGGTGATCTAAGGGAAAACTATCTGCCAGCCTACCATGTGAGTGGGTGTCCTTGATTGTGATTGTTTTGTTTATTTATTTTTAAATGTTTGTTTATTTATTTATTTTGAGAGAGAGAGAGAGAGTGAGCGCATGAGGGAGAGAGAATCCCAAGCAGGCTCTGCACTGTCAGCGCAAAGCAGCGCAGACTGACGTGGGGCTCGGTCTCACAAACCATGACATCATGACCTGAGCCAGAACCAAGAGCCAGACGCTTCACTGACTCAGCCACCCAAGCACCCCAGTTATTACCATTTTAATTCAAAGAAGGCTTTCAGTAGTACTGGGCAGCATTTAATCCCTTTACTGTTAATTTTGATTTCTATATGTTAGCTTTTGTCCTGGTAACTTTTAGACCTTCTACAGCTCTTTTGGATTTTAACATTTCCCTTAAGGTTAATAGACTGAATTAAAAACAAACAAACAAAAAAGCCCAAATTAACTTTTAGCCAGTACCATTGCAGAAATAAAGGTTATATAGAACTCAAAATAAATGGATTGTTTATATCTTTGCTTCATTCTAAGCCATTGATTAACTGCCTATTCAAGAAAGTTGTTTCTACTCACCAATGGGGGGAAACTTTATAAAATATAACGCTGTGTGTGTGTGTGTGTGTGTGTGTGTGTGTGTGTGTGCACGCGCGCACGTGTATAATTTTAGAAACTATATTTTACTTGTAGAATGTATCTATAGCTTGTGATATCTTAAAAAGATATCGAAGAAGGATTTGTACCCATTATCTTGCACATATTCTAATATGTAGGAAATTAGGAGAGGAAACCCAGCTATAGTTTTGTAAACTATGTAAAGATCTATATCAAAATTAGTTGATTAAAATTATTAACTACAAGTATCCTTGGACACTTTTTTCTTATTTGTTTCGAGCACAGTGGGAGTGTATGTGCAAGAAGCAGGAGCTGATTATGAGAGACTTTCCCATACGATAAGGTTTCTAATCCAGTAAAGCTGAGAATGCAGTTTCTCCACATCCTGTTTTTCAAACTGTAACGATCTGTGGAATAAATGTAACACAAATGACTGGAGGAGCATTGATCTGGGAGGCTAAGATACTCATTAGAAATGGGGACAGTGGAGAGCCTGGGTAGCTCAGTCGGTTAAGCGTCCGGCTTCGGCTCGGGTCATGATCTCACGGTTCTTGGATTTGAGCCCCAAGTTGGGCTCTGTGCTCAGAGCGTGCAGCCTGCTTCGGATTCTGTGTCTCCCTCTCTTTCTGCCCCTCCCCTGCTCACGCTGTGTCTCTCTTCCTCTCAAAAATAAATTTAAAAGAGAAAAGAAAGAAAAAGAAATGATGATAGTAATGAGGGAATGTGGTGGTGTGCTCACAGTTGGTCAGCTTTGAAAATCAGTGCTACTCTATGTTGCCTTGAAGATGGCACAAAAAACTTACTTTGAGACTGGATAACTTACACTTTTGAAAATAACTAACTCCCTTTTTTAAAAAAAATATTATTTCAAGAGAGTGCACATACTCTGAGTGGGGCAGGGGGAGAGGGAGAGGGAGAGAATCCCAAGTACACTCCACACTGTCAGTGCACAGCCCAGTGTGGGGCTCAATCTCATAAATCAGGAGATCATGACTTTAGGATGCTTAACCTACTGAGCCACCCAGGCACCTGTGAAGATAACTCACTTTTAATGCATTCGTTTTTTTGTGTTTTGCTTTTTGCTTCTGGGATCACAGGTAATGTTCAGACTTGCTAATATGAATATTGATAAAAATATTAATTTAGCATAATTAATATGTGTATTTGATTCTTTATTTTGCAGCTTTGATTAGTTTGTCCTTTGGAGGAGCAATTGGGCTGATGTTTTTGATGCTTGGATGTGCCCTTCCAATATACAAGTATGTAAAATTTTTGTCTTTTTGAGTGTTTATGGGTAAAATTTTTCTAATTTTAAAGCTTTAAATTTTTTTAAATGAAAGCTTCTACTGTGGAAGTAATCCTGAGAGATGTTCATTTGCCAAGGACAAACCTTTTTAAAAGTGCAAGGAACACTTTTGGTTATTGCACTGCTGCTCAGTTTTGAGCACCTCATGATAAAATTAAACGCAAGACAATTTTAAATGTCTTTTCAGCAAACACTACCAGAAGCAGAGTCGAGAGACAGTTGACTACGGAAAAAGTCATGTAAGCAATTATTTTCCATAGGATAGAAAGAACTTTTAAAAATGAATAGGATAGATTAGTAAGAAAAATAGAACTAAATAGAAGAATGAATAAATCTGAAAAAGGAACTGCAAATTACAGTAAGCACGTGAAAAGATACTCAGCCGCTCTCAGAATTGAACGACACCCTCTGGTGCAGGAAGAAGCTGGGCAGACGGCTCTGTTGTGCACACTGGGGCAGGGCTGCAGCTCGCGCAGTCGGTCATCCTGGAAGCCAGTTGGCTCTTAGCTCTAAAAATACACGTCTTTCTTGAACTGGCCCTTCCACAGAGACTTTGTCATACAGGTCTGCTGGCAGATGTTTACGAAGGTCTGTGTAGAGGAGAGTACGGATGTTTGAATGTTCGCGGCAGCCTTGTTTATAATAACGAGAAAACCTGGAAGCCTCCTAAAGGCCTGTCACAAGAGAAATGGTTAAATTATAGTATGTCCATCAAGGGAAATAGTAGGCAGTCTTATAAAGCATGAGGAGGGGCTAAGAGCTTTGAGTGATCATATATAAAGATGTCCAAGATACATTGTTAAATGCAAAAAGTGCAGCAAGTCCTGTTGTTAAAGTTTATCTGCATGGAAGTATGGAAAGAGCCACAAGAAGGCTGTCAGGAGAGCAGAAAAGAGAAAGCAGGGGGACATGGGCAGCTTGGAATTTTCACTTTTTGTGCTTTTGTATTTTTTTTAATGTTGAAATGATTATGTATTATCAAGAAGTTGCAAAAAAAATATATAGTAGAGAGAAGTTCCCTGTTCCCTTCACACAGGCTTCCCCAGTGGCCGTCCTACATAACGCTGGTTGCATTATCCAAACCCGGAAATTACCTTGGCACAATTCAGCTAGACCGTTGATTAGAAGCCATCTATTTTCTATATTCTGACTGGAAGTCTTCAATATTACTTTCAGTTCAGTTTCTACAGTTTTATTTCAGTAGTTTGGGAGTTCATAGTGACCTAAGGAAGAGTGTAGGGATGTTCCCACTGTCATTCATCAGAAGTCAGGGGCATGAATCTTGAATTTTAAAAATTACTGTTATGATTTCTATTCTCCATAGAATATTCATATTTTTTATTTATAATCTAAAGTTAAAATAAAAATATTTTAAATTTTGGGTCTTGATTCCAACTGCTATAATTTATAAAGCATTTTCTTTCAATATAAGAAATATTTAATCATTGTGTCATAATTTACTTTAGGAATATGGTGATTCTAATTATTTCTCTTTTCAGCATTCAGGTTATTGTTTATTTTTAAACTATGTCTTGTTTTGTACCTTGCAATACTTATTTGGTCTTTATTTTTAAAAAGCGGATATTATGTGTAGGAAAATGACATAGATAGCAAAAACTACATTAACTTATTTTTTTTTTCTAGCCAATACTGGCCTCTCTTTGTTCTGTTTTTTTACATCCTTTCACCTATTCCATACTGCATAGCGAGAAGATTAGTGGATGATACGGATGCTATGAGTAATGCTTGTAAGGAACTTGCCATATTTCTTACAACAGGCATTGTTGTCTCAGCTTTTGGGCTCCCTATTGTATTTGCCAGAGCACATCTGGTAAGTGTATATATTTTTCTATTAACAATTTTACGTTATACTATGTTAAAATTGTCTCAGGAAAAAGGTTTTGTTAAATGACATGAAAAATACACAAGAGACCTAAGATCTTAGAGGATAGAGATAATCTTACTTTTATTGTTAACTGATAAAAATGGTATTGGAGAGGAGCACCTGGGTGTCTCAGTCAAGTAAGTATCCAACTCTTGGTCTCAGCTCAGGTCTTGATCTCATCATGAGTTCAGGCCCATCTAAGGCTCCACGCTGGGTGTGAAGCGTACTTTAAAGATTTTAAAAAAAGGAATGATCCTGGAGAGCATGGCTGGGGTCCGCAGCAGCAGTTGGCTGACCAGTTCTTCACTCTCAGAATTGGGCACATCCACTCACCCAGTGCTTAACAACCACAGGCTGCCCTTGTAACTGTTTATAGGCCTGAGGAGATGGTTTGCTCTTTGCATGGAAAAGGGTGAAAGAGAAGGGCCTGGGCTCCCTGTACTTGGTCTTCCTTCCAGACTCACCAGTCAGAGTCACTCCTCCGTCTCTGGGGAGTTAGAGAAGCCGGGCAGGGACTGGCCACCCTTCCACACCCCTTACTCCTTTAAAAGATTGTACGTGGGTGCGTTTTCATCTAAGATACTTTAAATTTAATCTCTCTAGTTAAAATTTTAGATTCACTGAAGAAGAGTTGGAGCAAATTTCTTTATAAGCATTAAGTTGTTGAAGTCTCTGCTGCCTCCTCAGAATCCAGAAGTCTAACTTTTGAATAATGATCATTTTCATGGTTTCCTGTCTTTTTGAGAGAAGCAAATTAAAAACAGCAATATAGAAGGATTATTAAGCGTGAAATTGAGTGAAAGTTACTACCACAGATCTAACTTGTTTTCATATCGTGACTGGCATACAGCTAGAATCTAGATTTGCTTTTCATTTGCTTTCTGCTTCTTCTGCATCTGTTAACTAAGCGTTTATCTGTCTTATTTCCCTAGATTGAGTGGGGAGCTTGTGCGCTTGTTCTCACAGGAAACACAGTCATATTTGCAACTATCCTGGGCTTTTTCCTGGTCTTTGGAAGCAATGATGACTTCAGCTGGCAGCAGTGGTGAAGGAATTACTGAACTGTTGTCAGATGGACTTCTTGTCACTTGTCAGCCATCCGCGCGCACAGGAGATGGGGCCGGAATGCAGAGTGGCGCAGCAAGCCTCCTGGGGGTCTCCTCAGTGCTCCCTTCTCACTTTTCTTGTAAGCATTACTATTTTCACAGAGACTTGCTGAAGGATTAAAAGGATTTTCTCTTTTGGAAAAGCTTGACTGATTTCACACTTATCTCTAGTATGCTTTCTGTGGTGTCCTGCTAAATTTGAGTATTTATGTGTCCCTGTTTAGTTATTTTTTTTAATCAACATGCAACATTAAGCATTTTTAAAATGTAATAACCATTTGCATTGGTTAGGAATTAGATTTCTGCTGGCTATTACTGGGCTAAAGGACATCTTTGATCTTAAAATTATTTAACCTCCATTGCAAAAAGTTAAAAAAAAAGTTTTCAATCAGTCAGGATGACATCACTTTCAATTTTATGCAAACATGCAGACTGTTGGCATACATCATAGACTGTATACTCGGTACACACCCAGCTGCATTTATACCTCAGAGGGGCCAAGTATTAATGCCCATGCCCTCCATACAGGTTGTGGGTTTTGCCAGTAAGCAGGTGTTTTGTGAATTGAAAATTATATTATGGAATTGCTCCAAAGAGTGCTTTTCTTCTCAATTGTTAAAGGAATTTATTGTTAAACTCAAAGGTAAGCTTGTTAAACCAGATTTTTGAGATGGTTTTTATTTATGTCAATTATAGATAAAGTAGAGTTCCATTGTGGGAAGAAATGACATTGAAATTCCATTTTTTTTTTAAATCCTCTTTCTATTTATAAGTGAAATGTTTGATCTTCTATCAGCCTTTCCTATTTTACTGTGGGTGAAGTGGACATACGTAGAACTACTACTGATGAGGGGAAGTTGTATGTGTGCATCCTTTAGACCACAAAACCTGTCCCCGCTTCCTCCTTTTAACTTATTTTATACGTTGTATATATTAAGTAAATTAACTTTTCAAATACAGTTTAATAACACTTTAAACTAGAGGTGTTTATCTCACCTGGAAAGGACTTGCTATGCCATACATGCAGAGCGCCGCGCCCCGCCAGGCCTGCCAGGGTTAACCAGCGGCTTGTTAGTCTTGCAGATAAATCATGCATTAACAACTTAAGATTTAGACCATGGTAATTATAGTTCTTACTCTCTAAGGTTATATCATATGTAATTTAAAAATATTTAAGACAAGTTTCCTGTGTACCTCTCAACTTCCTTGATTTTTATTTCATCATGATAGATCTGCTGTTTCATTTTATTGTGTGACTTAATGCAAAGTAGCCAAATCCAGCTGTATAGCAGCTTCAGATACAAACCTGACCAAAAAGTTCCCAGTAACCAGGCATGATCAAATCATAGTGGTCATTTGCATCTCGACAATTATCAGTACCTTTTGCAAGAGCTAGTTACGAAAATGTTCAAGTTGGTCTGATGATATTTTGTTCAGATATTTGTGTGTTTATTCATTATATTTACGTAAAAATTGTTTTGCCTTCAGACAAAACTGAGTGATTATGACAGCTTTTATATAGAATCCATTTCTCAAAAAAATGGGAACCCATTTCGGGTTTGTTCAGCTTTTTACTAAGATGTCTAAAGTCCACAGGTTTTATTGCCAGGCCCAAGTGGTGACTTTGGCTGTGAGAGGGGAAGCAGAACAAGATGTCTGCATGTGGCTCTCCCACTTAGCCAGTAGGCTGAGAACGGCTTGCAGTGCTGCCGTGACGTAGACCTAAAGGGGAGGGAGTAGGCATGCATGAATTAGCTGGCCATATGGTTGGGAACTCAGTGCCTGTGATCTACTTGGGTTTTTTTGTTTGTTTTTTGTTTTTTGTTTTTTGGGGGTTTTTTGCAGGAAGTACACTCTTTGGCCCTTCCCTGTTTTTCTGTTCTAGAATATCAGTGCAGTGCACTGTGACTATTTTATTCACTTGGCCATAGACTCTTTTTCTAACAGCTGCATATCCTTTCTGCGTCCTGGTTGCATTGGCAGCACTGTGTCTCTCGTCTTGCACACTGGCTTGACATAGTGCTGTCTCTGATCTCTAGGCTAGGTCTTGGAGGTGTGAACTTTCCATAGAACATGCACTGATACCACATTGCCACTCTTCTATGGAAAGAAAACTTTTGATGATGAAACAATAAAGATTTTAAATATCTATATTAGTTTGTGGGTGTTTTTGAAATGCAAATATACTACACATTTCTGCTCCTGAAGTGTGTTACTCATTTTAATAATGCAATATATTAGTCATTAATGTTAGACTTGCAGAAGTTTCACTTCCAAAACAGAATTGAAACTGTAGTAGTAAATATTTCAAGGAAGCCCTGTGATTTTGAGCTATGGTGACAAGACGGGTATCCTGGGGAAGTAGAATTTTTAACTAGCCCTTTACAAAAAAGCCATAGAGGATTCTGTTGACCTGAAAAGACTGTTGATAATCAAAAGTCAAGGTTGTACCTGTTCTTAAATGTCCAGAACCTTTTTTATGACTGTATGTTTTATCGTGTATTTATTACTATTCATTATTGGAGCATCTGGCTTTTTGCAAACCTTTCAAATAGTTAAAGATAAAACATCTGTGTGGCACAGTGTGAATGGGGGAAAGTCCTGTTCTCTTTTATCAAACATGAATCTTGTCCCAGGTTGTCCTAATTATATAATCTCATTATATATTTTTAGAAGTTTAGATCGTAGTTTCTCAGTGTTTGCTCTAACATGATTTTGGGGGGTATTGTCAAAATAATCCAGATTTCTAGAGGAAACTCTGGGACACTTACGTTGAATGTGACGAGATTCAGAAGTGTCAGGTCACTTTAAATCAGCACATCAAATTTAACAAGCAGCCATGCAACATTACTGTTAAGTGATGTGTACGTTTTACACCTCAGGATGCTTTAGAACTTATAAAAGTGGTGGGAAGTTCAAAATCATGTTTCTTCCATTAAACCTATGTTACTCTTTCTCTTGGTGATGATTAAGGGGCCCTTATTTTAATGCCTCCTAATTTTCTGGCATTCCCAGGGAAGAGAATATATCCTGTAAAATAAATATTTCAGATAACTGAAGCTTCTCTCAAAAAGAACTGACAGTTGTTTTATTTATTTCGGTGAATATATTAATTATTTCTTTCGAATATATTAAGATATTTTGCATTTTCCTTGGTAATTAGGGTTATCATAAATTATCTCCCTTTCTTTTAAATGGCCGCAGACCTGTATTTTTCTGGAACCATCTTTTTTGCTGGCTTCTTAAAACTGAGTTTGTTCCTTGCACTCATTAACTTCTTTTGTTTCTAGTTTCCTAGATCTATAGTACATTAGTAAGAACAGAAAGTTGCCAGGGGAAAAAAGGAGGTAACCGGGTGGACTGAATCAGTGATGTAACATTTCTGTACACAGTACTCAGTGGACCTAGCGAGGTGCTCCCGCCTCTTCTACAAATCAAAGGCTGTGTGAGGAGGCTTCTTCCTGCTGAAACGGCTTTCTAAAATGTAGCTGGGAAGCCGTACGCCAGACACTGGGGGTTGGGACAGAGAACACGGAGGGTGTCTCGCTGTGCTCCAGGAGCAGCCCTGCGGTTCCACTTTCCAAACTTGAGGAGTCCCTTGTACTTGAGTAGGCCTCTAACTGATTTCTCAGAGCTTCTCTCTCTCTTCACCATTTGTTTTGTTGCAGAAAGTCTAGATAATGAAGACAGGTTTACAGTTCATTTTTACCAGACACTCTGTACTATATGTTTTGCTTCCAGTCTCTTGAAGATTGTTTGAGTCCCACTTGGGCTTAGGACCAACAATCTATGGTCACAGCAATTCAGATATTAGTTGTTAAGCTTGTAAATTCCCATCAGAGGGAATAAAACTATCAAACTCCAAAATGTTTCCACAAGTGAGAAAGTATGACCATGAAACATTCCTTTTTTGATTATAGTTGTTTGCTTTTTTGTATTCAGAGGCTGTACTCACAGGGAAAAATCAGGAATTTTTGTTTTAAAAGCCAATAGAATGGCTAATACTGTGAAAGAAAAAAATTGTTGCAGTTCACAGCTATAGAAACCATCAAATAGAACAATATAGAATGAAACAGTATTTCAGTATTTTGATTTATAGTGTGGCATTTAATATTACATGTATCTTTTTCTCTTTTGGCTGATCAGTGTATTCTGTAATATGTAAATATAGTTATGAGATGGAAATCAGTGAACTTGTGTAGATTTGCAAACCTCCAAAATAGAACAGATGTTTTCCAGAACATTTGATTGTCTAAAAGTGTTCCCATTTGGAAAACTGCCTAGGATTAAATTAAGATGGATGGATTTCAATTCACTTTTGTCATGGTCGAAATCATCAAATTCCAAAATATAGGTGAGAATCCACTTGAATATTTAATGAGTATAGCAGTGAAGAAAAGGGTATTAGTCTCCCAAGGATTAAAACAAAAATGATTTTGAGCCATACTCCATCCTAGAAATGACATTTGTCATTTACAAGCATAAATGGCCTACTAATTCTGTTCACAATTCAGTCCTTAAAAGTATTTTAAAAAAGGTATTATCACAAAGACTCCTGGCTGGGCTAGTTGGCAGAGATTGTGACTCTTGATCTCAAAGTCATAAGTTTGAGCCCCATGTTGGGCATAGAGCCTACTTAAAAATATATATATATATTGTATACACACACACACAAAATGTGGATCCCAGATACAATGGAGATGTAAGAAGGGTTGAGATTTGATTTTAAATTTTTTTTAATGTTTTTTGTTTATTTTTGAGAGACAGAGAGACAGCACGAGCAGGGGAGGGTCAGAAAGAGAGGGAGACACAGAATCTGAAGCACGCTTCAGGCTCTTGGCTAGCATTCAGGACAGAGCCTGATGCAGGACTCGAACCCATGAACCATGAGAGCATGACCTGAGCTGAAGCCAGACGCTTAACCAACTGAGCCACCCAGGCATCCCTGAGATTTGATTTTAATGGAACTTGGAATGACCAAGAAGATTTGTTGATGAACTGTTGGGGGGGGAAAGCAGTCAAGGTGACTACCAAGTTTTTGATAATCCTGTCGGGGGCAGAGGGCAAAATAGTGAGGAAGAGTTGAAAACAGTAAAGTCTAGACCACATGTCCAAACTACTGGTTCATCATATCCATTTGTTACCTGGAAGTGACAACCCTTGCCTTGTTTCAGGCCTTTACCAGACAAAACAATATTATGGACACTTGAACCGTGTCACTACTTTATGAACTCCTGAGGGTGGGCGTGGTGGCCCACCATCTTGACACAGCAGTTACACCGGGAGCTCTGGTGTACACAGTGCCCATACTACTAGCTCTTTCTTGTACTTGATGTGCAACCGTGAGTGAGTTACTTAATCTCGCTGTGTCTCAATTCCACATCTGCAAAATGAGGATAATAATAGTACCTACTTCATAAAGTGGCTGTGATGTTTAAATGTGACATGCAGAGGGCTCACAGCTGTTGTTAGATACTGTTACTGTTTCTTACCAGTTCTCCGTACTGCTAAGCAGTTCCCTCTTCTCATGTAAGAGGGAAATGCTCTACCTACCTTCCCAGTCCTTCATTGCAGTAGTTCAGGTAATCATGAAGACCTGTTGATTATCTAGTAAAACACTGCAGGCGCCATGACATGCTTCCGATGGATGAAGTGTACGATCCTCCCTACCCCCCACTCCTGCACCAAACCTGAAAAATTATTGATACGGTTTTGGGTTTGTTGTTTTTTTTTTTTTTTAAAGAATGGGGAGCTACATTGCCAAACTTGAAACAAGAAGGGAAAGTTTTGGTGGATCTGAAACTAAAAAAAATCCCTGAGAGAATAAAAACGTGGTCAAATTGAAGAAGAAACTGCATCCTGAAACGCAGCAAGCACATGGGAAGATCCCACATAAAATACAGGAGCCATGCCAAGGAGGCCACAAGTGGTGGCCTCCAGAGGCAGGAGGGGCCTCGGGCAACACACGGGCATTTTCCTGAGGGCGCTGAGGTGGGAGCAACCAAGCCAGCAGATGGTTAAGCGTCTCCACATACACCCCAGCCCCATCTCAAGAATGGACGTGTTTGCTAGAGTGGTGGAAATGGGAAGACCCACGTCCAGAAGACCAGCCACCAAGGAACCCTACTCAGCTGTGTATCTCTTTTATCCCTTACTCACTGAAAACACTGCCTCTCCCTTTAGTTGGGCTGCATGAGCAGGAGCCGCCGATGGTCTAGCCCAGGGTTCTCAGCAAAGATGAGTTCCTAGGCAGGAAAAAACAAGCAGTTCAGGAGTACCCATTGGAAGAAAGCAAATTCACAGAATTTATACCACCAAGGAAACAGTTAACAAAAAGAAGCTCCATGTTGACAGCTTTGAGAACGGAAACCATCCAAAAGAGAATACCAAATGGTGGACAAAAGCAGGCTGATGACATTACATTACAGAACATTTCAGATTTTTTTTATACCCGAATCCAGTTAGATTACCCAAGACCACTACTTTGCTTTCCCTCAGAGGCTCTACCTCATATCACAACAGGTTTGACTCAAAGACGCCTAGTATCATCTTCCTAGGGATGAATCTTTTCCAACAGCACTTTCTCCTCCCTGTGACATCCTGTCCTGTGACCGTGACCCTGAAACTTGCAGACTGCTTGTATGGGAAGGCAGGCAAAAGCTATTGCTGGTATTACACATCCTACATGATGATTTGGATTCCCACCTGAAATATTTCACTGCCCACCATATGCATTTATTTGTTGGAATCAGACACCAGGACTACAAAATAAATAAAATGAAAGGTGAGATGAGAACAAACAGAAGTTTCTTGGAGATCCATCCTACATTCTGTTTACCCAGTAGCTCTGTGACTTCCCTAACCAAGGGAAGGAAGGATAGAGAAAGCTTCAGAAGGAAAATGGTTGTTGGGGCACCTGGCTGGCTCAGACAGTAGAGCATGACTCTTGATCTTTGGGTTGTGCATTTGAGCCCATGTTGAGTATAGAGATTACTTAGGAAGGCAGGGAGGGAGGGGGGAATGGAAGGAAATGGTGGTTGATCTAAATGGTGATTGATCTTGGTCTAAGACGGTAATGAACCATTCAAACCTCCAACCTGTGTGACAGTTCATGTTTTTATTTTCATGTTTGTCTTCCTAAGTATTTCTGGGAATCCCGGGAATGCTTACATGTTACATGTAACATACTTGTACCTTAGCCAGACTCTGGCACTGAACTGGCTCTCACTTATCTGCAGCCACCTTTTACCACTTTGTAACTACTTTTTCCCTATGGCCTCCATCCCAGCCATGGACAAGAGCCTTCTCTCTTGATCCTGCAAAGCAAATCTAAAATCAGGGTAGGGGTCCCTGGGTGGCTTAGTAGATTAAGTGTCCAATTTCAGCTCAGGTCATGATCTTGTAGTTTATGAGTTCAAGCACCATGTGGGGCCCTATGCTGATAGCTCAGAGCCTGGAGCCTGCTTTGAATTCTCTGTCTCCCTCTCTCTCTGCTCTTCCCCTGCTTGTGCTCTGTCTCTCCCTTTCTCTCAAAAATAAACATTTTTTTTAAAGTTTTTAATAAAAAGTAACATCAGGTGATAAATTGAGGGGTCCCTGGGTGGCTCAGTTCGTTAAGCATGTGACTTCAGCTCAGGTCATGATCTTGGAGTTGGTGAGTTCAAGTCCCATGTCAGGCTCTGTGCTAACAGCTTGGAGCCTGGAAACTTCTTCAGATTCTGTGTCTCCCTCTCTTCTCTTTCTCTCGCTCTCAAAAATAAACACAAAAATAAAATAATAAAAATAAAATCAGGCTATAACTTTAAATAAATAATTTACCAAAGGCCTGTGGAGAAGAGAGAGGAATCACTACAAAACCCTCACCACTCCCCACCCCACCCCCAAAAAACAACAAAACTGAACATTGTATTCACTGTTTTCTACAATCACTTGACCAAGCACTTGCTGGAAGTCTCTCCCTACCTCTGACTGGCAGGTTGTAGGTAGACTTTACCTCCCCTGGATAGGAGGGATTCTTGAATCCCTCGTGAGGGGACTCATGAGGTCCCCTCACATGAGTTCAGGCCCCCTGCTCAAAAATAGCATCATCTGCAGTAAATGCAACTCTACCCACAGAAGACAGGGTTCTTCATAAGTAAGCACATTATCCTTCCAACCATTTTAATCTAGAATGAAGGTACTGTTTTAGCCTCCTTCAAATCATAAAATATCAGATAAACCCAATTTGGGAGACATTCTATGAAACAACTGGTACTCATCAAAAGTCATGAAAGGCAAGAGTCTTCAAAGTCATGAAAGAAAAACTGGGGAATTGTCGCAGATGGAAAGAGACTATGGAGACACAACAATTAAATGTAAGTGGGATCCTGCATGTGATCTGGAGCAGAACCATGACATTGGGGGAGAGTTGGTGAAATTTGAATAAGGTCCTAGTTTAGTAGTTAATAACATTGTACTGACAGTAATTCCTTGTGTTTGAAATTGTGTTATGTAAGTTGTTAACATTAGGGAAAGCTGGGCAAAATGTACATATGAATTCTCTGTACTATTTTTTGCAACGTTCTGTACATTAGACTGTTTCAAAATAAAAAGATTTTTAAAGAACTGTTACCATCAGATCAGAAAAATTGTTATCTTGACAATATCCATAACTGGAATGGACATGGAGCAAATTAAACTCTCAAATACTGCTAGTGTAAGTGTCCACGGCACAACCACTTTGGAGAATATCTAGTAATACTTGACAACACCTAGCAAAATTGGAGATATGTAAACATAATCTAACGATTCTGTGAACATATCCTAGGGAAATCTTCAAGGAAACATGCTTGCTTATATATGAATGTCCATCACTAATTATAATAATGACGAATACTTGGGGGTAAAAGGAGACTGGGTAAATAAGTTGTGATACAATCACACAATGGAACACTATACAGCAGTGAAAAAGAAGGGACTAGGTCTATATGCACCAGAATGGATGAACTTGACAAGGATTTGTGAATGAAAACTCAGGTTACAAAAGAATACCAGACAATGCCGTCTATATAAAGTTTTAAAACATGCCCCAAATACAACATATTGTTTTGGAATAAATAAACTATGACATTAAAATATAAAGTCTTGGGACACCTGGTTGAGTTGGTTGAGTATCCAGCTTCAGCTCAGGTCATGATGTCAAGGTGCATGGGTTCGAGCCCCTCATCGGGCTCTGTGCTGACAGCGCAGGGCCTGGAGCCTGCTTTGGATTCTATGTCTCCCTCTCTCTTTCTGCCCCTCCCCTTTCTCTCTCTCTCTCTCTCTCTCTCTCTCTCTCTCTCTCTCTCTCTCTCTCTCTCTCTCTCCCTCTCTCTCTCAAAAATAAATAAACATTAAGAGAAAAAAATCTTTAAAAAAGATATAAAATCTCTCCTGAAGTGATAAAGTGGAGAGAAGTAATGAAGGAAGGATACAAAAAGGACTTTAATTGTATCTCAATGTTTTGATTTTTTAACTTTTCATGGTGAACATTTTGTTATACTTTATACTTTTTTGATGACTATCTTTATTTTTTTCAATGTTTATTTTTGAGAGACAAAGACAGAGCGTGAGTGGAGGAGGGACAGAAAGAGAGGGAGACAGAATCTGAAGCTGACTTCAGGTTCTCTGCTCTCAGCACAGAGCTGGACTTGGAGCTCAAACTCATGAACCGAGAGATAATGATATGAGCCTAAGTCAGACACTTAACCAACTGAGTCACCCGGGCACCTGATAATTATTTTGAAGACAGGAAAATGGGGGCACCTGGGTGGCTCAGTTGGTGAATTATCTGACTCTTGATTTCAGCTTAGGTTATGATTTTTGGTAGGAGTATAAATAGGTACAAATATTCTCAAATTGGGGCACCTTGGCTGGCTCAGTTGGTAGAGCATGTGACACTTGATCTCGGAGTCATAAGTTCAAACCCAATGTTGGGTGTAGAGTTTACATTAAAAAAAAGAGGGGTGCCTTGGTGCTGAGTTGGTCAAGCTTCTGACTTCAGCTCAGGACATGATCTTGAGATTTGTGAGATGAGTCTGACCCTGCATTGAGCTGTGTGCTGACAGTGTGGATTCTGCTTGGGATTCTTGCTCTTTCTCTGTCCCTCCCCTGCTCATACTCTCTGTTCCTCTCAAAATAAATAAATAAAAACTTAAAAAAACATTAAGGGGCACCTGGGTGGCTCAGTTAGTTAAGAGTCTGACTTCAGCTCAAGTCATGATCTCATTGTTCATGAATTCGAGCCCCACATCAGGCTCTTTGCTGACAGCTCAGAGCCTGGAGCCTGCTCCAGATGCTGTTTATACTTTCTCTCTCTCTTCCCCTCCCCTGCTTGCGTGCGCACGTGTGCTCTCTCTCTCAAGAATAAACATTAAAAAACATTTAAAAAAACACTAAAAGAAAAAACTAAAAAAAATACTCAAATGTAATTTGGTGATAAATTTTAAAAGCCTCCAAGTATGCAGATTTAACCTATTTAACCTATTAAATCCCTGAATAGTAATCCTAGGGAATTAATCATAGATAGAAGACAGTCATCACGTTATTTATAGCAGCAAAAAAATTAAAAATGTTAAAATCACATTGCAGAAGATTAAGTCATGAATGTATTAGGCAGTTATTAAAAATCACCTTGTTAAAAAAAATCACCTTGTAGAAAATGCAGACATAAGAACATTTTACAATATATTGTTAATCATAAGCACGCTAGAAAATACAAATGAGTATAATCCTAATATTCTGAATATGTAAGTACACATATATAAATACATGCATATGTATATGTAGAGAAAGTTGGGAGGTTTTTGTATTCCTTTGCTCAGGCCCCCGTAACAAAGTACAAGTTGGGTGGTTTGAACAACAGAAACTTCAGGGTGCTTGTCTGGCTTAGTCAGCAGAGAATGTAACTCTGTCAGATCTTTGTCAGATTACCCAATATAGGACTCAATCCCCTGGCATTCACTGTATCTTTCATTATTCTGTCCCAGGAAAAAAGGTTAAAATAAGAAATGATTTAAGAACTCCTATTTTCAACAACAACAACAACAAAAAAAAAAACAGCCCAATTTGAAAATGGGCAAAAGACTTGAACTGACATTTTCCCAAAGAAGATATACAAAAGGTGGATTGGCATATGAAAAGATGCTCAACAGCAATATTCAGAAGGGAAATGCAAATCAAAACCACAATGAGGGGTGCCTGGCTGGCTCAGTCAGCAGAGCATGTGGCTCTTGGTCTCAGGCTCATGAGTTGGAGCCCCATGTTGAGTGTAGAGATTACTTAAAAATAGAAATCTTAAAAAACACAACACAACGAAATGGCCCTTCACACCATTAGAACATACACATAAAAGTGTATACTTTTATACTTTTTTAAATAAGCTCCATTCTCAACATGGGGCTTGAACTCATGACCCGGAGATTAGGAGTCAGCACCCCTAGAATGACTATTGTATTTAAACAAAACCAAACCAGAATAAACAAGTGTTGACAAGGATGTGAAGAAATCAAAATGCTTGTGCACTGTTGGCGGGAATGTTAAACGGTGCAGCCACAGTGAAAAATGGTTTAGCAGTTCCTCAAAAAACTAAACATTGACTACGATCCAGCAATTACACTTCTAGACATATGACCAAAAGGAGGAACTCAAACAGATATTTTTAAACCAATGTTCATAGCATCACTATTCACAGTAGCCAAAAGGTGGAGGAAACAACCCAAATGTCCAGCCTTAAAAATGGTTGATAATATGCGCTACAATGTGGATGAACCTTGAAGACATTATGCTCAGTGAAATAAGCCGGTCACAAATGGCAAATACTGTATGATTCCACTTCTATGAAGTACCTGGAATGGGAAAACTCACAGAGACATGAGACAGAACAGTGGCGACCAGGAACTGGGGGCGGTGGGGGGAGGGTTGGGAAATGGGGAGTTACTTTCTAGTGAGTACATGGTTTCTACTTAGAATGATGAAAACATTCTGGAAATGGATGGTGGTTACAGTACTACAACTATGTGAATGTTCTTAATACCACTGAAGCGTACGCTTAAAACTGGTCAAAATGGTAACTTTTATGTTATGCATATTTTACCACAGCAGAAGCCATTTTAAAAAGAAATGACTGTTAATTGGTGTTAAGATACATGTGCAACTTTTTCAAAAAATTGAATTTGCATTGCTGAAAACATGTAATCCTTGCGAATTTCTTGAGGCAATTATGCCAATTTAATTTTAATGTTGCATATGAAGCCACCTCAAATGAAATAATAAATTATAAATCATTGTCATTATTACCAATTATATTTGCCCCAGGCAAAGTTATAAAAAGGGTCCAGAGTTCACCCCTTTGGTTTTATTTATTTTTTTAATGTTTTTATTTCTTTTTGAGAGAGAGAGAGAGACAGCATGAGTAGGGGAGGGTCAGAGAGAGAGGGAGACACAGAATCCGAAGACAGGCTCCAGGCTCTGAGCTGTCAGCACAGAGCCCGATGTCGGGCTCGAAACCATGAACGTAAGATCATGACCTGAGCCAAAGTCAGACGCTCAACCGACGGAGCCACCCAGGTGCCCCGAGTTCACCCCTTTGAAGCAGATTCTGAGTGAGGGAAAATCTGTTAATAGATGCCCACTCTAAGAAAACAAAAAAGAATAGGGTAGATCCAGATCTTCCTAGACATTTGGGAAAATATAGAATAAGAAATGTCATCAGACTGCAACAGAGGTTATGTGATACTGTTTTGATTGTAGAGTATAAAGAGAGCAAAACAACCCTTCGAATGAGCCCTCAATAAGATGATCCATACATACATACATACATATTAAAAAATGAGATTTTTAAGTGTGCAGTTCGTATTGTTAGCTTGTACAGACATGGTTGTGTAGCAGATGTCTAGAACTTTTTCATCTGTGTGTGACTGAAACTCTATACCCGTTGAATAGCAGCTCCTCATTTCCTCCTCTCCTCCAGTCACGGGCAACCACTGTTCTGCCTTCTGTCTCTATGAGCACGTCTACTTTCAATACTAATACAAGGGGACCCATGCAGTTCCTGTCCTTCTGTGACTGGCCGAGAAGCTGTACATTGCTTAATGACAACCAGCATTCATGCCCTCTATTACAGAAGTCCCGGAACTAGATTTTCCAGATTCCCTTGCCTCCAGGCTCCTGTATTTAATCTGTTTTGCAATTAAATGCCCTCGTCATGCTTTGTGAAAACCCAAGGAGAGCAAATGATGCTCTTCCTTTGCCAACAGCGGTGTGCAGGCTTAAGCAGATGAGAGTTTTCTCGAGGGTTGACAAGATTGCATTCCATTACTCTTAAGCAGATGCGAGGAATGTGTGGCTTTGACAGTGGTTTCCTGACCTGGGGGTGTTATTGGAAACTTTCTGACCTCTGGATTAAAATATGGAATTTCTAGTGGAGATCTAAGCTTTTGCTCCTCCAAGTTTTTCAATGATTTTGTTTCCCTTCCTTCCTTCCTTCCTTCCTTCCTTCCTTCCTTCCTTTTTTTCTCTCTCTCCTTTCTTTGCTCTTATCTTTTTCTTCTTTCTTTCTCAGTTCTTATCTTTAAAAAAATCAACTTTAGGTGCCAAGGCAGTTAATTCAAAGGGGAAAGACTAGTCTTTTCAGCAATGGGGCTGGAACAACTGGATATCCACAGGCAGAGGAAAAAATTTGGGCCCCTTCCTCATTCTGTATTCCAATATTAACACAAAATACATCATAGACCTAAATGTAAAAGCTAAGTCTAAGAATTACATAAGCACAAATCTTCATGACCTTGGTTTGGCAATGGTTTCAGAGATATGACAAGCAAAAAGCAACCAAGGGAAATGTACAGCTCATGCTCATTAAAATTAAAAAATTTTTGTGCTTCAAAGGATGCTTCCAAGAAAGCAGTGAGAATACAACCCACAGAAGGGAAGAAAATATTTGTAAATTACATATCCAATAAGGATCAAGTATCCAAAATATTTAAATAACTCTTAACAGCTCAACAGCAGAAACCCCCAAATAATCCAATCTAAAAATGGGCAAAGTGGGGCACCTCGGTGTCAATCAGTTAAAAGTCTGATTTCTGATTTCAGCTCAGGTCATGATCTCAGAGTTTGTGGGAGTGAGCCCCATGTCCAGCTCTGTGATGTCAGCACAGAGCCTGCTTGGGACTCTCTCTCCCTCTCTTTCTGCCCCTGCCTGACTCTCAATCTCTCTAAATAAATAAATAAATAAATAAATAAATAAATAAATAAATAAGTATTTAAAACTTTTTAATAAAAATGGGCAAAGCATCTAAATAGACATTTCTCCAAAAAATACAAATGCTAATAATTACATGAAAAAGGACTCAACATTATTAGTCATTTAGAGAAATGCAAAAACCACAGTGAGATCCTACTTCATATCCACTACAATGGCTAGAATGAAAAAGACCTCTAGAACAAGGGTTTATGAGGATGTGGAAAAATTGTGAGTAGGAATGTAAAATGGTACAGCTGATGTGGAAAAGATTTTGGAAGTTCTTCAAAAAGCTAAACATGGTTACCATATGACCCAGAAATTCCACTCATAGATATATGCCTAAGAGAATTAAAATCTGATATCTACACAAAAATTTGAACACAAATGTTCATAATAGCATTATTCATAATAGCCAAAGAGTGAAGTATCTGTTTTTTCATGAAGTGTCTCTTCAACATTTTTGTACATTTTTGTTTTGGAAACAGGTGTCATTGACAAAGTTCACATAAAATATAACCACTAACCCTTTACTTCTCAGGGCTGAACCCTGGGATTATAGAGAACCAAGATTCTGTTATGTTAAAACATGTAGAAAGGAATCTGTTGGAAGTTATTTGAATCTACAGTCTAATTGTTGGCATTTTAATCAGGATTGTTACTAATGATTGCTACTTATTCTTTTATAGCAGTTAGGCATTACAATGCTCATAATCCAGTGGTCCTTATAGTGCTTATAAGAATACCAGGGTCAAATCTGTTCTTTCACACCTACTGAACCTGCTTCACAATCAATCTGCTCTTCATGGTTTGACCCTTCCCCTTCACCCAGGCTTGGCAGGCTGGCTGCCAGGGGCCCTCAGGAGACCTGAGAGAGAGTTCATTGCCTCCAAGAGATCAGTCATGTGGGCAGAGTAGCATCCTTTGGGCAGAGATAGAACTTGGCTTTCTTAGTACTTTTCTGTCTTGAAGTACTAAGTACATGCTTGCCAGGATGAACTCAAAACTCCACCTGGGCCTCCTTTTCCTTGTTCTCATGGAATTGATGAATCAAGGATTGATGAATTAACTGAATAGGCACATGTCAGTGTTGTTTCCCTATGGTTTGCTTTATAAAACTACATGGATAGAAAAAGCCAAGGTTGGATTGTCTCCTTTGGAGAAGCTTAGCAATGAAGATGGATCACTAAACCAGAGTTACCCACTCATGACAGCTGCCAACAGACTAAGAAAGAGGCCCGCAGGGGCGAGTGGCCGCATGTGCGTCACGGGGACAAGGCTGCCCTGTGAGCCTACCTTACCTAAAGTCGGTTGAAAGGTAAACTAAAGTTTTCAAGGAACATTTCCCAGGCAATGCCATTTCTTTTTCTTTTCTTTCTTTTTTTTTTTAATAAGGCTTCTGCTAATGTCTTCTTTTGTGTGTGTGTGTGTGTGTATGTGTGTTTTATTTATTCTTGAGAGGCAGAGACAGCACGGGCAGGGGAGGGTCAGAGAGAGAGAGAGAGAGACACAGAATCCAAAGATAGGCTCCAGGCTCTGAGTCAGCTGTCAGCACGGAGCCTGATGCAGAGCACGAACCCACGAACCGTGAGATCATGACCTGAGCCAAAAGCCAGACGCTTAGCAGACTGAGACACCCAGGCGCCCCCATGCAATTTCAATAGACAAATGGTGGTATCTATCATTCCTTGGTCCTCTTAGGAAGGCAAATTTTGCAGTTTTTTGTTAAATATTTTCTAATTAAGCTTTGCCAGTATTCTGAGCTTTTCGGTTATCATGGATTATCGCATTTTATTTATTTTATTATTCTTTAAATTTATATCCAAGTTAGTTAACATATAGTGCAATAATGATTTCAGGAGTAGAATTCAGTGATTCATCCGCTGCATACAACATCCTGTGCTCATCCCAAAAAGTGTCCTCCTTAATGACCCTTGCCCATTTAGCCCATCCCCGTACCCAAAATTCCTTCAGCAACCCTCAGTTTGTTATTTGTATCTAAGAGTCTCTTATGTTTTGTACCACTGCCTGCTTTTATATTGCTCTCTTCCCTTATGTTAATCTGTTTTGTATCCTAAATTCCACATATGAGTGAAGTGATACATTTGTCTTTCTCTGACTGACTTCACTTAGCATAATACACTCTAGTTCTATCCATGTTGTTGCAAACGGCAAGATTTCATTCTTTTTGACTGCTGAGTAATATTCCTGTGTGTGTGTGTGTGTGTGTGTGTGTGTGTGTGTGTGTTTACCACATATTCTTTATCCATTCATCAGTCAGTGGATATTTGGGCTCTTTCCATACTTTGGCTATTGTTGATACTGCTGCTATAAACAATGGGGTGCATGTGTCCCTTCAAAATAGCACTCCCGTATCCCTTGGATAAATACCTAGTAGTGCAATTGCTGGGTCATAGGGTAGTTCTATTTTCAATTTTTTGAGGAACCTCCATACTGTTTTCCAGAGCGGCTGCACCAGTTTGCATTCCCACCAGAAGTGCAAAATGGTTCCTCTTTCTCTTCATCCCCACCAATGTCTGTTGTTGCCTGAGTTGTTAATTTTAGCTATTCTGACAGGTGTGAGGTGGTATCTCATTGTGGTTTTGATTTGTATTTCCCTGATGATAAGTGATGTTGAGCATTTTTGTCATGTGTCTGTTAATGGCTTATTCCATTTTTAGAGATTTCTTAATCAGCAGAATCTCATACAATGATACTTTCTAACAACTGGATGAGGTCCCATGGGGGGAGGGGGTCTGTAAAGCCTCCTATCAAACTCTCTAGAGTAAGTTGGCTGATAAAAGGTAGGATGCCAGAGGCCAAGGGGTGTGTGCTCACTGGGGGCTGTTTCTCTGGGTTACTTAGCTCTAGTACTTGACCCTGAGAATCTAATTCACTTGTCCAGGGTACTGTCTACAGGATAGCAGGTGCTATCCTTTCCTTGCATTTGTAGAAGATAAACATGATTTGCCAAAATACTATTCTGGTTGGGCCTATAAATAGGGCAGAATAAGACAGAAAGCAGCGGTGGCCTGGAGGCCACTTCTAGATCAAGCAAAAGAAGAAAAATGTCATATCCAGTTCTGGAAGCAAGGTCAGAGCCATGCAATTAATAATGAGGTGAATAAGCAGGTGCTTATGTCAAAGGGAATTTGGGAAGCAATGGGCAGGGTCTTGGAAGTGACAATCAGTGACTGAAGGAAAGGGAAACTAAAGTTGCCAAATGCTGAGGGGGGAGCTGAAGCAGGAGTCAGGAACTCAAAACTTAAGTCCTAACCAAGAAATGAGGATTGGGAGAAGATACATTCTCTACTCTCTGCTCTTGGATCCCAGGATCTCCTCTGTGTAGACGGATGGCTCCTAGATCTACTACATCTCTGGCTCTTTTTCCTTAGAGTAATTCCTTCAAGTCACATTGTTCTTTATACTGTCCAATATAAATGAAACATTTCTATAGGATGCAAGTAGAAAGGGAAGGAAGTAAATGTCCTGATTTTAACCAGAGGAGCAGAAATTATCCCTGCCATCAATAGGGAGATAGATTTGGAGACCAAACTTCACTTTAAAAGACTTGTTAACCAACTACTTCTTAAAATTGAATTATCTATCGTAAGCATTTTCCTAATCACTAAAGGCACTCATGTAAGAAAATTATTCAAGTGCAATATATGTATAGAAACTTGCACATATCTTAAGTGTAGTTTGAAGAGTTTTCATAAACTGAACACATAGATCCATGTAGCTATCTCCTCAGATGTGCCTCTACACAAGCATTCATTTTTTAATGGTTTTATCATTTTTAAATTCATTTTTTGAGAGAGATAGAGATAGTGCAAGTGCAAGCAGGGGAGGGGCAGAGAGAGAGGGAGACAGAGGATCCAAAGCAGGCTCCATGCTGACAGCGGAGAGCCCCATGTGGGGCTCAAACTCATGAACTGTAAGTTGAACTCATGAACCTGACCTGAAGTCAGATACTCAACTGACTCAGCCATCAGGTGCCCTCAATCATTCATTTTTAATAGCTCTGTCACAGTCTATTGTAATTATTTAACTATTCCCCTAATGCTGAGCATTATTTTATGACAAATAATGCTGCAATGATTCTTTATCTTTCCTCCCAACCTATCATACCACCACTACCATCCCACTTGCCCATCTGGGTCGAATTCTAAGGACCGTCCCTCCAGTGATGTGCTTGTAATGGTCTCAGAGTACTTCAACATCCCCTTGGCAACCTACAGCTTCCCCTGACTATCACCAACCTTGGAAAACCCTGTTTGTCCACATTGTCTCCTCTGGACTACTGAGTATGGTGAGAGGAAGTATAGAGCCAGGCCGGTTGAGGCCACTACAAATTCATGCCATGTTCAAGGCCCTTACTCCTTGTTGTGCTATGTTCTCTGTGTGCAGACTGAGCTGTTTGTTTGCTGTTAGTGATATTGACACAGCTTACTTTTTTTTTTT
>NC_043700.1:26056315-26068355 GCF_006229205.1 Suricata suricatta
AAAAAAAAAAACTTCTAGTATGGAAAAGTTCAAGCATATGCATCATCAACACACCATCTGGCGCTTTTTAAACTCTATTTCATGGATGTATAAGATGAAGGCTGGGGAAAGATATCAGTTCAATGTATGCTTTCTCTTTGCTAATAGAAAAAGCAAAATGCAATACACCACGGGAAAGACACTGTTGTAAGAATTACACAGCAGCCAGAGAGAGGAGAGGCTCCTGCCCTCCACGGCCAGCATTATGTAGGCAATGATGAGCTGGGTGTGGGCCCAGGTGACAATTCTATAGAGCAGCCGCATCGGCCGGGATCTGATAGACAGGTTGGCGAAGGTGTGGATCAGGTAATCAGCTTGCACCATCAGAGCCCAGCAGAGGAAACCAAACACCTGTCCTGGGTGGAGTCCGTGCCACCAGGCGGAGAAGGCGAAGGTCTGCAGCAACGGCCGGGCCCCGCCCTGCTGGAATACTAGGCGTCGGAGCCACTCGGCTGTGCTTTGGTTCCACTTTCTCGTGAACAGGGATATCCTGTGCGTTGTTTCCAGTGTCCAAATGTCCGCGTCGGAGGTGTATCCCTCCCCAGCAGGGCTCTGACTAAGCTCAGGTCCGAAGCCTGCTGCTCGGAGGAGGGCATCATCCAGGATCCAGCAGGAGTAGTAGGTGAGTTTGAAGAGCCCAGCTGTGGACCACATGACACAGATGCACTGGAGCTGCAGGCAGTCAGACAGACCTTCTCCTGCACCCACCACTGTCCGCAGGACCGCCTTTAGGCACTCGAGGCCCAGGATCTGCAGACCTCTCCAGGTCAGAGCCCAGAGAGAGCACCTAGGACCCAAACTGCTGGATCCTTGAACACGAGCCTGAAATCTCTGGAAGGAACACAGGGAGCCTCCTAGGAGGGCAGGGAAAAAGAGCAAGTAGCTAAAATAGGGCAGTGCCTTCCACAGATGCTCAGGAATAGAGCTTCTGCCCCTGATGCCTCTTGATGCTGCCTTCACTTTTCCCTCACAAATATCCAGAGAGAGGGATGTGACCCTCTGGGTCAAGAGCATCAGGGATGAAAGAGTGATGTAGAACCTGAAAGAGATGTATTTAAATGTAAAAACGCTCCCCATATTTATTTCATCCCAGCCCAGTCCCTCACATGTGACCCCCACAGCACATACTAGCTCTGAATGATGAAGATGGATGTCTGGCCTGCAGTGCCCCCACAAAGACTGTTGGACTAATTCAGGCCACAGGCTACCCTGGGCAGGATCAAGAGGTAAATGGGGAAATCGGGGTGCCTGGGTGGCTCAGTCAGTTAAGCGTCCAACTGGGCTCAGGTCATGATCTCACGATTCAGAATTTCAAGACCCCTATCAGGCTCTGTGCCTGTGGCTCAGAGCCTGGAGCCGGCTTTGGATTCTCTGTCTCCTTCTCTCTGCCCCTCCCCTGCTGGCACTCTCTTTCTCTCTCTCTCAAAAGTAAATAAACATTTAAAAAAAGTTTTTAAAAGTTAAATGGGGAAATTAATTAATCATGAATTAGAGAGGCAACTAAAAGAAGGCAAGGAGGGGCGCCTGGGTGGCTCAGTCGGCATCCGGCTTCAGCTCAGGTCATGATCTCAGTTTTTGAGTTCGAGCCCTGTGTTGGGCTCTGTGCTGACAGCCTAGAGCCTCCTTCAGATTCGGTCCCCCCTCTGTCTGCCCTTCCCACACTCACGCTCTCTCTCTCTCTCAATAATAAAAACATTAAAAATTTTTTTATTAAGAAAAGAATGACAAGGAATATTGTGGGGAAATATTGATTATAATATTTCTAAGAACGGCTTATACAGATTTGGATCAGGGGCCTGGGAGGAATTTGCCACGGAAGAAACAAAAATTTAGTATTGAAGAGACTACAGGAAGGCAGAGGTTTTAAATAGCAACGGGTCCCTGCTAGTAAGATTCTGCAGGCTGTGGCTTCTGTGCTGAGGAACGGTGAGTCAGGCTAGGGTAGAGGTACAGGGTGTGCACTGAGTCACTAGCAATTTGAAGTGTGTTCTTAACCAGTCACCTAAACTGCTCTGGCTTCAGTGTCACAAGGTAGAGAGGATCCTTGTTATTGTGGAGAAAATTAACGAAAATTATATGATGCACTCTATAGTCAGGGATGCTGTCCTGTGGAGAGAAAACGGCACTGGTTCCCAAGTGCTGCTCTTTCTTTCTTTGAGTCTGAAGATTGAAAGATGACTGACCCCATTGGACGTAACCCAACAGTAAGTAAAGTTGCCTCCAAATGCCACCAACCCCTGGTCACACTCCTCTCGCAGGTGGAATGTGTTCCTCCCAAATTCATCTGTAGAAGCCCTAACTCCCAGGACCTCAGAATGTGACCATTTGGAGATGGGGTGAATAAGTTAAAAAGAGGTCATCAGGGCGCCTGGTGGCTTAGTTGGTTTAAGGGTCTGACTTCAACTCAGGCCAGAATTTTGTGGATTTTGGGTTTGAACACTGTGTCCGGCTTTGTGCTGACAGCTCAGAGCCTGGAGCCTGCTTCAGATTCTGTGTCTCCCTTTCTCTCTGCCTCTCCCCTGCTCACACTCTGTCTCTGTCTCTGTCTCTGTCTCTGTCTCTGTCTCTCTCTCTCTCTCTCTCTCTCTCTCTCTCACACACACACACACAAATAAATAAACATTAAAAAAAATTTTTTAATGAGGTCATTGAGGTAAACCCTAATTGAATATGACTGGTGTCCTTATAATAGGGCACAGACACACACAGAGAAAAGACCAGACAAGGACACGGGGAAAACAGCCAACTACAAGCCAAAGAGGGAGGCCTCGGAAGAAGCTGAACTGCCAACACCTTGATCTTGAACTTCTCCAGAGGAAGTAAGTTTCTGTTGTGTGAGCCACCCAGTCTTCAGTACTTTGTATGACAGCCAGAGCAAATTAGCACATCTTCCCATTTCAGCTCTGGCTCAGCCTTCCTCCCATCCACCAGATCCTGTTTAACTTGCTCCTCCGGCCCCTATCAGGTCCCACTTCCTACTGAAATGCTAATTCGCCATACCCTTGTCAGTACTCCCCATTCCCTACCAGCTGCCATCTTGCCTCTTCTTCTGGGAAGTAAACCCTAAAGCCTTTGGTGAAGACAGTGAAGATAAAGAGAAGGATTCTGGGTGTGGCACGGATGGCAAAATGAGTGAGCCAATGGCAAGCTGGAATCAGACGGGTGACCCACCTCGATAGGTCACAGCCCCTTTCTGTGAGTGTCCATGGACCCCCATGCCAACAGTGATAACCGAGGGAGCCAGGGACCACAGGCCTCAAGAATACAGACATACCTCTAATCTTGGTGATCTCACGGACTCATGAAAACACTTCTTTAGACTGTAGTTAGTGCCCGAATCTTTTCCCTACACTGGGTGACCACCCTTCTGGAAGGATGGAATAATTGAGTCTCAATGAAAGCGAAACTCTTGGGGCAACTGCGTGGCTTAGTCTGATTCTTAATTTCAGCTCAGGTCATGATCTCATGGTTTGTGAGTTCAAGCACTGTGTTGAGCTCTGCACTGACAGTGTGGAACCTGCTTGGGAGTCTCTTTCTCTTTGCCCCTCGCCTGCTCGTGTGTGCTCTCTCTCTCTCTCTTAAAATAAATAAATACACATAAAACAAAAAAAGCAAAACTCTTGCACAGCAGCTTTCATGGGAAGGTAGCAAAGGTTTACAGTGGATTGATATCTTCCTGGTCCTGCTAAAGGGGAGGAGAGGCTGCTGGCCATGTGTCTAAAACACCGACTCTGAGTTCAGCAAACTGTGCTGAGTTACTGTGGGCCCTGGGACCCCTGGTTCAACACCCTTACAGGCACAGTGTTAAACACAGCTAAGTGCCAGACACTGGGCTACACAGCAATACATGGTAGTTATTTATTGTCGTATAATTACACTTATGTGCATTATCTCTAATGTAAAAGATATGCACTCATATACATATACACACATGTATGCACACATACGCACACACTTATTTTTTTAGGAAAAGAAATGGAGGCTGAGAGGTTAAATGATTTGCTTAAGGTCACACTGCTCAAATGTGCAAGAACTGAGATTCAAACTCAACACTCAGGGTCTCTCCGCGTTCACCATGGCACAAGCCAAGCCTCGGTCGGTTTAGTACAGCCACGAGCAGAGGCCGCTTTACCTCCCGGAAGGACGTTCTTGCAGGTAATATTCGGTATAGTGCAGGCCCAGGTGGCACAGCGTCTGCCAGCTCATCTGAAAGGAGAAAGCCCACCTGTGGACGTCCTGGGGGCCGAGAGAGGAAATCAGAACCCCCGCGCACAGAGCAGGGAGGAGGACAAGCACGGCGAAGGAACCCATGGCAGCCCAGGCCAGGGCCCCGCCTCCAGCCAGGAGCAAGAGGTACCTGGAAGGAAAAAGGACAAGTGTGAGACTGACTTGAACAGTGTGTCATGAGTCACTTCTGATGTCATTCTGGAGAATCCAATGGAGGTAAGCCCCGTGTGACACCTAAAGGAGCCATACTGTTATCACTCCAAAGTCTTCCTTTTGTTTTTCTGAGGGAAAGAACCCTGGGAGAAAAAGCCAGAGTCCATATGAAAACACCTACCTCAGGAAACAAATTTTGATCCCCACCATTCAAGTGGGAACAACGCTAGCCCCTGACAATCCTGTGGGTGATGGCTCTGGAAGGTTCCCTGGTGGAGACATGTTTAAAAATCTAGTGGTTTTCTGGGGTACCTGAGTGTCTTGGTTGGTTGAGCGTCCGACTTAGGCTTAGCTCATGATCTCTTGGCTTGTGAGGTTGAGCCCAGCCTCAGGCTCTGTGCTGACAGCTCAGAGCCTGGAGCCTGCTTCAGATTCTGTCTCTCTCTCTCTCTCTCTCTCATAAATAAATAAACATTAAAAATTTTTTTTAAATCTAGTGGCTTGCTGCCTGACGGAAAAGTGATGTGAAGGATCTAGCATAGCTCTCCAGACACCGTCTCATTGAGATGAGCGTCTTTCCTTTTTGCTGGGTTGCACTGCTCTGCACCCTTCCAGGGAGAGTGGGAAAAAGGACTTCATGCCTCTCTCCACTGTTTGAAAACTCAGTTAGGAAATCTTTATATGTGCTCTTAATCTTCCCTATTGTTCTTTCAAGATCTTAGGAGTTGGTGGTTTTCCTTAATGTTGTTAAAGACTCACATCAGTGAAGTGGTTTGTGCAAACTGCCTCCCTCGGTAGCTCATAGATGCCTTGAGGACGTGCAGAGACCTGGGAAACCTCACGTTACGAAGAATCAGTTCTTTCCACAGTTTATGGAGGTTGGTGTGCTTCTTTACTTTTTAAAGTTGTTGTTGTTTTTTTAACTAATCTCTACACCCAGTGTGGGGCTTGGACTCATGTCCCTGAGATCAAGAGTGACATGCTCACCCAGCTGAGTCAACCAGGTGCCTCAGTCTGTTTAATTGGTGTCGAATTAATAAATCTGAATGAAGAGGTGTGAAAATCGGTCCTGACTGGTCAGGGATGGGAAAATTGAATCAAAGAGGCCTACGTTTTCAGGGCACCTGGGTGGCTCAGCCGGTTCATCTGACTCTTGATTTTGGCTCAGGTCATGATCTCATGGTTCATGAGTTCAAGTCCCACGTCTGGCTCTGCACTGAAAGCACAGAGCCTGCTTGAATTCTCTCTCCCTCTCTCTGCCCCTCCCTCCCTTCAACCTAAATAAACATTAAAAAAGAAAAGATTAAAAAGAGGCCTACATTTTCTTGACCATCACAGGATATATATCATGGCTCAGTGGTGCACACGCATTGGTAAGAATGTCTTTCTTGGGGAAGGCTGACAGGTGGCCCCCATGTCAGGCTCTATCACACAGGGCCAAGGCCATTCCTGTGCTTCCCTGCCATGGAAAAATAAGGGGACACGTGGATAGCAGAAGTAGAAGCCTGAAATGCCAATTGCCCTGAGGTTTTGTAGACATCCAAATGTCCGTGCGTGTACAATGTAGGCTACATGATGTATTGAGGACTTATTTTATTCTAGGCGTTGTGCTAATAATCTCTTTATAAGAAATATCTTTATTTAGTCCTTAAAATAACTCCATGAGATAGGCATTATTATTTTCATTTCACAGATCAACTTGGAGAGAATTTATTCACATACATAGGACACTCAGGAGGGGAGGGACCCATGACCTGCCAGGCTGACTCTGAAGCCAGCAATCTCTCTCTCTCTTTTTTAAGTTTTTCTAATTATTTTTTTAAGTTTATTTATTTTTGAGAGAGAGCACACACACAAGCTGGGGAGGGGCAGGGAGAAAGGATCCCAAGCAAGCTCCAGGCTATTAGCGCAGAGCCCAGAGCCCCAGGTGGGCTCAAAGTCACGAACCAAACCGTGAGATCATGACCTGAGCTGAAATCAACAATTGGACACTTAACCTGAGCCCTCCAGGTACCCCCAAAGCCAGCAATCTTAACCCTATGGGAATTAACCCTTGTTCTTGCACTTTTTTTGCTTTATTGTTTGTGATTCTTTCTCAGTAGGAAACTTTTACAACTGATCCCCCCCATCTCCTAAAAGAGGGTAAGGGCCATCAACCAGTTGTGAACATGTAATATACCACAGATTAGTCAAACTTAGCAATTCTGATTATTAGATACAACTATATTTTACTTAAAACTCCCCAGTGTATAAAAATCTTAATTTCCAAAAGAAGTGAATCATTAGGAGATAGCCCTCTGGCAATGGATTTTCATGTTACACGAAGATATTCCACAAACTTCTCTAAAAACGGGGTCTGTCCTTAATGCATATAATTTGTTAATTATACGTGGCTCGGTTGGTTGAGAGTCTGACTCTTCGATTTGGCTCAGGTCATGATCCCAGGGTTGTGGGATAGAGCCCCACATCAACCTTTGTGCTGAGCATGGAGCCTGCTTGAGATTCTCTCTCTGCCCCTCTCCCCTGCTCGTGCTCCCTCTCAAATTAAAAAAAAAAAAGAATAATTTATTAACTATACAAAAATCATTTCAATTGAGTTAATAAATCTCTAATGATAAAATTTTTGAACCCCAGATTGAGATCTAGCTAATCCCACATAATCGGTTTTGACTTACTCCATTTCTTTGAGAAATCATACAAAGGCATTTAAAAAATCAGTTTTATATTTAATAAAATTTAATTTTATCAAAAATGATAAAATTCCGTGAAATTAGGACTGGTCAAGAGTACAGGACATATGATGGGGGTACAGATATATCTGAGGAATTCCTGAACTACCTCAACATCCATCCCTCCCCAGAGTTTTCACCCTTTTCCCATTTAACATAAACCTACCAAACCTTGAGTCATTGCAGACATGATGTTAATTTTCAGTCCCATTTCACTCTAAAAGAGATATCAATGATTGAGCAATCAGTAATCAGTGGTAGTGATAATCACTTAAAAACAACCATACAATTATTTTTACTAAAACAATTTTTTTAAGGTTTGTTTTCTGAGAGACAGAGCACAAGCGGGGGAGAGGCAGAGAAAGAGGGAAACAGAATCTGAAACAGACTCCAGGCTCTGAGCTGTCAACACAGAGCCCAACATAGGGCTTGAACCCACGAACTGTGAGATTACCACCTGAGTCAAAGCAGTCACTTAGCCAACTGAGCCACCCAGGCACCCCCATATAATCAATTATTTAATCTTCATGTCTTCAGGACAATCGTGCTTTTTTGACCTACTATGGTATTCATAGATGTAAGAGCAAAATTAGCCTTTAAACCTACCTTGCAGAGGTGGAAAATGAATCCATAGCGCAGAGATAATTAAACAGAAGTGCAAAAGGAAAAGCAGCCCCTTGATAAAGTGATACAGGATGGAGGAGGAACAGCTGAAGCCAATCCATTGTCAACGGGGGCAAAGATACTGTCCTTCCCAGAGTCCTTAGCAGGTGCCTTCCTTCCCAAAGAGAAACTTCAACGAGGTTCTCTTTGATCTGTTTATATGGCTCAGGAAGGCCTGGGTGAGTAAAGAGCAAACAAAAGCTCTGGCAAGAAGCGGCATAAAAGTTGGCTTTCTGATAAAGGGAGCTGCACTATAGAAACCAAAATGTGTTTTGGTGTGATACTAAGAACGCACAAAAAACATTGCTTTCAGAATTCCCGTTTAGTTTACATACGGTGTTATTTGCCTTTCCAGTCAACTGACTGTCATATTTTCTTCACTAAGTTAAAGAAAAATGGCATTTTCCAGTTGTGGACAGACAATTCACTGGCTGGGAAGGGGGAGCAAGGAAGGAGCCTAAGGAAGGGAGTCCCTATAATCACATGAGCCAACTCCTAAAATAAATGCGTGTATGTGTGTATGTGTGTAATCTCCTGTGGTTCTGTTTCTCTGAAGAATTGTGATTAATACATATGCCATAAAAGTCTTTCAAATTAATTTAGGCAGGCAGTGCTTGAACACAGGTGCTTGTATGCTTGGGGACAATAGAATGTTCTAAAGTCATCTATATATTTACTCAACAATTCTCTTTTTTTAGTATCGATTATGTGTCTGGTACTGTGGTCAGCGCTGAGTAAAGAGTGGGGAAAAATTTGTGTGGCTACTTTCAAGGAGCTTAGTCTTTGGGAGGAAATAAGATAAACAATTACAGCTCCTGCTGCTGCTGATTGGTTTTTTTTTTTTTTTTTTGCATTTTTTAAAAAAAGTAAACCCAGGGTGCCTGAGTGGCTCAGTTGGTTATGCGTCCGACTTCAGCTCAGGTCATGATCTTACAGTTTGTGGGTTCTAGCTCCGCATTGGACTCTGTGCTTTCAGCACAGAGCCTGGAGCCTGCTTCCGATTCTGTGTTTCCTTCTCCCTCTGCTCCTCCCCTACTCATGCTCTGTCTCTCAAAAATAAATAAATGTTAAAAAAAAAAAGGTAAACTCTACCCTCAAGGTGGGGCTCAAACTAAGGACCCCAAGATCAAGAGTCCCATGCAGTACCAGTGGAGCCAGCCAGGCCCCTGGGTGATGGGTCCTCTTCTTATCCCATGGAGAAAACCAACAGTAGAGCAAGAATAACCTGTTTCTCATTGGGTGGCCAGAGAGGGTTTCTCCGAGTGTGATGTTTAGTTTTTGTGTCACTTTAGCTAGGCTAGGCTACAGTTCCCAGGTATTCAATCAAACACTAATCTAGGTGATGTTGTGATGGTGTTCTACAGATGTTCTTGAAGTCCATAACCAGTTGACTTTAAAGAAGGGAGATTATCCTAGATAATCTGAGTGGGCCTGCTGCAATCAGTTAAAAGGCTTTCACAGCAGGGCTGGAGCGTCTCTGAAGATAGTCCACCTACAGACGGTGGGTACACTGCATGCCTGAGCCTGCCCCACAGACTTCTGACTTGCCTACCCAGCCCCCACAATCGTGTAAGCCAATTCCTTGCAATAAACCTCTTAATACATATCTCCTAGCGGTCCTGTTTCTCTGGTTGAACCCTGACTGATAAACTGAGTATTCGACATCAGAGACTTAAACCATCAGAGGAAGGCAGGGTGGAGATCCGGGTCAGGTGGAAGTGATCTGGGGCAGAGAGTCAGTTTGAAAGGATCAAAGTGTGATTAGAGGAAGAGGAAGAGAAACTTAACATTAAGAAAGAGAGAAGTGGGGCGCCTGGGTAGCTCAGTCGGTTAAGCGTCTAGCTTCAGCTCAGGTCATGATCTTACAGTCCATGGGTTCGAGTCCCGCGTCGGGCTCTGTGCTGACGGCTAGCTCAGAGCCTGGAGCCTGTCTTCAGATTCTTGTCTCCCTCTCTCTCTGACCCTCCCCTGGTTCACGCTCTCTCTCTCTCTCTCTCTCTCTCTCTCTCTCTCTCTCTCTCTCAAAAATAAATAAAACATTAAAAAAAGAAAGAAAAAGAAAGAGAGAAGTAGGCAGGAGCTGGATCTAGTCCAGAGGTAGGTTACGGAAAGGAGTTAGGAAGAAAAATGGAAAAAAAAAAAAAGGGAAGTACAATAATTGGATTAGTTTTTAAAGGATGATCTTCATGGAGGTGCCTGGGCGGCTGTTAAGCATCTGACTTCGGCTCAGGTCATGATCTAGAGGTTCATGATCTTGATCCCCTCATCGGGCTCCCTGGGGCAGCTCAGAGCCTGCAGCCTGCTTTGGATTCTGTGTCTTCCTCTCTCTCTGTCCCTACTCTACTCACATTCTGTCTCTCTCAAAAATAAAAACATTGAAAAAAAGAAAATAAAGGATGATTTTGGCGAAAGGAGAATGGCTTCAATGAGGGGGCTGTGAAGGGGGTGGGGATCCCTGGGAGGATGGCAGCTGAGATGGCATTAGAGAGGTGGCAGAGTCTTGCCAGTGAATTATATGCGAATGTGTAAGAGGAGGTGAGGAAAGTCTAAGATGTCTATTGAGTTTCTAGCTTGAGCGGTTTTAAGTGAATGGTGGGTCCCTTTACTGAGGTGGAGAGCAAAGCACCAATTGAGGAGGGTAAATCCAAAGCTCTTCCCTGGACATGTTAGGTTTAATACGCCTTTAGTCATCCACGTGGATGTGGAGACGACAGAACTAGAGATGTTAACCCGAGAAAGTCAGTAGGTAGGAGGGTACTTCTTACGGAAATGTTCAGCTCATCCAGGAGGAAGAGCTAAGCTCACACTGAACGCGAAAGGGTCCTGGCCCTGGCAAGAATCTTAAGGATCAGAGATGGGAAAGCAGACCGAAAAAGAACGGCGGAGTATAATGAGGTCATCACGATGTGCGCAGGATTAGACTAAACGGCTCTTTTATATCCGAGTGTATCCATCCCTGAACTGCACGAAATACACGCCAGTGGCCACGGAAAGCCCCCTCGCACAATCCTCCTCTTCCGAGGAGTGGCGAAACCTCAAGCTCCGGTAGGCCCCGCCCCTCCGGGCAGGCCTGCCCCGCCCTCTCCAGATCCTGCCAGGCTCTCCAATCGCTTGTAGAGACCATCGCTGGACCCAGGCGGCTGTGTCGATCTCCGCTCCAATTGAAGACCGGGTCCAAACCATGGCGGAGAAGGCTCAAAAGAGGTGAGTCGGCTGTGTGAGAAAAGGCCATTTCTACACTCCGCAGGAGTGGAATCTGCTTCTGGTCGCCAACGGTAGGACTAAGATGATGTCTTTTCCTGGGCGCTCGGCCTGGATGTCTCTTAAAAGCCCAGCCCTGGGGGCCGCTGAGGGAGGAAACGACGAAATGGGCATAAGGGAGGATTGGGAAGGGATGAGGAATCGGTGCCTGGAAGGTTTTTGTTCTTCGATCCCGCCGCCGCCCTCCTCCTGAATGCGCCTGCGCGGAAGGGGTCTCCGAGAGGCGTTGCGCGGAGTGAATGGCGTCGCCCACTTCCTCAGGACACTGGGGGACACCTCCCACCCACCTTCTGCCCCCAAATTTAATTGTGTTTGCTGCGGCTGTTCACGGAGGGCGGCTTGTAGCAGTATCCTCTGCTGTGCGTTCCGCCCACGGTAGTGCTGGCCGCACCCCAGGCCCCTCTTGCCCGTTAGCGCAGCGACTGTGTAAACCCATCACCGCAGTTTGTCAGTAGGGGGCCTGCGCCTGGGCTAGAACTGTGCGAGGGGTCTGCTCCGCGTGGCTAAGCTACGTTGTTGTTTGTTGTTGTTGTTGTTGTTGTTGTTGTTGTTTGCAATTTCTTTCTTATTTTTTTATTTTTTTAAAAAGTAGTTTATTGTCAAATTGGTTTCCATACAACACCCAGTGCTCTTCCCCACAAGTGCCCTCCTCCATCACCACCACCTCTTTTCCCCCCTCCCCCTTCAACCCTCACTTCATTTTCAGCATTCAGTAGTCTCAGGTTTTGCCTCCCTCTCTCTCCCCAACTCTCTTCCCCTCCCCCTGGTCCTCCATTAGGTTTCTCCTGTTTTCCTGTTAGACCTATGAGTGCAAACATATGGTATCTGTCCTTCTCTGCCTGACTTATTTCACTTAGCATGACACCCTCAAGGTCCATCCACTTTCCTACAAATGGCCAGATTTCCCTCTTTCTCATTGTCATGTAATACTCCATTGTGTATATATACCACATCTTCTTGATCCATTC
>NC_043700.1:26068455-26073503 GCF_006229205.1 Suricata suricatta
ACATCCCCACCAACAGTGTAGGAGGGTGCCCGTCTCTCCACACCCTCGCCAGCATCTATAGTCTCTTGATTTGTTCATTTTAGTGGCTAAGCTACTTTGTAAATGTGTGAGGACAGCAGTGGGGGCTCCTCCAACAGCCTTCACTGCTGGGAACAGCTTGGATGGGAGACATGCTTAAGGTAACGATTTCGGATTTCGGATGGCAGAGGCGTTGAGCACCCTCTGGTGCCTCTCTTTGAAAGGGAAACCTGACACGTCTTGTTTCTGTTGCAATAAATTACAATTTAGGGTTGTTGATTTTTTTTCCTATTGAGGCAGGTAACTGTATAATCTTTTTCCATAAGCTAAAGAAGACCAGCTATACTATGAAAATTGTGTGCAGTATATAGCCATGTACAGTGGAAATTAAGTGGATATTATTGCCTTTTTTAAAAGTTTTTTTTTTTAAAGGTTATTTATTTAGAGAGAGCTGGGGAGGGGCAGAAAGTGGGAGAGAGAATCCCTAGCCAACTTCGAGCTGCCAGCGCCGAGCCTAATGGGGGACTTGAACTCACAAACTGAGATCCTGACCTGAGCAGAAATCGGGAGTCCCCGCATAACCCGCAGAGCTACCGGGGCTCCCCAGATGGCTTGTAACTTTAAAGCTGCTCAGCTAAGCCTTTCCCCGTAGCTGCCTGACCCCCCTCAGCCCCATCACTCGGAGTTGCAGTGGAGGTTACACGGAGGTGATTGGATCATGTTTTAGTTGGTCTAGTGATGAATTTAATTATTTTCTGCCCAGGGAGACGTATGCTGATCGGGACACAAACTCTGCCTGGGTTCTCTCCCTTCAGTGTAAAACTGGACAGAGGGACACCTGGGAATCACTCCTATCCTCAGTTGTCTAGGACAAGTTATATGTTAGAAGATGATGCTGTTTTCATAAAAAATCAGAGTGGCTGAGGGAATGGAAACGTGGAATGGGACATAAGGTCTAAAACAAGAGGCATTTAAATAAGATTGCATTATTTTAACACACAAACCCACTCTAAATGAAAAACATCAGAGGACTAGCATTTACAGATAGTGATCCTTTCAAGGACAGCATCATTCAGCTCTCACAGGAAAAGTATCCAACGTGTCAGGAAGTTTCCAACAAATTTTCAGGTAACAGAAAAGAAATGATTGGTGTTAGGATAATGATGCCCCAGGGACAAACTGCTTCAGGAAATTTCTAGTCTCTGAGCTTCAGTTTCCTCGTTTAGAAGATGAGGAGTTCAGGCCGTTTTCTGCTTTCTGTTTCATGTTACTGAAGTTTTTCTTATACTTGGTAGAAAGATTGTATTTTTTTCTCTGATTTCAGCAGAGTCAGACACATAACCCTGATGCATCATTTTAGAATTTGATTAAATTCCGTAGAAAGTCAGTGTATGTCAAAATGATGGAAACAGATATAGCTGTGTCTGATCTCACAAGTATTTCTTAAAGATAGACTCAGGAATTATTAGTTTTTGTTTGCTATTTGTATATTCTTTTTACTTAGAGTTTTAAAAAACACTTAGTGGTAGGAAGGAAGGTTTGTTCACTGAACAAATTTGTAGAAAAAATTGTGTATGTTTCCTTTTTTTAGTTTTCCCTGTCAGTAAGGAACTTGGTGTGATTTAGGAAATTTATTTTTGCTGTCACTTTGCACTTGTATTAGGGAATATTTAGGGGGATTCTGGAATGTAAATGATGGAGAGACACATGTTAAAGAGTTTGTACTCTGCTGACTTTCAGAGCTATATTTCTCTTTAATTTTTTTATTTTTTATTTCAGGAGAATTTAGTGATTCAACACTTACATATGACACCCAATGCTTATCCCAACAAGAACCCTCCTTTAATGCCCATCCCCCATTTAACCCATCCCCCCTCTCCCCCACCCCCATCAACTCTTGGTTTGTTCTCTAAAGAGTCTCTTATGGTTTGCCTCCCTCTCTCTTTTTATCTTATTTTTCCTTCCCTTCCCCATGTTCATCTGTTTTGTTTCTTAAGTTCCACATGAGTGAAATCATACATTTGTCTTTCTCTGACTGACTTATTTGCTTAGCATAATACACTCTAGTTCTGTCCACGTTGTTGCAGATGGTCAGATTTCATTCTTTCTCATTGCCATGTAACACGCAATTGTATATATATATATATATATATATATATCCCACATCTTGATCCGTTCACCAGTCCATGGATGTTGGGCTCTTTCCATAATTTGGCTATTGTTGGTAGTGCTGCTATAAACACTGGGGGTACATGTGCCTTCAAAACAGCATTTTTTTTATCCTTTGGATAAATACCTAGGAGTACAACTGCTGAGTAATAGGGTAGTTCTGTTTTTAATTTTTTGAGGAACCTACATGCTGTTTTCCAGAGTGGCTGCACCGGTTCGCATCCCCACCAGCAGTGCAAAAGGGTTCCTTTTTCTCTTCATCCTTGCCAACATCTGTTGTTGCCTGAGTTGTTAGTTTTAGCCGTTCTTACAGATGTGAGGTGCAGGTGTGAGGAGGTATCTCATTGTGGATTTGATTTATATTTCCCTGAGGATGAGTGATGTTTAGGCTCTGTTAGCCATCTGGATGTCTTCTTTGGAAAAGTGTCTGTTCATGTCTTTTGCCCATTTCTTCACTGGATTATTTGGTTTTTTGGGTGTTCAGTTTGATAAGTTCTATATAGATTTTTGATACTAACCCTTTATCTGATATGACATTTGCAGTTATCTTCTCCCATTCCGCTAGTTGCCTTTAGTTTTGTTGATTGTTTCCTTTGCTCTGCAGAAGCTTTTTAATCTTGATGGGGGCTCAATAGTTCATTTTTGTCAGAGCTGTATTTCTGATCTAGAACTCTCATGAGTTCTGTGTTTTCACTTTCTTATGGGGTCTTTCTCCTGAATTTTCTGTGCACCTTCAACCTGAATTAATACAAAATTTAACAAAATAACCTTACTTTTTTCATTGCCTTACTTTTCTATGTACTGATGATTTTCAAATCTTCTAACAGATGTATCAGATATATCAAATACCTAGTAATCATCACATAATCTATCTTCTTTTCCTTTTTTTCTTGGAGGTCTTCCCGTGAAATCTTCTATCATCTTTGCTCTCTGAGGCTGATACATGGCTGTTGTCCTGATATTTCCCTTTGTCCTAACACACTGGAGCCTCTGTTTCTAGAATCTATATCTAGTCTGTTGGCTTACATTTATTTGGCTTAGTACCTCCTTCAGCAGCTTCCTAATAAAGAGTACTTGAGAGAGAATTTTTTTTGTTGTTAAGTTTTTGCAAGTCTGAAGATGTCTTTATTTTCCATTCATGCTTGATTGCAAGTTTGGCTGGGTAGATAGCTCTGGTTTGAACTTAGTTTTCACTTAGAATTCGGTAGGGATTGTCTTCTAGACACTAGTCTTCTAGACTTCTAGACTCTAGACTTATTCTAGTAATACTCTAGTATTGCTACTGAGGACTCTGATGCCATTCTGATTATTTTAACCCCTCGGTGTGTGATTTTGGTTTGTTTGTTTTCTTTTTTTCCTGAAAACTAAGAATCTTCTCCATAGCATTCAGAAATTTTAAGATGATATTACTTGGCATGGGCCTTTTGCATTCACATCCTTTTAGTCTGGGAAATTTTCTTATACTATTCTCTAATAGTTTTTTCCACAAATTCTTTTTTCCTTTTTATTAGGGTTTTTTTGTTTGTGTGTGTGTGTGTGGTTTTTGTTTTTTTTTTTTTAGTTTATTTATTTTTGAGAGCAAGAGGTAGAGCACGAGCAGGGGAGGGACAGTGAGAGAGGGAAACACAGAATCTGAAGCAGGCTTCAGGCTCTGAGCTTTCAGCACAGAGCCCGACATGGGGCTTGAACCCATGGGCCATGAGATCACAACCTGAGCTGAAGTCAGACACTTAACCAACTGAGCCACCCATGTGCCCTGAGATTTATTTGGATTCTATACCTCATATGTTGGTTGTATAATTTTCTCCCTTTTTCTGTCCTATTTTCAGTTTTATTTTATTTTGGATTTTGTTCCACTTTCTGAAAGAGCTCTTTTTTTTTTTTAAACATCACTCCTAGTGATTTCACATTTTGGTTATGTTTTTAATTTTTAGGAGCTCTCTCTTAGACTGTTCCTTTTTCATAGACTTCTGCCTTGTTTTATGCAGTAGTCTTTTATTTCTCTAAATGATACTTTCTTTGTTAAGTTTACATTCACTACCTGAATTGTCTCTGTTTCCTCAGACTATTTTTCTCCTCTTTGTTTTGCTTTTTTTTTAGTTGGAGTCTTTCCTGATTTATCTGATCATATTAAATTTTTTTTAACATTTATTTATTTTTGAGAGACAGATCTTTGAGTAGGGGAGGGGCAGAGAGAGAGGGACACACAGAATTGGAAGAAGCTGCAGGCTCCTAGCGTGTCAGCACAGAGCCCAATGCAGAGCTCGAACCCACAAACTGTGACATCATGACCTGAGCTGAAGTCGGACGCTCAACTGACTGAGCTACCTAGGTGCCCCGACTGGCTCTCCATTATTAAGGATGAGAACTAAACACTTGGAAGCTGCAGGTATACACATTAGGCCTCAGCTTGAAGCAAATCAGGCAAGAAGCCGAACTTCTCATTGAAGAACTCGTGTTGTCTGGTGGTTTCTTTGGAAAAGAACCCTCATCTATTCCCCTGTTGCCTAAAGTTCTGTATGGGGATAGGGAGGCACACAGGGGACAGGGGAGAGGGCGGGCTCACTGTCGCCCTGCCTGTCATCTTCAGCTACCTCTGGGCCTGATGTCTGGAGTGCTGTGCTGCAGGGAGGGGCAAACTTTCTCTATAAGAAGGTAATTTTGGGGCGCCTGGGTGGCTCAGTCGGTTAAGCATCCGGCTTCGGCTCAGGTCAGATCTCACGGTTCGTGGGTTCGAGCCCCGCGTCGGGCTCTGTGCTGACAGCTAGCTCAGAGCCTGGAGCCTGTTTCAGATTCTGTGTCTCCCTCTCTCTCTGACCCTCCCCTGCTCCAGCTGTCTCTCTCTGTCTCTCAAAAATAAA
>NC_043700.1:26073603-26107662 GCF_006229205.1 Suricata suricatta
TTTATAAAAAAAAAAAAAAAAAAAAGAAGGTAATTTTACCTTGTTTTTATTGTTAGGGAGTATATAGTATTCCAGTAAGTTGATGATTATCATTTATTTCATTACTTCTCCCCTTTTATGTTTCATTATTCTAAATAACATTGCCAATTTGTGCATCTATTTTCCTCTTGTTGAATTCTTGATGCCAGAACTTCAGAAATAGATTTCCGAGGTCAAACATTGTGACTATGTTGATTCCTTATGCATATTGGTACAGTATTTTCTAAGAAGTGTCCTGATAATTATCATCAAAAGTGTCCAAGTGTCTCATTTAAATTACAGGCGCATCATTTGATAGCCAAAATAAATGGAAAAGCAAAACCACCTCATTACCCTGAACAAACTAATGTAAGAAATGGACTGGAATATGATTATGCTGTGTATTCCAAGTATTTGTATTTGTTTCATAACATGGCTGTTTATTTGTTAACTTACATTGACTTGTGTCATGTTTCTACTGTACAGTATCAAGCGTCCTTCATGTAATATGACACAAAACAGTGACAGACAGTGGCCTAGAAATACTATAACCAATGCCATTGTGAATCTGGCATAATACAGGGTTATATTTATGATTGCTGATTATTTGAAGATTGGAAGTAATGAGAGTGTTACTAATGAATAATAATTATCCTTGATTACAAAAGATTGTTGCTGAAGCAGTGGGAACAATGATTTAAAGAACAACAACAAAAAACTGGTCATAAAGGGAGACTAGGAGTCTAATATTCATTAAATGATACTTAAGAGTTACAAGAAAGTATTTTTTAGGTAAAATAAAGTTAAAGTAGGGGAGGGCATATAAGGATCATGATTTGAGGGAGAGTTTTTTTAAAGGAAATAGGGATAAAGTATCAGCCTAGTTATAGAAGTGAATCCAGGACCCCCAAGCACCTGGTGTTAAGAAAATTTTTTCAATCTCCTTTCTGTTTTGTTTTATTAATTAATTAATTTATTTATTGAATAGGTGATGCATTTGTGGGATTCAAAATGCAAACAGTTAAAAAATGGGCTTGTAAAGAAAAGCATTTTCATCTGCCATTGTGTTTTTACTACCCAGCTCTTCTCTCAGAAGGCAATGGATATTATCAGTATCTTATTTGTCCCTCCAGAGATAGTTGGAAATATTAAAGCAAATACAGATGCTTAGCAGTTACACACTGGAACAACACTATTGGTTGCGTCAGTTGTAAATGATGCTCAAAAGTTGTATCAGAGAAACTGAACGTGCTAAGGACTTCAGTATTTTATTAGAATGGCAATATTGGCAAGCATATTAAATATAATGAGAATTTGCATTCATCAAAGAAGACAAATTTATTTTTTTAATTTTTTTAATGTTTTTTATTTATTTTTGAGAGACAGAGAGAGACAGCATGAGCAGGGGAGGGTCAGAGAGAGAAGGAGACACAGAATCCAAAGCAGGCTCCAGGCTCTGAGCTAGCTGTCAGCACAGAGCCCGATATGGGGCTCAAACCCACAATCGTGAGATCGTGACCTGAGCTGAAGCTGGACGCTCAACTGACTGAGCCACCCAAGCGCCCCAAAGAGGACAAATTTTAAAAGTGAGTGAATCCATCTCACAGTAAAACAGTTGGAAAAATAAAACCTGGCAGTAACAATTTTTTTCATCAAAGAAATGTCAAAGAAAAAAAGATATGAAAAACAAATAGAAAGTACCATTGGCATTTTTATACTATCTACTACCAGTTAAAAATCATTATTTTCATACCTGAATATTTTTAGAACTTAATATTGAGTGATCATTGCACTCTACATTTCTGGTTCTTACTGGTTGAAAAACATTTGCTAAAGTTTCTGAAAACAAGTTTTTAGAAAACTTTTAAAGCAAGGTATTAACATATTGGTCAAGAAAGTTTCAACTGTTTTATATACCAGGTTTTAATAGTTTATTTAAATGCATAATTGGGGCACCTAGGTGTCTCAGTTAAGCGTCCCAACTTCATGATCTCACCATTGGTGGGTTCAAGCCCCATATTGGGCTCTGTGCTGACAGCTCAGAGCCTGTGCCTGCTTCAGATTCTGTGTCTCCCTCTCTCTCTGCCCCTTCCCTGCTCGCACTCTGTCTCTGTCTCTGTCTCTCTCTCTCTGTCTCTGTCTCTCTCAAAAATAAACATTAACATTCATAATTCATGACTTAGAAAAGTAGTTTGATAGGTTTTGTTGATCTTACAGAACTAGAACAGGTTAAGGATATTAAACATCATCCTAGAAAGTCTTAGGGCAATAGGTGAGAAAAAGAAATAATATGGGTACAGATTGGAAGAGAAGAACAACTCTTTATTCACAGCCAACAAAATTGTCTGTTTATGTGAGAAATCCTAGAGAATCTACTTGAGCTCAGTGGGTTTAGGAAAGTTTCAGGATATAAGGTCAATATACAAAATTATATTGTATTCTGTATACTTGCAGTGAACAACTGGAAATCAAAAATTTTGAAAACTCCAAATAGAATTATAAAGTCAAAATGTCTAAAATAGTATCGTTATTTTATAGAAGCAAATGCACATTTAACCATGAATCATATCGTTATTCCTAAGAAAAATACTGAGAACAAGTTACCAAATGTTTGTTAATTTAATGGGGAAGTCGTTTGGCACAGTTCTTCACGTCAGCTCATGGCTCAGCCAGGACAGCGTTCAGCTAGATTCAGCGGGTCAATCAGGACATCACAGAGGATCCAAAAGCATCAATAAATTATTTGGAAGTTAGTAATTTTTGAACAAATTGCACTCCAGTTTATATCACTCGATAAGCTACCTTATAAGATAAACAGACAATAAAAAGGACTATTTATAAATTTTGAATAGCTACATTGATTTCTATATTAATATTACCTCACGGGTTGTTAAATATTTTGAATATTTTTTTTTTTTACAAAAATAGTGGTATATTAAATACTGCCCATCTTCTGACTTTTACTTTATTTGCCTTAATATAGCTTGGAAAATGTTACAAATCTTTACATAAAGGATTATTCATTCTTTTTAGTGACAGTGTATTAGATTCTGGTGTACTACAGTTTACTAACCTGTCCCTTGCTACTGGATATCTAGGTTTTATTCAGCCTTTTGCTGTTTGGAAACAGTGTGGGTGTTAAAAGAATCCAAAGTCTCTTTTCTCATGCATTTTATTTAATAAAGCATCATGTATGATTTTAGCCTGATGGGTAGTATGCCCTGTGAGAAATTTATAGTATATTAAATGCCTTACCCTTTTATAATTTATTTTTTTTATCTGTTTTTTAAACCTGTTTCTCACTGAAGTGTCTAGATAGCTTCTATGCCAATATTTTTTAAACTTGCCCATGGTGAATGTTACCTTTTTCTTCCTACAGTGTGAAGATTGCTCCTGGAGCAGTTGTATGCGTAGAAAGTGAAATCCGGGGTGATGTGACCATAGGTAAGAAAATCGATTATTAGTGTTTTTTCCTCAAAAATTGATGTACTTTATTTCAGTGCTTTACAATTAATTAGGTGCTTTATATCTGTCTGCCTCACTGATATCCTAATTTTATTGACAAAATAATGTATTATTCCCGTGTTTAATATTTCTAAAAGAATAAGTGTGATGGGCACTTTTTAAAGATTTTAGTTTATTTTATTTTTATTAAATATTTATTTATTTTAAGTAATCTCTACACCCAACATAGGGTGCAAACCCATGACCCCAAGATCAAGTTGCTTCTCTGAGTCAGCCAGGTACCCCAAGATTTTATTTTCAAGTAATCTTTACATCCAATGTGGGGCTCAAACTCAAAACCCCAAGATGAAGACATGCATGCTCCAGGGCACCTGGGTGGCTCAGTTAGTTACGCGTCCAACTTTGGCTCAGGCCATGATCGTGTGGTTTATGACTTCGAGCCCCAAGTTAGGTTCTGTGCTGACAGCTCAACCTGCTTCAGATTATCTGTTGTTGTTTCTCCGCCCCACTCCTGCTTGTATTCTCTCTCTCTGTCTTTCAAAAATGAATAAACATTAAAAAAAAAAAAAGGTCGCATGCTCCACCAACTGAGCCAGCCAGGCACCCTAATGGACTCTATTTTGAAAACTCCCATCTGATAAAGGAATGAGACAATATAATGAAGTCATTCATTTATTTGATAAACATCTATTGTGTACCTACTACGTGCAGTGTGCTAGCACTCGAGACACAAGCAACAAACACAGCAGACAAAGGTATTGCCTTCATAGAGCTTACACACTACTGGGTAGTTAGTAAGAGGGTGGACCATGGAATCTGTCAGACCTGGGTTAGCATCCTTGCTCTTTACCTGCTGGTTTACTTTGAACATACTAATACTTAACCTCACCAACGTTCATTTTCCCCATCTGTGTAAATGTGTGTGTGTGTTAGAATTAGGTTCAGCTGCATATAGTGATGGCTTAAAGACACAAAGGTTTATTCTCTTATATAAATAAGTTAGAGGTAGGCAATTCAGGGCTGGTCAGTTGAGCATCCAGAAGCTCCAGCCTTATAGGCCAGAATGTGATAACTAAACCTCCAACCAATTTAGGCACCAAAAGTGATCTTGGATAAGAAAGGGGAGGAGCTGGGACACCTGGGTGACTCAGTCCATTAAGCGTCCAGCTTCAGCTCAGGTCATGATATCGCAGTTCATGAATTCAAGCCCCGAGTTGGGCTCTGTGCTAACAGCTCAAAGCCTGGAGCCTGCTTCGGATTCTGTGTCTCCCTCTCTCTCTGCCCCTCCCCTGCTCATACTCTGTCTCTGTCTCTTTCATACACAAACAAGTAAATATTTAAAAAAAGCAAACAAAACAGAAGAAAGGGGAGGAGTGGAAACAAAAGGATGTACCTCCCATTTGGATCAATTTCCTTTACATAGTCTTCCTGAAAGTTCCACACATTCTGTCTTTGTATGTCCACTTCCTTGGACTTAGCTCATGGACACATCTAGCTCAGGAAGGCTGGGAGATACAGTCTGAACTGGGTGCACTGCCGCCCCAATCCAGTGGGATTCAGCTACCAGGAAAAGGGAAGAATGGATATCTAGTGGCAATTAGCAGGTTTTGTGACATGCAAAATAGGAGTGCCTACCTTACAGGTTTTTGAAGGCTTAAGTAAGAGAATATTTGTGAAAGTCATTGCCCAAAACCTAACACTAGCTAATCACACTGTTAAATCTTAGCAGTATGTAGCCTTGCTAGAGGTGAGGTCCAACATTGAATGAACTTAACAGTTTAACATGTGAAAACTTGCTTATATGGACATGATTAAGTTCTCCTGAACTTACATTTTAGCCACTAGTTCTTTTACATGTTTTCACTGCATACTGTGCCTTTGTAGCTTTACTAACATGAGTCCATCCTTATTAGCAGCTGCACGTTACCAGAGTAGGGCTTTCAGTGAGTTAAGTACACTTTCATAGAGAAACTACCCCTGTTCCCTTATGCCAACAGTATCTTTTGTTGTTGTTGTACTGTATATTTATTTATTTTGAGGGAGAATCCCAAGCAGGCTCCACACTGTCAGCACAGAGCCTGATGCAGTGCTCCATTTCATGAACCGTGAGATCATGACCTGAGCCGAGATCAAGAGTCAGACTGCCTGAGCCACCCAGGCACCCCAAACAGTATCTTTAATTTTTTTAATGTTTTTTACTTATTTTTGAGAGGCAGAGAAGAGACAGTGCGAGCAGGGGAGGGTCAGAGAGAGAGAGGGAGACACAGAATCTGAAGCAGGCTCCAGGCTCTGGGCTAGCTGTCAGCACAGAGCCCGATGCAGGGCTTGAACCCACAAACTGTGAGATCATGGCCTGAGCTGAAGCCAGATGTTCAACCGACTCAGCCAGCCAGGTGCACCCCAACAGTATCTTTAATAGGAAAAAATTGTGATTCTAAACCTCCAACCAATTTAGGCATCATGTCTTATAACAAGTAAAAATTGTACCAGTATTATGGAATATCATTAGGAATTTTCTAGGTTGGATTTGTTTATTTTAAGTTGACAGTATTTCAGAGTTTAGAAGGTGACCCAATTTCTTTTCAGTGCTTTGTTAACTTTTTGTTAATTCTTAAACCATTTGCAAACTTTTTATGAGGAAAAATCATGATGGCCACATATTTATCCAAGGTGCTGTTCCGCATTATTTTTAATCTGGTATTTAAAAACTTTTTTAATGTTTACTTATTTTTGTGAGAGACACAGATTCCAAAGCAGGCGGCAGGCTCTGAGCTGTCAGCACAGAGCCAGACACGTGGCTTGAACTACTGAACTGTGAGATCATGACTTGAACTTAACCAACTAAGTCACCCAAGAACCCCTTTAATCTGGTATTTTTATGGTTTTCATCATGATTTGAGGAATAACCCTCACATTAGCTCACAAGGTATTCTTTTTTCCTTTTTTTTAAAGTTTAGTTATTTATTTTGAGAGAGAGAGAAAGAGAGAGTGAGCACGCACAAATCCTAAGCAGGCCTCACACGGTCAGTGCAGGGGGTCAAACTCATGAAGTATGAGATCATGACCTGAGCTGAAATCAAGAGTCAGGCAGGTGCTTAACCAACTGAGCCACCCACGCACCCCATTCACAAGGTATTCTTTTTTTTTTTTAATGTTTGTTTATTCTTGAGAGAGAGAGAGAGAGAGAGAGTGAGTGTGTGAGCTGGGGCCAGGCAGAGAGAGAGGGAGACACAGAATCCGAAGCAGGCTGCAGGCTCGGAGCTGTCAGCACAGAGCCCGACACGGGGCTCAAACTCACAAACTGCGAGATTATGACCTGAGCTGAAGTCTGATGCTTAACCGACTGAGCCACCCAGGCGCCTCACAACACATTTTTTAGCGTAAGAAGTGGTCACAATTTTTAAATTAGTAATTTGAAGTTTTTCATATAATGGATCTAAATTAATATTTTTATGCTTATTTTTGACCCAGTTTTTTAAAACAAGAAAATCTGTTCACTTTATAGAGACATCTCACTTTTTAAAATTAAGGAAAAGATTCAGAAGTGATATATTTATCTGGTGTTCAGTCTTTTATATTCTTACCTCATTTTCATTATGTAGGTTTCTTACCATTTTGTCTGGCTTGTTGTTTGTGTTTATCTTTAACTGTATATATAAGAATGGAAAATTTCCAAAAGCAGTATGTAGAAAGGCATTTCTATCATTGTTATATTTGGTATAAGATATCCCTAATCTTCTGACTGCTATGAATTTATTTTTCTGATGTAATACATCAGTTTAAAAAGCACCAGAAAGATCTGAAGTTAAATCAAATGGGAGAGTAAAGTTATCTGATTAAAACTCACTCTCCCCACCATGTTTTTCCCAATTTATGGCTTTTATTGTTTTTGTTTGTTTTTGCTTAATTTATCAGAGACTTTTTCTGTTGTGGACATAGAGATTTGAACACCTTAATATGCTCTGTTTTCTCAGTCCAGTAGCAATAAACTTAAGTGTAGTTGAATTCATAGATTTTTCAGGATGTTATGCATAACTTTGCGTCCCCTGTTGGTTATACTTTTACTTTTACTGAATTATTCCATTCTGAAATACTTCAGAAGGAAAGTAATTTTTTCCTTCTCTGTTTCTGTAGTGTACTGGAACTTTAAACCTGATCTTCTGTTCTCCTAGAAAGTCAGATATTTGGTTTATCAAAGCAACTAGGCTGAAGCTTTGAAGCGTTGGCGTTAAGCAGAAGCCCTAGGTCTGGAGGCGCTGCTGGAGCCCGACCCCTGTCCTTCCTTAGAGGCTGCCGGGGAAACAGACCTTGGGAAAAATAACAGCTCTCTTGTTAATTACAATGTGGGAAAACAAGGTTTCTAGCGTCTAGCCTGTTTTTAATTAGGCTGCCTTGATTCTGGGGCCACGCATTATTCCCTTAAATTTTGTTTTGAAGGCTGAAAAGCATTTCAAAAAGTTACTTCAAAGCCCCTTTTCTGTAGTTCCATTATAGGGTGAAAGTCAGTCTCCTGGTCTTAGGACAGGGCTTGGTTGGGACATGGTACTAGGTAGGAAGGCAGAACTCCACGCAGTGGGAGAACTGAGCTGGAAGCCCTTTGTCCCATTTAGTCAGTCTTTCTCTCCATTAGAGTTTTTAACACAGATCGAAAGTTTCTCTTTACTGTGGAAATCTTTTTTAATAAGGCAGAACGGTGGCTTTGCCTTGAAATTCATCAAATATAAAGCACTTCTTACAGGTACTTAAGCTTTACAGGTCAGAGGAATTGTTTTAACTTTCCAAAGGGAGCTTGTGGCTTTTTGAAGTATTTATTGACATATGAAAATGTATACAAGATAGCTTCCTGTGGCAAAGATAGACAGGAAAAACGTCCTTTACCAAATGAGGGGAATGGAAATTTGATGCCAGGAATGCCTTTCTGGCTATGTTGCATCAAGCCCAGCCAACCATTTAGAAAAATAATTTATCAGCCAGTGAGGCAACTCCAACTCTAGACACATTTATCCAAACAAGGAGATAAGCCAAATAGGATTTCAGTACATTTGGTAAGAAAATATACAAACTACCCTGCCAGTAAGAGCTCCAAAAAGTTCACAACTGCCTTAAAAAAAATCTTTCTATGGTGACAGATTTTTAATTTTTCAAGCATTTTAACCTCAAGACCCTTAAACTTGGTTTGAAATCAGACCCGATCTAGGTAAAAGTGTTTCTTACCTGTCGAAGAGCATGGAGCACAGTTCAGTGTGCAGTGGCTGCCCGGGTCTTGGAATGCCACTCAGATTCCTGGGTCCACCGGTGCCAATCTCCAGCACAAACTGTGCTGAGGCAAAGCCCACACTGTGTGGATTACACACCTGAGTTAGAATGTCCCTTTAAGCAAGTTCTAGAAACCAAAATCTTAGCAGTCACATATACTGACTGTCCTCTGCCCCAAAAGACCAATGAGAGATTTAGGGAAACTGTTTAGCTTTTATTATCAGCCATGACTTTTGTTATTACCACAATTCAGAGTTGATACTTGAACCAAGTTATTTCAGCGCTGAAACACAAGGACTTGTAGTTTGGCAGTGGTGCCACCAGGTGGAGGTGGTGTCTCATGTAGGCTGATGATCCTGCCTTAAATCCCAGGGCCCCCGGATATATAATCAGATTTCCAGTTATCTTCTTGCTGACTTATTATGATAAAAATGATAATAACAATAATAAAATGCCTGCTTAAAATAGCTCAGGCATTAGGGACACCTGAGTGGCTTGGTAGGTTTAGCGTCCGACTTTGGCTCAGGTCATGATCTTGGGGTTGGGAAGTTCAGGCCCTGCATCAGGCTCTGTGCTGACAGCTCAGAGCCTGGAGCCTGCTTTGGAATCTCTGTCTCCCTCCTTCTGTACCTCCGCTGCTCGTGCTCTGTTTCTATCTCTCAAAAATTAATAAACATTAAAAAAAAACCCAGCTCATGCATTATATTTAAAAATCCTGTAAAACATGGGACTTGGGTTTAGTTCATTTTTTAAAATTTGTGTTTGTATAATTAACATATATTGGATCATTTTTGAAAGGGAAAAAAATCTCAATTATTTTCAAAGCTACTTCAGAGGAACTTTTAAAGAAAGACAGGTTTCAGTGATAACCTTGTCATGCTAGTCCATTCTCAGTAACTTCTTACCAGTCTGCTTGTCATCAGAGCCGCAGCTCAGGACCAGCAGTGAACCTCGTGCCTCTGCTTCTTATCTGGCCACGGCGGACGACCTGCTTTCTTTCACGCCTGCTGATCTCTTCCCTGTCTAAGATTTTAATGCTAGCGTGGAAACTGCCTTTATTCCTTTCTTCTACTACCTTATAGTAATATGTGAACTTCCCCCCACTGGTGAAAAGGAGTCACCACCCTAATAACCCGAGTGGAGGAGAGGAGTTTTTCCGTTTCTCAGACCAGAAGGCGTTGTTATGCTTATTGATAGTTATTTGTTAGCTTTTAGTGTCAGATAGTGATGAGCTTCCCATTTTTAACACCTTTGGGCCAGACCCTGTGATCTCCCTTTCAGACATTATTTCATACAACCCACACTTCAACACAATGAATAGGTTATTCTGGATCTCATCTTTTTATAGATGAGAGAACAGGCATTTGAGAGATTAAGCGTATAGCCTTTAAGTGGTAGAGGCCAGAGTGCACTTTCTAGACAAGGAGTGGGGTGCTGGCAGGGGCTTTAATGACAAAGAACCTAAAATAGAATGATTTGTCCCTTTTATCACAGAGCATTTTTAAGTTAAGTGCAAATCTGGTATCGTGCAAACTACAGATGTAAATTGGCTCACAAAGCTGCAAGACCTGGAAGAAACTTCTCATTTCAGAGGAATCCGGTGTTTGTTTCAGTGTTATTTAGCACCTCCCCCTCAAAACTGGTAGCATCTAAATCCCCATCAGTAAAGGCTTGGTTATATAAATCATGGTGTGTTAATATGATATGAAATATTATTCAGCCATCGAAAAGAAGAGCTACCTGAATGTACTTTTATGGAAAAATCACCATGACTTTTTAGGTGAATTAAGCACATTGCAGAATAATAAGTACTATTCCTTGATTTAAAAGAAAAATCAACTATGTGCTTATAATCCATATTTTTCCACCTTCAAATTATATTCTATTTATTTTTTAACTTCATGGTGAAATATATTTTATATACAGTGGTATTTATAGGTCTTAAGTGTACAGTGGAACTTAAGTCTGGAATCAAATACTCTAAACTTTGAAGAATAGTTACCTCTAGGGAAAAGGATTAGCATAAAGAGAGGATCTTTCACTTTTGCCTTGTTTGAATTTTTATCAAGAGCATGTATTACTTTTGTAAATATGTGGATTTTTTAACACATGTTCACAATCATGATCAACTTGAGAATCTTCCCAGAGATCCAAGAGATGCCATCTTGTATCCTGAATAGGAGAATTTGCTGGAGCAGTTTTACTCGGGGAGCTGAGGATTTGGGCAGCCAGGGGTGACAAATAACAAAGCTCCTCACGTTACTCTTTCTCAGACTGTGCGTCTTTTGACTGTGCATCCTGTCCTGGGCCCCACCCTCCTTATCAGTCCCCAGCTCGTCATCATTAGGGGGAAAAAATAAAGCTCCACAGAGGTTCCTTCCAGTTCTTTGGGCACCAGGAACACCTTATTTAATACATTTGTGTGTGAGTATGTTAAGTATTTCCAGTTTTCAAGATAAACAAAACAAAAGAAAAAAGAAAAACAAGCTCAAAAGAGCAAAAGTAGCTTGTATTTCTCTGTTTCCCTCTAACATGTAGCACTATATCTTGCCTGACACATGCAGATAATGATTATTGAATAATTTACACAGTTGAGTACTGAATTACATGGACAGCGGCATCCTCCTGCCTACCTCCCCAGCTCCTGTCAACACCTCTGCCCACCCTGTCTTACTTTCAGAGTCGGTTACTTCATGTCCACTTATTTACCAATAAAAATAGCCATGGCATGGGGGGGCGGGGCTAGTGTTGCTGGGAGCGGTGAAAATGAGGTTATATTTTCTCAGGAGCAGTTTCATTATCACCAGAATGCTAGGCCTTCGGGAAATTAAGAAGCAGGGACGGGAATGCGTTAGCCCTCCAGAACCATGTCCCTGTGTAAGCAGTGCAGGGCTGCCTCCAGCCTGGTGGGGAAATGGATGTGGTAGGACCCCTTCCAGCCCCTTTTCAATTTGAGGCAGGAGGCATCCCCTCAGTCTGCCTATATCAGCGTCTTTGGATTCCAGTAATTACATTGGCTCCTTCCACTGCTTCCCTGTAACCTTTTTCAACCTTTCACTGGTTAAAATTAAATCCTAGACCAGATACAATGGTATCTCTGCCTCTTTCCAGTGGTTAGGCTTGTTATTGGGATGGTAACAAAGATAAGGTTAGTTTCCATGTTTTCTGTCTCCCATTCCACCCATATTTCCTCATAGCCAGTCACTAGGAAGACTAACTCTGTTAGTACACTAGTCTGAGAAAGACCAACGTCATAAGCAAAGAGAGCCCTCCTTGTATGAGAGAAAGCAGGAAGGGAATTAATGCTCTTGCCAACAGTGTGCCAGAATACTGTGTCTACAAACACTGTCTGGTCTAATCCTTACAGTGCCTCTGTAAGGTGGCATTCTCCCCACCCCCATTTCACTGCTGAGATAACAGAGCTTCCAAACCGCTGGTTAGCCAGGGCTGTCGGGCTCCACAGCCTGCGCTGTTTCCACTCACCTTGCCTTGAGGTTTGGCACTAGCTACTGTTGATAACAGCTGAGGAGATACCATTTGTAAAGTGCACCTAGTGTGGTGCCTGGCACGTACTTTAGAAAACGTTCCTCCCAATAGCCTCCCCTTGGTCACCTTCTCCCCTCCCATTGGAAGCATTGCCTCCACCAATGATTTCTTTTTGCGGTCTTTTTAACAGGACCTAGGACGGTGATCCACCCTAAAGCACGGATTATTGCAGAAGCTGGGCCAATAGTGATTGGTGAAGGTAACCTAATAGAAGAACAGGCGCTTATCATAAATGCGTGAGTAAGACACACACAGATACCCTGAACTAAGTACCTCGGGTTGTGTTTTTATTAATTCAGCTATCTGTAGGAACCTTTTACAGTAGACATCTGGAAAGCCTATTTTAGAACTAGAGAAACAAGAAGGATCTTATCAACACAAGTGGTTAGTAAATGAGGAAACCAGAGACCACATGGGTGAAGAGACTTGTCCAAGATGAGATAACTCGGAGGTGGCTGACTAGAATCTCCTCTCTCAGTCTGATAACCTTCCCCCTTACGTACCACTACCTCCCCTGTGCGGTAAGCAAACACTTCCTGATTCCAGCAACCAGGTGCTGTGCCAACCACCCTCAAGAGAGTCTTTTGGTTGGATTTCTCAGTTCTGGCTGAATGGTTATTACTCTGCCCAGATTCATATTTTTATATGCTTTGTGGGGGTAGCACCAGAATTATTATTATTACTATTGTCTAGAGGCAATTTTTAACTTTAAAGAATAAAAAAAATAAGATAGTAGAACATGTACATGGTCTTAGTGAGCTAGACTATAATACCTATGAAATTTTCATAAGCATTTATAAAGCTTTCTAGATAAAATTTTGGCAGGAAATTCAAGCTTAAACCTAACTTATAGCAACAATGTATGGAATTTGTAAGAAAGACCTTGGGAAAATATTTAATTGTGATAAAGAGATTGGTTTGTCTTAAAACTTACTTAGGATTTGGGAGTTTCTTACTATATTAAGCAGTTTCTTTTTAAAATCTACTTTGGCACCTTTAAGTCAGTTACTAACAGCTATATTCTGCAGTAACTCAGCTGTCAGAGATAAAGCACCATTTAAAAAATGGCTTCCTCCTAGACCACAAACATTTTATGTTCCAATATTTCAAACTACCTAGGAGCATATAAAATAATTCTTTTATAATATCTGTTTACATTTCACAATCTCGAATGCTTATTACGAATGGAAATTTTTCGAGCCAGGCCTGATTTTGATTCCAGTTTAATCTAAATATTATAGCCAGCATCATTTTTACTTTGTCCTGGAAAAGGCCTTCTGGGTTTTGAGCTTTAAAAATAAGCAAAGGAAAAAAATAAAAATAAAAAAATAAAATAAAAATTGGCAAAGGAAGGCTGACCTTCTGTACCTACATGTGCCTTATTTGTCTCTTAGTAGTTCTTTTTCAACTGAGAATCAAGTCAGCATAGATGATAAATAATTCACTTGGATTAAGAAATTACTTATGTATTTACATATTTTAAGCTTGATGGAGATAAAATTGACAGAATGAACCCAAATTCCAAAACAAGAGAAAAGCTTATTGCATTATTGACTTTGATGATTTGTCTCTTCTTATTATAGTCACCCTGATAATATCACCCCTGATACTGAAGATCCAGAACCAAAACCTATGATCATTGGCACCAATAATGTGTTTGAAGTTGGCTGTTGTATCCTTTACAGTGATTTAAAGTAAAACGTTCTTCCTAGCTCTCTTTAGTATCCACAGTCTTTTCCATAGATATTGTCATATTTTACATGTCAAATATTCAAGTACATTTAAAAAAAATTTTTTTAATGTTTATTTATTTTTGAGAGGGACAGGGCATGAGCTGAGGAGGGACAGAGAGAGAGGGAGACACAGAATCTGAAGACAGGCTCCAGGCTCTGAGCTAGCTGTCAGCACAGAGCCTGATGGGAGGCTCAAACCCGCAAACAGTAAGATCATGACCTGAGCCGAAGTAGGATGCTCAATCAACTGAGCCACCCAGATGCCCCTTTATCAAGTATACTATAAGCATCCATTCACACACACACACACACACACACACACTGCTCCTGTTGCTACAGCTTGTTCACAGTGACAACAGGTAACAATGACTGAGGGCAGTAGACTCAGAAATGGAAGAATCTTGGCTTCTGTCCTGATTTAAGAACCACAGCTCTGTCCATTTGATTCCAATATAGTTTAGGTTAACAGTATGTTGTCTGGTGCAAAGAAATGGTGGAAGGGGATAGAAATATTTCTTTTCTTATTTTTTAAGTTTGTTTTATTTATTGGAGAGGTGGGGAGAGATGGAGACAGGGAGAGAGAGCAAATCCCAAGCTGACCGCGAAGCCTGATGTCAGGGCTTGAGCTCACAAACCATGAGATCATGACCTGACCTGGAATCAAGAGTCAGGCGCTTAACCAACTGAGCCACCCAGGAGCCCCTGGAAATATTTCACTCTTTGTTTTTTCCCCAGAGTGCTACTAGTTCTTTCCTTGATTTTTGTACTCTGAAAAGCTAGTAAAATCTTTTCATGTTATCAGCAAAACATAATTCTTATGATAGAAAAACTTGGAGGAAAAAAATCTAACTATTTAGTGATAACAAATATATAAGTAAATTAGGGTGCCTAATTATGGGCACCTGGGTGGCTCAGTTAAGCATCCGGCTTCGGCTCAGGGCATGATCTCACAGTTCGTGGGTTCGAGCCCCGAGATGGGCTCTGTGCTGACAACTCAGAGCCTGGAGCCTGCTTCTGGTTCTGTGTCTCCCTTTCTTTTTTCCCCTCCCCTCCTTACACTCTGTCTCGCTCTCAAAAATAAATAAATGTTAAAAAAATTTTTTAAGTAAATTAAACTACAAGCACAAAATGGACTATTAGGATCATTAAACAGTCATTTTAAGTTATGTTTTTAAGGATTTTAATGGTATGGGATAATGCCTGCAAATTTAACTGAACCAAATAAAGTGAGCTGTAAAAGTTTATACAATTGAGTCCCAGTTATGTAAAGGGAATTACAGGTACTTATATTAAGATCTATCAGACTCTTAACAGTGTTACCTTTAAGTAATTAGGTGATAAATTTAATTTTCTTTAAACAGTCGTGAAAATACATTACCCATAGAATTGGGTAAAAGAAGCTCATTTCCGGTGCGCCTAGGTGGCTCAGTCTTAACATGTCTGACTTTGGCTCAGGTCATGATCTCATGGTTTGTGGGTTCGAACCCTGTGTCAGGCTCTGTGCTGACAGCTAGCTCAGAACCTGGAGCCTGTCTTTAGATTCTGCATCTCCCTCTCTCTCTGACCCTCCCCTGCATATCCTGTCTCTCTGTTTCTCAAAAATAAATAAAAACTAAAAAAAAACCCTCATTTCCTTGAAAGCATAGAAGGCAATTTATATCTACTTAGAGATACTTACATTTAAAGACTAAAACTTTACTTTCAGGCTGCCTGGAGCAAGGAGTTGTTGCCAGCCTGAGCCTGCATGGCCCTGTCCATGCTTCTACCCTCTGTCCAGAGCAGGATAGGATATAGTGAATTGGTAGAGGAAAAAGATGAACATATTTAGTGTTTACTTAACTCTGGCTTACAGATTCCCAAGCCATGAAAATGGGAGATAATAATGTTATTGAATCAAAAGGTAAGCTATATTCAGAATTTCATTGTGAAAAGTAATTACCTCCTTTCTCTTTGTGGAGTCCTGGAAAACAACCTAAGTATAACCTATGACAATGTGGAAGGAAGCTATAGTTGAAAGTGGACTAAAATAGTTAGGAGACTAAATCTTTGCCTTTAAGGAACCTAATAATGTGTTTAATACATTGAACTAAAAATTCAGCTGTGTACATTTAAGTTGGGATTTGATGAAACCATAATGTTCAGATGAAAGATTTGAAAAAGATTTCTGCTAAATACTTGTGTCAGTGATAATTTAGTTGATAAATATAATTGCAGAATTAAAGAAAAAAAATCATTTTCTGTGACAGTTTGCTTCCTTTAATTTCAGGACTACTTTACCTAGCCAATCAGGAACAAATATAAGCAATTTATCTTAAGTGGAGCTGGGCAGGAGGTCCTGTAAAGTCACCACACTACTGGAAAGCAGCTCCGAGGGCATGTCTCACTAAAGTCCAGAAAGAGGGGCACCTGGGGGGCTCAGTCGGTTACGCGGCCAGCTTTGGCTCAGGTCATGATCCACGGTTCGTGGGTTCGGGCCCCGCGTCAGGCTCTGTGCTGACAGCTAGCTCAGAGCCTGGAGCCTGCTTCGGATTCTGTGTCTCCCTCTCTCTCTGACCCTCCCCTGCTCGCACTGTCTCTCTCTGTCTCTCAAAAATAAATGAAAGACATTAAAAAAGAAAGAAAGAACCTGAGCAATGAGATGTATTTAGAATAATGATTTATCTTTGTTAGTCTGAATTGACATGAAGGAAAATACTTCCTTTTTTAAATACTAAAATTAGGCTTTTAATTCGGATTACCAATTATTATCACTGTTACTTTTTACTTATTATATACTTACTATGTGTCAAAGCTGGGCTCAGCACTTTCCATTTAATATCTCATTTATTCCTTACAACAGACTATAAGTAGGTTGATCTTTCCATTTCATAGATAAGCTCAGAATTTACAGTGACTTGTCCAAGGTCACACAACTAGTCAGCAGCAGAGCTCTGTGTTTAATCCATCTGATACCAGTCTAGTGCCTGCCTCTATGCTTTACAAACTCTGAACCGAAGTATTTTCTTTAATTCTTTTCTTAAGGCTAGTTTGCATTTTTATACTTAAGATATTTCAGAAGAAAGTAATATTCTAATCGTTTGTCTTAAATTGCAGTTCTTTTTATTTTTTTACTGCAGCATATGTGGGCAGAAACGTAATATTGACAAGTGGTTGCATCATTGGGGCTTGTTGTAACCTGAATACATTTGAGGTCATCCCTGAGAATACAGTGATCTATGGTGCAGACTGCCTTCGTCGGGTGCAGACTGAGCGACCACAGGTACTGGGAGCTGCCTTTTAAAGGAGTTCTTTCTAAAAGAAACAAAAACTTCCATACAGAGAACAAACTGGTAGTTGCCACAGGGGAGGTGGGTGGGGGAGATGGGCGAAACAGATAAAGAGGTTATTAAGAGGTACAGTCTTGAGGTTGTAAAATAAGTAAGTCACAAAGATGAAAAGTACAGCTCAGGGAATATAGTCAGTAAATTGTAGTAGTGTACGGTTGTGGTGGTGACTGCATTCGTGGTGAGCACCAAGTACAGAGTTGTTGAATCGATACGTTGTACACTTGAAACTAATATAACACTTTAAGTATGTTAATTATACTTTAATTTTAAAAAATTTCTTCCTAGCACTACTAATTTTCAAAAAAAAATACCACATAATTGTTTAATGGGGCAGCAAATTTAAAGAGCAAATGAGAGGGGTGAGGGCGCCTGGGTGGCTCAGTTGGTGAAGTGTCTGACTCTTGACTTCATCTCAGGTCATGATCTCACGGTTGTGGGATCGAGCCTGGCATCAGGCTCCGTGCTGAACTTGGAGCCTACTTGGGATTTTCTCTCTCCTTCTCTCTCTCTGCTCCTCCCTTTTCTCAAAAAAAGTAAATAAACATTAAAAATAATAATAAAAAGCTCAGGTGGTTAAGCACCCAACTTTTGATTTCTGCTCAGCTCATGATCTCATGGTTTGTTATTTCAAGCCCTGGGTTGGGCTCTGTGCTGACAACATGGAGCCTGCTTGGGATTCTCTCTGTCCTACTCTCTTTCCCCTTCCCTCTCTCTGTTTCAAAATAAATAAACTTAGGGGCGTCTGGGTGGCTCAGTTGGTTGAGTGTCCAACTTTGGCTCAGCTCATGATCTTGCAGTTCGTGGTTTCAAGCCCCACATCGGGCTCTGTGCTGACAGCCCAGAGCCTGGAGCCTGCTTCGGATTCTGTGTGTCCCTTTCCTCTACCCCACCACCCCCCGCTTGTGCTCTGTCTCTGTCTCAAAAATAAACTATAAAAAAATTAAAAAACAAAAAGAAATAAACTTAAATAAGTAAAAAGCAAATGATTAATATCAGGGAAACATTCCTAAAACTAGAATTTATTTGCATTGAAAGTATTCAGTCTTTAAGTTATTATCAAAAATATGTACAAAGATGACAATGACAAATTGATAATGAGAAAAGAAAATCCAGAGATGTTACTCCTGGTCTTATATATTTTCACTGAAGATGTATCACCAAACTTCATAAACTGTTGATTCACTTTTAAAATACCAATCCTCAAGGGTAAGAAATGATCCTATCAAATTTACCAACATAGTTGACTTGAAAATAAACACAGTTTGTAAACATGCAAGTGTTTTGATATTTTCCTGGTTGATGAGAAAGTATCTCCTTATACTAAGAATCAAGAATAGTTAGGAATATGTATTTAGAGTTTCATATAGGCGATAAATAAAATAGGGTATTTGGGGCTTCCTTTAGACAGAAGACATTCTGATTGACGTTTTGAACCTCATTGTTTGGCACACAGTATAGTCTTTAGTTACCCAGCCTCTTTCCCCTCCTCCAAAAGAAAATACATTTCAAGACATCTGTCATTTCGCGTCTGATTCTTAGCCATATTTTATCAGATGTTAAAACTCCAGCTTTCTTGCGTTATTCTGTTTCTGTAATGTTTGGCTTTTATTATTATTATAAGCAAATAAATATTACTTCTATAGACCAAAAAGGCAATAAAACAAACCAGGATTTTTTTCACTATCTTTCTGCATAACAGCAAAAATGATTGAAGAGGGAGAAAAGAAACTAGAGTTGGGTTAAAGATTAGAATTGAGTAAGAATATTCTGAAACTTAATACAGTTTTCCACATCTCACTGATCACAGGTCCTTATTAAAGAACTTACTGAATCAAAGAATCTGGGGCAAGGACTTAATCATCCATATTTGTCACAAGCACCCCTACTGAGTTTTGCAACAAGGGAAGTTTGGGCGGTGCTGACAGTGAAGGGGAGGAGTGCGGCAGTGAGCTCGTAGGGCCTGTGGAAAACTGCGTTCCAAAAATTCTACTCAAGTTGTTGTCTGTGATTAGAACTTCTTAACTTTTTCAAGGCCAGAGTAAAGTCTACAAAAGCAGGGCTGAAAACTGAGTCATGTATATTTAAAATTTTTTTTAGGGGCGCCTGGGTGGCTTCAGTCAGTTAAGCCTCCAACTTGGGCTCAGGTCAGATCTCACATTCGTGGGTTTGAGCCCCGCGTCAGGCTCTGTGCTGACAGCTAGCTCAGAGCCTGGAGCCTGCTTTGGATTCTGTGTCTCCTTCTCTCTCTGCCCCTCCCCCTCTCATGCTCTGTCTCTCTCTCTATCAAAAATAAATAAAACATTAAAAAGTTTTTAAAAATAAATAAGTCTTTTAAAGTTTATTTAGAGAGAGAGTGCGAGTTTGAGCAGGGAAGGAGCAGAGAAAAAGGGAGAGAGAGAAACCCAAGCAGGCTCCTTGCTGTCAGCACAGAGCCCGACACAGGCCTGAATCCACAAGCTGTGAGATCGTGACCTGAGTCAAAATCAAGAGTCGGACACTTAACCAACTGAGCCACCCAGGTGTCCCTCGTGTATATATTTATATGTAAAATATTTTGGCTTTTTCATATTTCTAATCTTAATGTATATTCTTTGTAAATTAAAAAAAAAAAAACAGAAACAAAACAAACCTCACAAAAAGCAGAAATCAGTCAGTGAAAATCACGTATACTTCCCTGACCTAGTGGTAATTATTTCTGCCTGGTACTCTTGCTTTCTGCTTGTCAGTTTTTAATTCTCTTATCTTTTTAGCCCCAGACACTACAGCTGGATTTCCTGATGAAAATCTTGCCAAACTACCACCACCTAAAGAAGACTATGAAAGGAAGCTCAACTCCAGTTAAGAACTAAGAACAATATATGACATCAAGATAACAGTTTGTCTCTGACCGCTGTCTTTTGAAAGGGCCACAGTGTTTATGTGCTTTTAGCAATTCATAGAATAATACATGTTGGCTTTATTTTATTAAACTGAATCAGAGAGGAAAGTAATGGATTTTCATTGTAATGTCCTCTATAATTTACATAAATTATTTTCCTATATCCTTGCTTCTTTTACAGGTTTGGTTTATTTTTTTGTCATATAAAATGTTCTCCATGGTTTTAGTTGTATAAAAGACTCCCTGTGATAAGAAAGGGCATCTTATTATGTACTTTTATTTTAGCATATATTGTACTAAATAAAAATGCTAGCGACAGGACTTTCAGTGAACATACTTTAATCAAGTTTTCTACTTGGGTTATCTGTGACAAAATAGCTCTTTTAGTTTTTATTGTGTACTAGCCATATTAAATCTAATGTGTTTATCTTTTCCTTTTGTGGCTTTAGAGCTGTTTAAAATTTCAGGTGAAATTTCAGCAGCTATTGAATTAATTTGACTTCATCTTACTTCCAAGAAAAAGTTTATTCTCATTCTAGTAAAACAAGTATTAGAAAAAGATGTATTCAGTAGCATACAAACAAAATCAGAATGGTCTATGATGAAAATGACAAGTCAATGACCATTGAGTCATCCTGAGTTTCTGAAGATAATAAAACTAAAAGAGATTTTGATATATTTATAAATTTAGAAAATTACTTTGGCACATTACTAATGACTATTGATCTTGTTATTTAATTACACAGTGGCAACATATTGAGGATTTTATTATTTTCCTAAGTTTTTTTTAATAATTCAAACGTGTACATTTGACAGAATATACCTTTTGAAGTTCTGAAACTGAACAGGTACAATTTAGCCTTTGTTCCAAATTTGAATGGTTAAATTCAAATATTCATGACTCAAGTTAGAAAACTGTACTACTGCATATAGTGGATTGAAAAAAGGATAACAACATCACATAAATGCCCTACTTTTGATAACTGTGATTTACTCATTTTTTCACCCCTGGTGATCTCAACTTAGGATTTAGTTGATCATGGAGATTTTCTAGATAAAAGGTAAAAAATTACAAAACTTTCTTTCAGAGGCTATACCAGTTCTAAAATATTATCTCTGGACAAGCTGTGACATGCTATTAAATGTCCTCTGTTCCAAACTGCACAGGTAACATGTGAAGACAACAGTGAGACACCTCCCAAGGGCTTGGTAATAAGATACCCCAGAGAGTTAAACTGATTAAGTCCGCATGTGGGGAGGTAAGCCTGTGTTTCCTAGGTGCACTGTGGTTTTTAAGTGATATTATCTCATTTGACGGGAGAGAAAATGTGATCAGAAATAGTCAATTTGTCAAGAGTTTGGAGAAACAAAGTAGGACTGTGTCCATACAGTGTTCTCCCTGGAAGGGAGGTACTGAATCCAAGACACGTGAGCAGTTAAGTGACCAGAAGTTTCCTCTTCAGCTAGTGTCAGTTTATCAAGACTTGCCGTGGCTTGAGAAGAACAGACCTAGAGGCTCACAGCTTTGCGCTCTAATTACAAGCTGAGCTGAGCCACCTTCTGGTTTGCTCATATGACCGCCAAGCTATTATTCAGGAAAGAGAGAAACTCTGGCTGAGAGCACCAGAATTCCATTCTAAATGTAGCAAAAAAAGTTTTTAATTTATTTTGAGGGAGAGAGCATGCATGTAAATGGGGAAGGGGTAGAGAGAGAGGGAAAGAGAGAGAATCCCAAGCAGGCTCTGCACCGTCCGCACAGAGCCCAATGTGGGACTCGAATTCACAAACTATGAGATCATGACCTGAGCTGAAATCGAGTCGGATGCTAACTGGTGGAGCCACCCAAGCACCCCTGCACACAGCAAATTTAGAGAAGCTTTCGGATTTATACATTAGTCTCATGTGAATTTAATTTGTATAGTTTGGCCCCAAGTCTGTCTATTTAGTCTATGAATTCTAAATATTCTGATGGAATTCAGTTTCTGATCCTTTAGGACAAAGAACCAAAGCCCGGGCACTGTATTATGCAACTTCGCTCTTTGGGGCTTCTCTATAGCCAGTCTGCCGCCTTCTCTTACTAATAGTCTCTCTCACTGAGCCTGCACTCCAGCTTCATCACAGACATTCTAGACAGTTATGCTAATGGTAGGACAAACCTTGACATGCTTGTGACAAAAATAATCGCAACTAGGCAGGGAGAAGAAAGAAACCATTTTATCACAGCATCTTACTGCAATGTGGTGATAGCTCTTGGGACAAGATGGTAGATTTTCACCAGTTGGATAGTATCAGGTCCACAAAGGGCACTTTACACTGCTCTCTTATTCATCCATGAACACACACTATAATACTTACCTGTGCTGTGTAGAACATTATCCCAAGATGCAGCAGCTGATCCAGTAAACATTTCTTACCGTGCATGCTTTCTGCAGGTCGAATTTGGGGGTACTTCAGCTGGTGCTCCCGTGTTTCTCATGGAGGCTCAGTGCCTCATGTTTCTCAGGCCGTCAGTCAGACTTGTAGTCATCTGAAGACTTGACTGGGGCTGGATGGTCCACTCACAGTATGGACCACCTGAGCCTCCCCCTAGGGCTGGTGGGTCTCCTCATCACATGGCCGACGGCTTCCCTCCGCCTCCTTCACATCCAAGTGTGATGTGTCTCTGGAGTTGCACACCATCACTTCTACTTCATTTTATTTCTTAGAAGCAAGTCATTAAGTCCATCTCTTACTCAGCGGGGAGAGGATTAAACTCTACCTTTTGAAGGGAGGAGCATCCAAGAATTCATGTTCATATACTAAAACCATACACACCTCCATTTATACCTGGGTTCCTCACTAGTGCACAGTCAGCGTCCCTCAAGGCTGCACATCGGGGAAGATGGGTCCAGGAAGAACTCTTTGCTAACGGGCATGGCCCATGACATCATCAGAGGTCTTCATCTTGCAGACTTCTCTCAACACCATCTTGGAAATTTAGATTACTCCTCTCTAAATATATATTTCATTAACCATAAGTTTAACTTTTCTAAGCTTAGTAGGAATTATTAACAAAAATCCTGAAGGGTAAGAATGTTGAATAAGAGAATGAAAATAATACAAAAACTCTTATTTTTTATTTTTTTAATTCTTAAGTAATGTCTACACCCAATGTGGGGCTCAAATTCATGTCCCCATGATCAAGAGTAAACATGCTCTACCAACTGAGCCAGCCAGGCATCCCTACAAAAACTCTTCTTAACATATACTTAGTAAATTCACTGACATTTAAAAATTTTTGCATTGTTATTAAATGTGTATGCAACCTGCTGCATGCCAGGCACTGTTAAAAGCAGTTTACACTTAACTGATTAATTACACGTTAAGTCATTTAATTCTCTTGACAATCAGGTAATACTATCACTATTTTACAGCTGTGGAAATTGAAAGGCAGACATGCTAAGTAACTGTCCCAGGTCACTGGAGAGTAAATGGCATTTGGCTCCAGAGTTCATGATCTTAACCCCATTCAATACTGCCTTTTAGAAGACCTCCTAAAACTTTTTAGAGATTCCGTAATTCAGCAGGCTTCCTAAATGCTAGTTAGGAAAACAGTTGTGGACTTGTCTCCTTATTAATCTTTGTTGTTGTTGTTTTCAGTTCTTAAACAGCATGAGACTAAACAATAGAAAAACTTAAAAATTATTTGGTCTTTCCCCTGAATTCAATACGAATTAGTAGAAGAGGGGGATGCCTGGCTGAATCAGTCAGTAGAGCATGCAACTCTTAATCTCTGGGTTGTGAGTTCAAGCCCCACACTGAGTGTACAGACCACTTAAAAATAAGCTCTTGGGGGAAAAAAAAGAATTACTAAAAGAGGGGTCATCATGTTGAGGCTATAGGTCATTCTATCCAAAAACTTTAAACTGTTTCTGCTTATTTTAACTGTGGTAGTAAATCATGGTGTTTTTGTTGTTTTTACTTATAAAAGTAATATAATTTTGGGGCGCCTAGGTGGCTCAGTCGGTTAAGCGTCCGACTTCGGCTCAGGTCATGATCTTGCAGTTCATGGGTTCGAGCCCTGCATCGGGCTCTGTGCTGACAGCTAGCTCAGAGCCTGGAGCCTGTCTTCGGATTCTATGTGTCTCTCTCTCAGACCCTCTCCAGCTCACACTGTCTCTCTCTCTCAAAAATAAATAAAAACAGTAAAAAAAAAAATTTAAAAAAAAGTAATATAATTTCATTTTAGATGGTTTAGGGGGTAGGGAGGAAATACTTAGAATTCTATAGCCCACCCTTAAACACTGCTGCTTTAAATCCTTTTATCATTTTGGTAGCTAGTTCTCAGTCCAACTGTTAATGAAGCTAAATGAAGATCTCTTTCAGGTAGTTGAATCTTAAAGCTTTACAATCCCCACTGCAGACCTACTGTTTTATCACAAGAGGGCACCAGCAAACAGGATAGTTTTTCCCCTCATGATTAGCAAATTGGTTCCCTTGAAGAATTTTATTTCATTTTTTAATATTTATTTAGTTTTCAGAGAGAGAGAGTAGGCAGGGGAGGGACATAGAATTGGGAGGGGTGGGGGTGCAGAGGATCCAAAGCAGGCTCCAACCTGACATCAGAGAGCCGGATACAGTGCTCTCAAACTCATGAACTGCGAGATCATGACCCAAGCTGAAGCCTGACACTTAATGACTGAGCCACTCAGGCAGCCTGAGAATTTTATTATCCTTAATAATCTGACCCATATTAAAGCTACCAATATTTCCTTCCTTCCTTCCTTTCTTTCTTTCTTTCTCTTTCTCTTTCTTGCTCTTTCCTTCCATCTTCCCTACCTTCTTTCTCTTTTCTTTCCCCTCCCCTCTTCTCCCCTCCCCTCCCACCCCCTCTCCTCCCCTCATCAAATGATTCTTTACTGAAATATTTTCCTTTGTAGTTCTTAACTAGCTGGGCATTCCATTGTACCACTATTGATGTCATCTGTGATGTCATGAGGGTAGTGGCCATCAACATTGCATCCCACAGAATGGGCAGTCTCTAGGATCTCTGTAATGGTTCCAGAGAGTTCTCAGGCTAAAGATCAGTGCCACATTTACCGGGTAATGTTGACAATCCATCAAAAGTGATATTTCCAGGGTGCCTGGATGGCTCGGTCGGTTGAGCCTCTGACTCTTGATTTGGGGTCAGGACACAATCCCAGGATCATGGGATTGAGCCCTGAATCAAGCTCTGCACTGAGCATGGAGCCTGTTTCAGAATTTTTCTCTTTCTCTCTCCCTCTCCCTGTGCTCATGCGTGTGCACACGCACTCTCTCAAAACAAAAAATGTTTAATGTTTTTAAAGTGATATTTCCACTGTGCTTAATGTTTTTATGCTTCCTTCTGTCTGTTGGTGGTTCCCTGAGGACTGGTAATTGGGGTAGGGGCAGAAGGTACCACTTCGGTCTGGGCCTGTCTCTTCTGAATGATCAGTTTTGCTGTAATCTTCAGACTCTTCCAATCACCAGTTGCCTTGACGGTGTTATCACCAACCTTTTTTGGAGACAGACCCAGGGGGCCAGTCTTTGGGACTAGGACAGATGTGGTGCCAACCTCCCAACCAGTGCACCTCAGGTACACAGCTTTGATCTCGCTGGGGTCTAATTTAGGCGGCATGTTGGAGGCGGCTGATGTCAGATGAACCTGGCACCAGGACGACCAAAGATAGTTGCACCTTGGCCTCTCCTGAGCCAAAAGCCGGACTTTGATATTTTCTTCAACATAAGCTGGGAACAGTTCCTTTCCTGCCTTCTTCAAAGAGATATTTTAGTATTTTACAGCATTCACCAAGATGGACCCAGTGACACTAAACACATCCAACGAGAGACCCTCAAAGTGTCTCCTCCCAGCCCTACTGGTGGCTTAGTAAAGAGTTTCATAGCATCATATGAATTTGAATGCTAAGTCTGGATTTAGATTATCTGTTTCTAAATAACACATTTTTTAAAATTATGTTTATTTTTCAGAGAGAGAGGCAGAGTGTGAGTTGGGAAGGGGCAGAGAGAGAAGGAGACAGAATCCAAAGCAGGCTCCAGGCTCTGAGCTGTCAGCAAAGAGCTTGACATGGGACTTGAACCCATGAACTGTGAGATCATGACCTGAGCTGAAGTCAGACGCTCAACTGACTGAGCCACCCAGCTTTCCTGTGGTTCAGACCTTTAAACCAGTCTCTATTCTGTGTGAAAAATATTCCTGATGCTGAAGACCCACACAATTTTTATGACTAGTAGGTAGGCTAGTTCCTGGTGGGCTGGCTAATCAACTTCTTCCAGACTGACTTGTATGCTTCCCAACAGTCAGTCATTTGTTCCCAAACTTGTTTATGCAAGTTGTACTTGGTAATCATATAATTTAATTTAATATTACCCAAATCAAACAAAAAAGAGCATAAGAGAATTGTGATCTCTATGAAATAAGTTGAATACTTGGAAAGTCCTAGTAAAGACCTATCAGATACCTAGAACTAGCTCTAAAGGATTGTCTTTCTCAAGAAAAACTGCTGTGGAATTAGGTACGGGCAAAACAAATGTATAAGTTCCGGTGGAGGAAAGGTGGTAAAAATCCAGTAGAATTCTGCCCTCAGTTTTCTCCGCAAATGTCTTGAGTGCTCAGTCCACAGAAACTAAAATTGACAGTGCTGCTTGCTCACGTTAACGGAATGTCTTTTGTACAGCCCTGGTCCATACAGCCCCGGTGCATAGATTCCACTCAGAAAAGGCCTTTCAGCCTGATATCAAAGAAGTGGTGGATGAATGGACTTGTATGTTTTTAATTAAAAATAACATTTTAATGATATTTATCACAATTTTGTGATTTTCCACTTTAACTGATTAGCCACAGATCCTGACAACTCAGGGAAGAGAGCTTCTACTATAGACTTCTAGGAGCCGGCCAGCCACACACACGGAGCGGAATGATGGACCTCAGTACCTGCTAGTGACTTACGTATACTGTTGAATGAATAACGTCTTTTTTTTTAATTAAAAAAAATCTTTTTTTACATTTATTTATTTTTGAGAGAAAGAGAGAGACAGCGTGAGCAGGGAAGGGTCAGAGAGAGAGGGATACACAGAATCTGAAGCAGGCTCCAGGCTCTGAGCTGTCAGCACAGAGCCTGACATGGGGCTTGAACTCACAAACTGTGAGATCATGACCAGAGCCGAAGTCGGATGCTCAACCAACTGAGCCACTCAGGCATTCCAATAACATCTTTTATTTTTTTTAATGTTTGTTTATTTTTGAGAGAGCACGAGTCGGGGAGGGGCAGAGGGAGTCGGCAGACAGGATCGGAAGTGGGCTCTGCACTATCAGTAGAAAGCCTGATGTGAGCTTGAACTCATGAACCGTGAGATCAAGACTTGAGCCCAAGTCTGGCGCATAACTGAGCCTCCACATACCCCGTGAATTACCTAACACACAGAACCATTTGTCTCTGGGTTAAATGCACTTGATTTTTAATACAGCAGACTTTTAGAACTTAATTACCTATAATATATCTAGACCTGTTAGCTGAAAGAATGGTTTCAGGTCTTTCAGCTTATCCTGTAACTACCTAAAATCTGTGTTTTTACATAAGGCAGGCTGGCACAATTGTAGGCATGTGATACGTATTCTTAAATACATGGAGCCCGAAAGTGAAGTGTTTGACTCTGTATTTACCCCTGAAGTTAGTGAATTTCTGCCACTGTGCTAATTATATTTTATAATTAAAAAAGGAATGACCCACACTTGGTCTCGTATGATCATCTTTACATTTGAACTTTATTATAATGCAGTATAAGAAAAATTGGAAAGCTTTTTACTGGTTACAGATAAATTGTTAAATTTGCACCAGATGACAGAAAATCAAATGCATTCGCGTTTTGAATACTGAACTATGAAAGGGGAAAACTGGTACTGTTGGCTTCCTCTCTCTACACTATGTTAGGGCCCCTCCTTTAATTTCAAGCCTTGCCCAAAAGAGCTGTATTATTAGATCAAGAGTAAGCGTCCATCCCCTCTTCCTCCTCAGCAGATCCTCACATTTTACTTGGCTGTCCATCCAGTCCGCAGGTGAACCGTAATCAGTCCGTGCCAGTGAGTGTTGGGCCTGTCCCTGGTCCACAGGTGCGCCCGTGACTTAAATTTGCCGAGTGCAGCTGAAGGAAGAATTTGTACTGGGGGAGATTTTCCTCCTACCACGGGATGTGAATAAGGGGACGTGCGGCCTGTTTGCTGCTGGCAGCCGCCTTGCCACCATGAAGGGAGGCAGCAGAACGGCAGTGTACAAAAGATATAGGTGCTCTGAGACATGGCTGAGCTTAACCTTAGAGACTACTTCACTTTGGACTTGTTAGATAAGACAATACATTTCCCCATTGTCTCAGCAAGTGTGAACTGGGTTTTCTGTTACTTAGAGAAATATTGTATCCCAACTGATAAAAAATATCAAAAATTTTCAAGAAATTTTGCCTTGGATTTTTTTAAGTTTATTGATTTTGAGAGAGGGAGTGGGGGTGTTCAGGTGGGGTAGGGACGGAGGGAGAGGAAGGGAGAATCCCAAGCAGCCTCACTCGGCACTGTGACTTGGCTTCAGAGTCAAGCCAAGAGTCAGATGCTTAACTGACTGATGGACCCAGGTGCCCCTGCCTCAATTTTGTTTTTTAATGTTTATTTAAGTTTGAGAGGGAGACACACAGAATCCTAAGCAGGCCCCAGGCTCTGAGCTGTCAGCACAGAATCTGGCGCAGCACTCAAACCCATGGACTGTGAGATCATGACCTGAGCTGAAGTTGGACGCTTACTAGCTGAGCCACCCAGGTGCCCACCCGCCTCAATTTTTAAGTGGCCTGCTTTGCTGATGTCGTCAGTATGTGCCTGGTCTAACTACTGAGCAGCTCAACACTGCCAGGTGCTGCAGGGACGACAAGTTGAAGAGGCAAGTGTGCATACACAAGGAGACCAGACAAGTTGTTTTGTTAACAAGAGGGGTGGCTTTGGGATGGACTGTTCAAGATAAGGACAAGTGGAAAACTTTAAGAGACATTTAGGAGGTAAAATTGGTAAGATTCAGCGATGGACAAAGTATTAGGGGAAGGGAGAGGCAAGGTGGCAAGCATGACCTAGGGTTTCTCTTTTGTGTAAGTAGATGGGTGGCGGTCCTCTCACCAAGCTCCAGAGAGCACGGGAAGAAGGTGGTTTGATGGTAACAAGAGTTTGATGTTGGACACATTGATTTTAAGATGCCTTTGAGATACGTAATTTAGATTTTTCTATAGCAGCTCAAGACATAATTTATCCTTTTAAAATACACAGTTTGGAGGATTTTAATACATTCATAGAGCTATGCAATCATCATTACTAGTTTCTTTTTTTTTTTTTTTTTCACTCCTAAAAGAAAACCCCATACCCATGAGCATGAGCAACTTTCTCATTCCTTCTTCCTCCAAACCCTGGCAACCACTGATCTACTTTCGGTGTCTGGATTTGCCTGTTTTGGAAAAGCAACTCATCACATAGAATGTGATGGTAGTCCCTGGACCATTCCATCCAGACCAGGGAACCTTGCCCCAGAGCGCTCCCAATAAAGGCCGTTTTACATTTATCTCTGGGGGAAAAAAAAAAAAAAGAAGATGATGATAAAGTTAATGGGTGGCTCATCAGAAATCACGGAGGCTGGCTTTTTCTTCCTCTGGGGATGGTGTCATAGGCACTTAGAAGGGTCTAATGTTTGACATACCATCGTAGGCTGCCCTGCGATACAGCCTCTAACAAAACTAGGCTGTCCTGAAGCCCTGGTGATAGAGTCATTTAACTTTATACCAACAAGTTTAGGAAAGCATCCAGTTCCGCCCGTGGCATGTGCCCAGGCCGACCTCGAGGAGTTCCTGCTGTGACACCTCGAGTCCTTCTGAGGTTGTCTAAAATGAAAGAACATGTCAGCAGGGCCTATGGTGGATCCATGTGAGCTTAGAGTGTTTGTGACAGGACCAAGCATGCCTGCCTTGTTGATGAGCAGAAAATCGTTGTGAAAGCATTGAAGGCACAAGCACAGTCAGAAAGCTAACTTAAAAAGTGAAGTTCTTTTGAGTCATAAAAAATGTTTTTAAATCATGGAGGCTAGAAGGCAGTAGGGTGACTTATGTATGTATGTATGTATGTATGTATGTATGTATACGTTATTTACTTTGTGGTTTTGTGAATTTATGATTTTATCTTAAAGTAATCTCCACATCCAGTGTGGGGCTTGAACTCACAACCCCAAGATCAAGAGTTGCACACTCCTCTGACTGGGCCAGCCAGGTGCCCCTAGGGTGATACACTTAAAGTCCTGAAAACAAATTGTCAGCCAGTTGAAAAGAGGTACTCACAAACTGACATTTGTTCACCAATGTTCATAGCATTCTTCACAAAAGGTGGAAACAACCTGAGTACTCATTTACAGAAGAATGGATAAAAGATATGTCGTATGTCCACACAGTAGAATACTATTTGGTGATAAAAGAAAGAATGAAGTGTGGATCTATCCAACAACATGGATGAACCTTGAAACATGCTGAGTAAAGGAAGCCAGAGCCATAAGGCCACACGGTGTATGATTCCATTCACACAGGGGGAAGGCTTTACTACAGAGTTTCCTTTTAGGTTAAAGAAAACACCCTAGAATTAAATAGGGATGGTGGTTGCACAGCACTGCGAATATACTAAAAGTCACTGAACTGTACACTGTAAAATGAGGTGGTGAATTATGTTCCATGAAATTTAAACAAAAATGTCTTGTTTCAGAAATGGGAAAGGATGTTGAAACTGTTTCCCAGTATCTGACATTAAAGGGCAAAACTGAATTCATGGCGGTCTCTACTACAGGAGAACTGCTTGTCAGGCCTGGTCTCCAGGAGCAGAGCAGACTGCTGGTCTCACGTAGGGCTCTTGAGAAGTGTGGAGTTCATGGATGGGTGGCCTCTCAGAAGCGCGAGTGGATTGACATCGTCTGTGGAAGTGTGGTTGCTCAGGTGAGACATGCCTATTCTAGGCGCTCCGGTACAGTTTTACCAGAGCGAGTCCATTCTTATTTATTGGCTGATTTTCAAAAGCAAGAGCGAACACTGGTTGGTTTGCAGAAGAATGTTCAGTTCAGCTGGTTGTCACGGATGGATCGAAGAGATTTAAAACCAGCTCTGGGGGCTCCTTGTTTCCACGGCTACAGAACAGTCCATCTTTCCCTAAGTTGGTAGGACCCTTCTTTTTCTCACAGCAACTGCTTCCACTTCTGTAACCTCTTCCGTACTTTTCCTTGGGATGTGATCAACGAGAGGGAAAGGGCAGGAATCCCTGTGCTTCTTAACTCTTATCTATTCAGTAAACTGTCATGGTACACGGAGCGGGAGGATAACACAGGCCCACCCCGAGTCTGGAGGTGGAGCCCGGCCGCACTGCTGAGTCTGGTTCAGTACCTGAACAGGTCACTCGCTCTGTCTAGAAGAGGGAGGGAGGTTCCCAGAGGAGGAAGCCTTGTATGGACCTTGACCCTGACTCAATCATGGCCCTTATGCTATCAGTGTAAATAAGCAGGAAAAATCAGGAGAAAAGGCCTTCAAGAGAAGCAAGTTAACAGTGTATCATGACTAAGTTTCTGTCAATTCATCTAGATAAGAAATTAATATTTATTAGCTACTTGCATTGTGTTAGGCTTTGCTAAGTGCTCTAAATTGGTTTTACTAAAACCTCACAAAAACCTTATGATTACATACCGTTGTTGACCTCATTTGCCAATGAGGAAATTTAGTCTCAAAGGGCTAAATAATTTGCTCAAGGTTATATGGTAGGTAGCAGAGACTGGATTCAAATACAGACTGTCTGACTTATAGCTCCCTAGGCCTTTTGATAAATTACAAGTTGAACATAGGGAAGAAAAGTGTAGCCGACAAAGAGGGCATTCAATTTCATTGTGAAGTTTATCTAATCTACCTTAATAAGTGTGAAGTATATCTAATCTACCTTAATAAGACATTTATATTTGGAGCACAGATCAGGATTTGCATTCAAAAAGTATTTTAAATATTATGAAAATGTATTTTGATAAAGTGGGTTGGTTGATTAAGTGTCTGACTTTTGATTTCAGCTCAGGTCATGATCTCATGGTTTGTGAGATTGAGCCCTGCATCAGGCTCTGTGCTGACAGTATGGGGCCTGCTTGGGATTCTCTCTCTGCCCTTCTTGCCCCCTCAAAAAAAAAAAAAAAAAACTTTAAAAAAGTATTTTGGTACAATATATATCCCATAATTTAACAAATAATATATTCAACAGAATTGAATAATTTTGATTGAGCCATCAAGTTAAAGGAACTGAAGTAAATCTACAGAGAAAACTGGTTTTATCTTCCAAAAAGAACATTGTAACCTAAATGGGTGACACAATGAGAATGACAGATATAGATGTACGTTTATTAAGGCTCAAATCAAAACACTAATCAGGGCACCTGGGTGGTTCAGTCAGTTAAGCATCTGACTTCAGCTCAGGTCATGATCTCCCGGTTTATGAGTTTGGTTTATGAATTTGAGCCCCACATCAGGCTCTGTGCTGACAGCTCGGAGCCTGGAGCCTGCTTCAGATTCTGTGTCTCCCCCTCTCTCTCTGCTCCTCCCTCACTTGTACTCTGTCTCTCTCTCAAAAATTAAGATTTAGAAAAAGGGAAAAAAATAAAAACACTAATTACCTAAGTAATTATCTGGTGGTACAGGGCTTATATGCAAAAAGCATTTTTTCCCCTAAAAAATATGTCTGTAACTTCCATCAGAATTCTAACTGTTACCACCCCCCAAAAAGCTAAGAATGACTGCTCTAAAACTTTCAGCAGGGAAAAATGACTAATACATTCCTAATTTTGCTTCCATTTATATTTCTTTCTCAATGTTAATTACTGGTTACATTACCCAGTTTGCTTTGGTTACCATATTTTCTAGTCAAGACTTTTGGCTCACAAGGTAAAGCCATTACTTAAAACTAATTTAAGCAAAAGGCCATTTATGGAAGCTTCTTGAGATGGTTAACGGAATCCAAGGGCATCAAGCAGAGCTGGGACCCACAGAAGACAGAACCAGGAAGCTGGCGGTCAGCCTCCCTCACTCAGGTTCTCTCTCACATTGTCCCCTGTTGGTTTCTCAGCAGACCAGCAATCACTGCTTATACATGCATGTGGCCCACGGCAGTCGCCCTCACTCCGTGGTTTATATGTCCCCTGCTCACTGGCCTACGGAAGTGACGACAGCATCTCACAGTGCCCCATTCAGAACTCTCAGGACGGACTCTGCTAGACCCACTGCTGGTCTCCTCTGCCACAGGCAGGAAGGCAAGTGTGAGCGCGGGCAACTCCCAGAAAGGGGAGCAGAGGCCGAGAGGCACCCCATCTGTGTCTCCTAGTCCACTCAATTCAAAGTGAATTTGCTTGTCTGTATGCCTGATTCTCAGGAGGTGTCCATTCATAGTCTCTAGAATCTGAAAATATTCTTTTTCTATGGAGATAATTAAGAGAGAAGACTTTACTACGTAAAACCATGCTCTTTTAGACTGCAGTCTCCATTATGTGGATTTAGGTCTTTTATCTTTACTGCAAACTTGTGGAATTTGTGTCACCTCTCATATTGCAGATCCTGGTCACTGTCACTACCACAGCCACACCATCATCCAGCCACCCACACACACATTGGCTACAAAGACAGATGCCTTCCTCAATATTTAGCCTGAAAGTTGTCGTGGTTGATCTCTTGGTTAATATCAATCATCTGAAGAGGTGAATCCCAACCTGTAGTGTCCCGTATATATTTTATTTCACAAACC
>NC_043700.1:26107762-26238554 GCF_006229205.1 Suricata suricatta
AGGCAGGGTAGGGCTTTTATGAGTTTGGGAAGGGGGAGTTACAGGAAATACAGTGATCCAATCATTATTATACAATATTATTGACAGCAGGTTTAACCATTCACATTGCCTAGAGTATTTGTTACTTTTGGCGGGACCCAATCACAACATTTAGAGTATTGACCAATCACAGAGTGGGCCCAGGACCCTCAGGTAGGGCATGACTAGTCTTAGCCTCCATCTTTAGGCCTGCCCTTAGAATGTTACAAGGGTGGTCACTCCTGCCTTGGGCAATGTGTGCCCTTCTATTGTTTCATGGAGTCAGTTTCAGAGCTGCATCCTTACAAGGCTAGGATTTTTTCCCCCAGATTTGTTTCTCAACAATATAGGAGACACTATGTATAGAGAGAGGCATAGTATTTAGTACATAAAATTCAGAAAAAAGAAAAGCAAAAGAAAACTTTTACAACCACAACGTAAAGAGACAAGTTTATTGGGTGCGTTATTTAAAATTTTCTACTAATGTTTTACCTTTCCATATTTTTCATAACTAAGGCCCAGAATAAATATACAAAACTGATTGGTTTTATTTTGTACACCTTTGTTGACACTACAACCAAAGCATTTTCTAGGCAATACAGGTAGAAAATAAGAAGTTAAAATCCTTCCTTTGTCTTTTTTTTTAATAGTTTATTGTCAAATTGGTTTCCATATAACACCCAGTGCTTCTCAAGTGCCCCCCCCACCATGACCATCACCCCCTCCCACCCTCCCCCGCCCCCTCCCCCTCCCCCTTCAGTCCTTGGTCCTTCCTTTGTCTTAAGGTCCATCCTCACCCACCTCCCCCCACCCCGCCCCAGATGGAAATAGTAACTCACCAGAGCAAACATTAAAACACAAAAACATCAAGTCAGAATGCATGGGTTTTACCATAGAGGCTCTTTTAATAACAAAGCCCCCCTCTTAGCATCATAGAACGGCCTTCCCCTTCCGATTCTCAGGACCTCTTGCTTTGTTGTGCGGTTTGGGTGAACCTTGCTTAAAGTCATCTGGAAGTTTTTGTTGTTGCAATATTCTCATGTGCTAATTTTTTTGATAGTTTATTGTCAAGTTGGTTTCCAGAGAACACCCAGTGCTCTTCCCCACAAGTGCCCTCCTTCAGGACCAGCACCCCGCTTCCCTTTTTCCCCTCCCCCTTCAGCCCTCAGTTTGTTTTCAGTATGCAGGAGTCGTCTGGAAATTCTTGAGAGGACCTTGGAGTCAACAGCACTTGGTTTCTGAACAACCCAGCCTAATGTCTCCTCCCTACTTGCCCAGAGCTTCTCCAAAAGGTAGGGTGGCTGGGATTAAATAATTGGATCTCAGGGGAACCTGGATGGCTCAGTCAGTTAAGCACCCGACTTCGGTTCAGGTCATGATCTCACGGTTTCTGAGTTCGAGCCCTGTGTCGGGCACTGAACTGACAGCTCAGAGCCCGGAACCAGTTTCAGATTCTGTGTCTCCCTCTCTCTTTTCCCTTCACCCGCTTGCATTCTGTCGCCCTCTCAAGAATAAATAAACATTAAAAAAATTATTCTTTTAAATAATGGGATCCCAGCCCCAAAGGGAGCAGCTGCCCAATTTAACACCGCCAAGGGATGGCAGTGAACTGCCACCTGGAGGGGACTTCTGCTGCCCTTGAGTGAAGGTGTTCATTATCCCTCTCAGGTTTCTGACCGCTCCCTCAGAATCCACTTGCCACTTGTCAATGCGCACCTGTCCTCCTCTCTGGAAATCTAAATTATTTTTTTTCCCATTTATATTTCAATTGAGTCATTGTGCAAAAGTATTTTGGATTAATTATGGAGGGCCACTCAGGTAGAAATGAAACAGCTTAGAGAAATGATCGCCCATGTACCATATATATATGCAGGCATATAACTTGTTCACAAAGTACAAGTGTAAAAATTATGTGTATATGAATACAGCTTATCTATACTGAAAAGGAGAGTAAGTCAGACTTCATTCTAGAAGACAGCCCAGCCCACGTGTCCCGAGCCACCCGGGTGTGGAAATGACAAAGCCTCTCTCAGGAAGCCCTATGAGACAATTCTTAGTAATAGAAGAAAGGCCTTTGCCCCTACAGGGCCCAAAGCAAGGCTTTCCAATTTTGTTTGCATAAAATTTCAAAGTAAACATTAGCAGAATAATTTAACAAGAATGGCTGTTGTCTTCCTGCCAGGTAATCCATTGATTATTTAGAATTTAAGACGGACTGAAGTCTTCACAAGTACTTACTCTTTAGAAACATATCATTCCAAAACTGTATGCAGAATGCTGCTTCTTTCCAAAAGAAATCTTAAGATAAAGAATGTGTATGTATCCAGGTTAACAAAATAGAAATGAACTTAGCAAGCAGGGACCTGAGGAGAAGCAGATGTGCTGAGCCTGAGGAGCCGTGGACCACCGTGATTGACCGTTGGATTTGACTCTGAGAGCAGGTCTACAAAGCAGGAAACAGAAAACCTGAAGCAACGGAAGGGCTAATAAATGATAGTTAATGTTATAATTCATAGTCAGTTTCACATTTCTCAAATATCCATGTTATTTCACCCCCTGAATTTGCAGCTACATTGATTTTTAAGGCTTTCATATTGTAACAAGATTGCCACTGGATGAGAATCTTCTAGTACATTCCAGCACTGAGCTCTACTGGACTGTGAGCTTGCTCTTCTAACTCAGAGTCATTTGAGTCTTTTGTTTTAAGAAATAGAAAAGAAGGATTAAACTAGCGGTGTGCTTTTGCCATATGTTTAGCTCCTTCATCTCTGACTGGAAGATTTGAGGCAATAAGGTCCCCAATATTTTGGTCTGAAAAACATCTCTGATTCTTGGGAGCCATGACAAATAAGAAAAAGAGTAGGATACATTGTTCTCATCACACAGAATAGACACTGTCAACTAGAAGCCTTTCAAAATGTGCTTTTAGTGCAGGTCAGACAGACTGGAGAATCTAACCAGACAGGATTCTCCTGTTATCCCTCTTCTGGATCTGAGGTCCCTGCCCTCAAGAGCTCACTGGTAGAGCCCAAGGCCCAGCGCAGTCCCCAGGAGCCTTCCAGAAGTGGCGCCCGTGCGGGGGGCTGGGGTGAGAGTCCCACGTATACAGCAGTGGTCAGGGGCAGAGGACAGAGGACAGCTGCAGACCTCAGGCACAATAGTACATAAAGAGATGAGAACAAAAAACATCCAGAATAATAATGACCCTAATGATTCAAGTTCAGGCCAGGAAAGAAAAACTGTAAGAGGAATAAGTTGTCAAAATGAAATTGTCAAAATAAGACTTCACAGATTTCGCCTGGACACAGTCTCCTCCTCTGATCATGTATGTGGCATGTTCCTCGGTCTCTGTAGTCATCAAATTCTCATCAGAAACGGATCACTTACTGTTTAGCAACGCTACCGTAATGAGAATGAGAATATGGGTGAGGAGAGTGACAGCAGACAGAATACATTCTATTTTCTGAACTAAGATGAGAGGAAAGGAGGGAATGTGGACATGATTAATTTCTATTAGTAATCAAATAAAAAACACTAATTTTCTAAAAAGAGAAACTATGGGTTCAATAATTTCCTTGAAAAATATGCATTTGGTCCCTGTCCACCAAAAAGAATGTAACCTTGGATTTATCTCAGGCCAGTAACAGAAGCTATCTTGCTTCATTTGTGGTTAAAACCTAAAATCTACCTCCTGTCCATTGGAATTTTTATTTAACCAAAGAAATCAAAAGTATCAGCATGCTAACATGTAAGATTTAATAGATGGAGGCAGCGATGGGAGGAAAGAAAGAGACCAGATTATGGAGCCAAGAAAGCCTTTTTCGGGATCTGCGATTCCCGGCGAAGTTCCATGACCCCGGGAGTGGGGAGTCAGGGAAGTCGCGCCTGATAGGCGATGGGCAGGAGGTTTTATGGGTGAAGGGGTTCTGGGTTTGATCTTGGGGGGGCAGATTATCAAATAAGGGTATTTCGGGCGTGGCGGGATGGAATAGGTTGCCTCCTCTGTCAGGGTGATGGGAAGCTGGAGCTTCATGATTGGCTGTTTTCAAACTAGCGCGGGACATTCCAGGTCTGCAGGTGAGGGGGTGGGGGTCGTCAGTGCACAGAGTCCTTCTCTGACCTACAGCAGAATGGCCACTCGGGCGCCACCTTAAGGTGACTCTTACACTAACATATGCATATATTAATACAGTATGCGTATTGCTGCTATGTGATTATGAGAACGGTTTGACTTTTAGAAACTTTACATCATCGTTATGTTCTTCAACTCCATTCCGTCGCATTCCCACATTAAACATCTTCTGAGGTAGGATGCCCGGGTGGCTCAGTCGGTTAAGCGTCTGACTCCTGGTTTTGGCTCAGGTCATGACCTCACAGTTCATGAGTTCATGTCCCACACTGGGCTCTGCAACTGACAATGTGGAGCCTGCTTGGAATTCTCTCTCTCTCTATCCCTCCCCTGTTCATGCTCTCTGTCCCTCTCTCTCTTTCTCTCTCAAATAAACTTAAAAAAATTATTTTAAAAATCTGTTTGGACATACAATTCTAAGTCGTGATTCGCTCATGATGGCACATAGGTGCAGAAACCCTTCATGGCACTGTGACGCACTGTTGTTTATTCCTTCGGTTATGTAAAATTTCCAGCTGACACGTGGTAGCCATTAGAGGTGCTTAACCACGAAGTTACCCACTGGCTCTCAGGACAAGGGCATGCATGCAGTTCTCACGACAGCAAAGGGCTGCTTTCTCCCCTAAACTGCTGAGCGTCAGGACGTTCATCAGTCAGCCCAACACCCAATCTCTCAGCCAACAAGCAGCAGGGTCTTAAGAAGCTTTTTTCTTAGTTTCTTCCTGGAATGCTGCTGCTGCAAGATCAAAGCCATGCTCAGAAATATCTTTGTATGGTATCTACACTGATCGTCTTTCTCAATGCAAAACGAGAGAGTGCGTTGGCCCAGTGGTGATGAAAGGAAGTTATGAGAACCTTTTTTCTTGACCTCTGATCCCAGCGGCCTGAGCCCCAAAAGGCCAAGGTGACAGCCTCCCTGGGAACCATGAGCTGTGGCCCAAGAGCAAACTCAGCTGGGTGTGGACTGAGAGAAGTCAGGATCCAGTGTAAGCGCCTGACGCGATAGAGGCCCACACACCGCCTCCGGCAGATTCCCCTTGCTCCCGCAGCGCCTGCTTCCCCCGCTCACAGGCTCGGCTCCCTCCATGGGCCTGCTCCACCCCATGGCAGATTCCTAGCCTCTGCCCTCTCCTTGTTCTCTCCGTGCCTCAGTTTCCACTGCCACCCTCCGATTGAGTCACGAAGGCGCCTCAAAGTAAAATCTTTGAAAATAATAAATGCTGTTGTAAAACCTCCCAGAGTTAGGAGCCCCACCGCCTAATAGCGTAGCCTAATCCCTCACATGTGTCTAAGCATGTAGGTCAAACTGACGGCAGTAACTGGGCTGATGAAACCGCAAAGAGCGAGTGAGGCCCTGCGTCGTCAGACAGAGACGCTTGCCTGGCTTCCACTGACAGATCCATCCTTTTATCTCAATGACAAATCCTTCCAGGTCAGAGACCACGCCCTTTACAACTGTAACTCTGCACCCATGCCCTGCCTTTCCTCACATCCTACCTAGGTCCTGGTGAGTCAAAAACAAAGGTTTGCCAAAGTGAACCTAACAGCAGCTCTAAGGCAGGTCAGAAGGACTAGAAAGTGGAATGGCCTCTATGGTGACCAAATCTAAAATTTATTCTACTCTAGGGGCGCCTGGGTGGCTCAGTTGGTTGAGCGTCTGACTTCAGCTCAGGTCACAATCTCACGATTCTTGGGTTCGAGCCCAGCATCGGACTCTGCTGACTGCTAGCTCAGAGCCTAGAGCCTGCTTCAGATTCTGTGTCTCTTTCTCTCTCTGCCCACCCCCCCCCCTCCCATTCACACTCTGTCTCTCAAAAATAAATAAATGTAAAAAATAAATAAATAAAATTTATTCTCCCCTAAATCCTTGAGCAGGGACAAGATTGCAGTGTTTCATGACAAGTAAGTGATAGTAACAGCATTGCCCATCCTCCAAGTCTTATCCTTGCCCCTTAAAACATACAAAAATCTTGTATTCCTAGGGTGCCTGGGTGGCTCAGTCACTTAAGCATCCAACTTTGGCTCAGGGCATGATCTTGTGGTTCATGAGTTCGAGCCCTACGTTGGGCTCTGTGCTGACAGCTCGGAGCCTGGAACTGGCTTCGGATTCTGTGTTTCCTTCTCTGTCTCTGCCCCTCCCCTGCTGTCTCTCAAAATAAACATTAAAAAAAGTGTATTCCTTAAAACCCAGCCGCTAGCTATTGAATTCGAGGCCTTTCAGCAATTTGAGCTATTGAGCAGAATCACCTGAACACGCCATTTCTGGCAGCAAGAGAAACAGCCAAGAAACTCACTCAAAGCCTCATTCAGCACCAACTTCATCTCTCATTCGTCTCCTGTACTAAAGGCCTTTGAAGGCAGAAGCTATGTCTGTTTTTCTTTATATTTCCCACAGCTCCTAGCAGAATGTTCTCAATATAGATGTCAAAGCCCAGGGGAAGATGGGATAGAGTGAACATGGGCCCTTTGGGTTTCCTAGAGGAAAAAAAAATCAGACATAACTTGGAATTTAATAAAACCTTCAAAAGTCCAGGACCCTACTCCTGGAAGTCGCAAAACTCCACTGTGATTCCTCTTGCCCCACAGCGGTCTCCATTCCTGTGTAGGCCACCGGCCTGGCACGTCAGAGCCGTGAGCACAGGCATTGGGATCAGGCTGTTCTGGTCGGAATCCCAATTCTGCCACACACCCGCTGGCCATCCTGGGCTAACCTCTTGAATCTCTGTGTCCTCACTAGTCAGGAGGAAAATAGCAGGGACCTCAAAGGAAGGGTGTCAAGCACTTAGCTTAGTGCTGGGCACATGGGATGTGATCTTTTTTTTTTAATGTTTATTTATTTTTGAGAGAGAGAGTGTGTGCAAGTGGAGGAAGGCTAGAGAGAGAGGGAGACTCAGAATCTGAAGCAGGCTCCAGGTTCTTTGCTGTCAGCACAGAGCCCAACGCAGGGCTCAAACTTGTGAACTTTAAGATCATGACCTGAGCTGAGGTCGGACACTCAACCAACTGAGCCACCCAGACGCCGCTATATTTTTTTTAAGATTTTATTTTTAAGTAATCTCTACACCCAACATGGGGCTTGAACTTACAACCCCAAGATCAAGAGTCGTATGCTCCACCAACTGAGTCAGCCAGGTGTGCCACGGATGTGGTCTATTTTATTATTTTTATCATTATGTGGGTCCTCAATAAATTTGAGATAAAAGCAGAGATTCTAAATTAGAGTAGAACACTATTGAGATATTAGTGGGTCTGGTAGTTTGGCAAGGTGTCATGGAGAAATAGGGACAGATTAAAAAGAAATTAGTAAAGCAGCATGTTAAACCTAAGACCGACAACACCTAGGCAGGACTTCTTTTTGAAAACTGGCAGGTGGGAGAGGGTCTAGGCTCAGCCCACCATGTGAAACAGGAGAGGGAAAGATATGTTTGGCCACAAACAGAGAGGGTCAGCTCTCAACCATCATTTAGGTTCTACATGGCAGTGAGTTCCCACCTGGAGAGGAGGAAGCAGCCCAGAAATCTAGGCATCCAGTGACCCAGGGTCTGGATCTTAGATGCCCTGTTCAGAATCCCAGCTCCTGAGAAAAGAGATTAAGAGCCACCCAGAAGCCTTCGTCCGAGGTAATGGAGCTCCAGGCTTTTTCCAAGGCTCTGGACACCCACCTGCCTTCCCCACCCCATAGGCTACCAAGCACAGCTTCACACAGGGAAGGGGAGAGGGATTGCTAATTTTTTTTCCTATGGGGCTTGACCCTACAACCTTGGGATCATGACCTGAGCTGAGATCACGAGTCAGACTCTCAAGCAACTGAGCCACCCAGGCAACCCTAAATTTCTCTCTTTTTTAAAATTTATTTTCAGAGAGAGAGAGAGAAAGCACAGTAGGGGAAGGGCAGAGAGAGAAAATTCCAAGCAGACACTGCACTGGCAGCATGGAGCCTGATACAGGGCTCAAACTCACAAACCGTAAGATCATGACTTAAGCTGGAGTCAGATGTTTAACTGACTGAGCCACCCAGTCGACCACCCCTAAACTCTTTATTTACGTATCGCCTGAGCCCTGGCTCAGGAACCTGCATTGACGGACAGAGGTCAGTGAAGTGAGTGGTCCCAGCTATGAGCAGTTGGTGGAGAAAGTCAAGAGCATGGGGTGGAAACCACATATCCTGAATTCAACACTTGATCTTAGCCAAAAGGCCGAGAAGCAATACCCTGAATTCAAATAGGTTGAATTATCAACTGTCAATGTTGGTCAGTGTTTTTCTTCCCATAAGAGTCTTTGTACAGAGGTACTTAGCATGCGGATTGGCACATACTGTTAATTTGCAGATATTTTTATAATATCATCTGGTACTTATATGGCATTTTTATGGTAAAAAAGGAGGTGATTGTTATGCCCATTTATCAGATGAAGCCCTAGCAACATGTTAAATGCTATCAGACAGTTAATAAGTGGCAGATCTGGGAGTTGGAAAAGGAATCCTCTTCAAAGGATAAATGAATAAAGAAAACGTGGCATATATGCAAGGGAATATTATTCAGCCATAAAAAGAAGGAAATCCTGTCACTGGCAGCCCCTGAGATGAACCAGGAGGACCTTATGCTGAGTGAAATAAGCCAGACACAGAAAGATGAGTCCTGCAGGCTCTCACTTATCTGTGGAATCTGGAAAAGTCAAACTCCTAGAGTAGAGGAGGGGAACGGTGGCCACCAGCGGCTGGGGTGGGGGATGGGGAGATGATGGTCGGTTTCCGAACTTTCAGTTACAAGAGGGGAATCTACACACTGTACAATGATTATAGTTAGCCACACTGGACTGTATACTTGAAATTTGCTAAGGAAGTGAATCTTCAGTGTTCTTACCCCACACACAAAAATGGTAACTATGGGAGTGATGGATGTGTTCATCAACTTGATTGTGGTAATCATCTCATAACGCATTCGTACAGTATATTAAATCATCATGTTGTACTCGTTTAAAAAATCTCATTGTATGACTGAAATATATACAATTTGTATTTGTCAGTCATACTTCAATATAACTGGAAAAGAAAAGAGACATCTAGAAAAAAAGGAATCCTGGACGCCTGCGTGGCTCAGTCGGTTAAGCATCTGACTCTTGGGTTTTGGGTCAGGTCATGATCTCATGGTTTGTGAGTTAGAGCCCCGCATTGGGTTCCATGGTGACAGCGCAGAGCCTGGTTAAGATCTCTCTCTCTCTCTCTCTCTCTCTCTCTCTCTCTCTCTCTCTCTCTCTGCCCCTCCCCTGCTCACACACTCTCTCTCCCTCTCTCTCTGTCTGTCTCAAACGCTTAACTGATGAGCCACCCCGGGGCCCCTGCAGCTCTTTTTAAATCCCAGTCTGCTCTCTGGTAAGCTTGATCAGTTAACCTTGAGGCCAGCTCCTTCTCCCCCTGCTTCTCCTTCCCCTCTCCTCCCCTCCCATCCCTGCCCTTCTGTGGTTTGTTTACACTGTGAGCCACTAAAGACTCCCTTTCCTTCAGCTGCTTTGAGTTGGGTTTCAGTCATTTACACATAAGGAATAGTGACTAATGCGTACATATCTCTATTCAGGGGTCAGAAACCAACAGACGCACAGAGACGGAGACCAAGCAAGGTGCGGGAAGGCTGTGTCCCCAGCACCCACACGGCACGCAGTCTGTGTTCAAGACGGACTGAGTGAAGAGACAGCAGAGAGGCAAGCACTGAAGCTCTCTGGAGTGGCCAGAGAGGTGCCCCTGCCTCCAGAGCTGCTCTCGGTCCCAGGCTCACTTCCGGGTTCTCAGGTCACTTCCGGGTTCTCAGAGTCAGTCCTGTGTCTGCCCTCAGGTTGCTGAGAGGCTGGAAAGGGCCACCCTGAGATCCCATCTTCCTGTTGCCACACAAATGTTTACAATGAACTTGGCCACCACTCTCCACATCCTTGAGGTGAATCCCAGACTCTGGATTTCTTGCAGCCCAAAGTGACTCACATGCTATCTGTCCTAACAACAACCGCAAGATACAGATGGGCATCGGGTCTTGCAAATGAGATTAGGGCTCAGGACATCAGGCAACTTGCCAAAGGGCACAGTGCTAGCAGGTAGCAGCATCGCAGCCTTCATCCAAGTCTTCTCCAAGTGGACAGTGCTGCCTAAATTCCCTCCATTCAGCAATATTTCCCCTTTTTCTCTCCTACTGCCCCTTCTTACTCATCAGGAATGGCGTGGGGCCTTTAAGCATTTTAGGGAGCACTCTTTCTCAGAGAAAGGAGCAGGAATAAAGGTCAGTGGGGCGCCTCAGTGGCTCAGTCGGTTTAAGCATCTGGCTTTGGCTCAGGTCATGATCTCACGGTTCATGGGTTCGAGCCCCGTTTCGGGCTCTGTGCTGACAGCTAGCTCAGAGCCTGGAGCCTGCTTCAGATTCTGTATCTCCCTCTCTCTCTGACCATCCCCTGCTCACGCTGTCTCTCTCTGTCTCTCAAAAATAAAAAAAGGAATAAAAGTTAGTGTAGCAGGGACACATCAATCTATAACACTTCATGGCTCCCAGGGGATCTGGTACTTGTGCTGCAGATCTCCCGAGGCACGTGGCCCTGGGTCCACGCCCTTTGTTCATCCAGATCCTGCTTCTGAGGCCACCCCCACCCTGCCCACTGATGCTCCAAACTTCACCCCAGTTTGACTTGGTTAATTCCTAGCTTCTGGTTTCATCACTTCCTTGGTGAGTCAGGAGTGCACTCACCCCAAAGGCTCCAAAATCGAATGGGAAGTTCCAGGCTGGTCTCCTTACGGTCTGCTCTCCTTGGAGTTCCGCCCCGCCCAGGCAGCTGTCCCCCCGATACCAGGAGCCACCTTGAGGCTGTGGGCATTAGGCCACTCAGGATTACTTCTCCATAATTACATATCCGCCTGTTGTTCTCTGATTGTGCAAGGGTTTTGTCCATGGGATCTCTTTAAAGAGTATGGGCTACACAGCAGCAAGAACACATCGTATAGTCCTTTTATAACCTTCTGTATCTTAGGACAGAACTTAAGCCCATAGGAAGTGCTGGACAACCAACCACCACAGATTTAGTAGATCAAGAATCCGTTACGTATGAAGCTGGATCAAGGCAAACCAGACCTGGAGAAATATAGAGCCAGTCTGTTACTCTGGGGAAAAAATGGATTTGAGTGCCTACTATATTCTAGTGACTGAGCTACTTTGCACGAGAAAGGAATACAAAATGAGAATACCTCACCGTCTCTACTCTCTGTGCAGCACTGTCTACTGGGCGACTGAAAGCAGAAACTAATAATTTAGTGCAGTGTGATAAATACAACGGTGAAAGTTGCTACAGCATTCCATAGAGGAAACAGAGGACAAAGTCACTGTTTTGCCTGAGAGAATTTGAGAAGACTTCACAGAACACTTGATTTGGGTCTGGAAACATGAATAGAAGTTTGCCAGACATGACCGGGAGTTTGCTTTCTTTGGAAGTTATGGCCGTATACCCCATTATATGGATGCCAACCCGTCTGCCCGGCCATTTTATTTATTTATCTTTATTATTTTTTAAAGATTTTACTTTTAAGCATCTCTACATCCAACATGGGACTCGAACTCACAACCCTCTGATCACGAGTCACATGCTCCACCAATTGAGCCAGCCAGGCCCTCTAAGCCCAGCCATTTTAATGCTGGACTAACAGCCAGGGCAATATCTGGATTGTAGAATGTCCCTATGGGGCCACTGCCCTGGGACTTGTGTGAGCTACAATCTTCCTTTCAATGTAACATCTTCCAAAGCAATTAAAAATACTTTACCCAGATTGACATTGAATTCCCTTCTCTGCACCCAATTAAAAAAAAATAATGATAACAGCCTTATTAGATCTAAAAAAAGCCCTGATTCGAAACAACCTGTTTAAAAATCAATAAACTTTGCTTTATCCCTGCAGTGGAAAAAGAGAGAGGCTCCTCTCTGTCTTCCCTAAAATGTCAGTATTTATACAAAGCATTACGTTGCCGGATTCAGCGCCATGGAGGTGCCTGGGTTTCCACCCCACCGCCTGCACCCTCTGAATCCTGCATGACTTATTTGGCTATAACTAATCTCAGCTCCAGGCTTGCTTACATTTTTTGGGTTACCCTTTCGCCTGGAATGCATCTCAGTGTTCTCATTAGTGCTGTCTTCCTAGCCCTGGCCCTCGCTTTGCTTTTGTTGCTGTTACTTTCTGTCCTGCCATTAGTAATCTTGACTGCTCCCAGCGTGCAGCCAGGCCGCGGCGTGTTCCCATCACGCTGACACTCTGTTCCCGCGCCAGACGGCCCCCGGACTCCCCTCCGTCCCCTCTCCCTACAGCCACTGCCGATCTCCCTGGTTCTTTCCAGGCAGATTTTTTCGCTTAATTCTTTTTCTAATTATAAGATGGATTTTGTATGTTTTATGGAAGACTATAAAGAAAAATATTAAGAAAACCCTCATAATCTACACTCAGAGTTAAGCACTTTTTTTTCCTGGAATAATCCTTATTGAAAGTATATTTTATTGTATGTTTTATTAAAAAAGTAATATATCTCTTGATGTGACACAATGAGAATGTGGCACTTGGCTTCTGTGTGTTTCTTGTTCCCCAGAATTTAAAACCCCAGTCTAATGAGAAAAACATCAGACAAACCCAAACTGAGGGACACTATAAAATATCTGACCAGAACTCCTCAAAACTGTCAAGGTCATCAGAAACAAGTCTGACAGGGGCGCCTGGGTGGCTCAGTCGGTTAAGCGTCCAACTTCAGCTCGGGTCATGATCTCACGGCTCGTGGGTTCGAGCCCTGCGTCGGGCTCTGTGCTGACAGCTAGCTCAGAGCCTGGAGCCTGCTTCAGATTCTGTGTCTCCCTCTCTCTCTGACCCTCACCTGCTCGCACTGTCTCTCTCTGTCTCTAAAATAAATGATAGATATAAAAAAAATTAAAAAAAAAACAAGTCTGACAAAATGTTAGTCTGGAGGAGCCTAAGAAGACGCGATGGCTAAATGTAATCCTGGAACAGAAAAGGGACATTACAAAACAACCTTTTAAATCCCATTAAAGAATGGACATTAGTTAATAATCATATGTCAGTATTGGTTCATTATTGGTGACGAACGTACGATGTTAACAAGGGGGGAACCAGGCACTGGGTATATGGGAACGTTCTGTTATCTTTGCAGTTTTTATGTAGATCTAAACCTATTTTCCGATTTCAAGTTTATTTTTTTAAAAAGTACATGATCACTGGGGAAAATAATTCAGACAATGCAGAATTGTGTGAAATAAAAGACAATTGCCCTCTGTGTCCCTCTCTCCACCTCACAGTTGGCACCAGCCTTATTTTCTGGAAATGTTCCCTCTTTATTGCAGAGTTGAACTCATGCTGCCAATGCAATTTTGAATGTTGGCTCTCTTCGTTAGCTTTACAGCATGAGCCTTTCCCCATGTCCTGAAGAACTCTTCGTAAGGACAATTTTATAGGTTTTGTAACATTCAATGCACTGTTTTCTTGCCTAAGTTAGCTGCAATCCAGCCCTTATATTTCCTGAAGATTCGCTTTCATTACCCATGACTTAGAATGTTTTCTCCTGCAGAAAGCTGCTCCTCTGCTCTCTCCAAGCAACAAGGAAGACAGCCATAGCTTCACCCATGTCCTCCTGGGACCTCCGTAAAAGTTGTTTAATGTTTCAACAGAAACATTCTTTTCATGGGGTGCCTAAGTGGCTCAGTTGGCTAAGTGTCCGACTTCAGCCTAGATCATGATCTCAGAGTTCGTGGGTTCAAGCCCCACACTGGGCCCTGTGCTGACAGCTCAGAGCCTGGAGCCTGCTTCACATACTGTGTCTCCCTCTCTCTCTCTCTGCCCCTCCCCTGCTTCCGCTCTGTCTCTTCCCTCAAAAATAAATAAACATTAAAAACAATGTAGGGGCACCTGGGTGCCTCAGCTGATTAAGCTTCCGACTTTGACTCAGGTCATGATTTCACAGTTTGTGGGTTCGAGCCCCATGTCGGGCTCTGTGCTGACAGCTCAGAACCTGGAGCCTGCTTCAGATTCTGTGTCTCCCTCTCTGTCTCTGCCCCTCCCCTGCTCATGCTCCCTCTCTGTGTCAAAAATAAATAACACATTAAATAAATAAATAAATAAGTAAATGATTTAAAGTCTTTCTTTTCTTGATCTCTTCCTTTGCCTTTATTTCTCATGATGGAGGGATTTATAATCCACTGGGGATAACCAAGGTGCTGTCGTTGCCGATGGCTAAAATGTGTGATGTTTGACCCCTCATGCATGGGACTGAATGATGTCCCCCCAAATTCATATCCACCCACAACCTTACAATGAGACCTATTTCAAAACAGGGTCTTTGCAGATGTAAAAAATGAGGCCATACTAGATTAGGGTGGGCCCCAAATCCAATGATGGATGTCCTTGTAAGAAGTCCATGAGAAGACAGAGACGCACAGAGAGAGAGCACCATGAGAAGACACACACAGGAGTTGGAGGAACGCATCTACAAGCCAAGGACCACCAGGACGGCTGGCCGCCACCAGCAGCTGGGAGACGGGCACGGAGCGGACTCCCCCTCAGAGCCCCTAAGAAGGAACCGATCCTGCCAGCGCCTTGGTTGGGGACTCCTCGTCTCCAGAGCTGTGAGAGAACACATTGCTGTTGTTTCAAGGCCCCAAGTTTGCAGTATTTTGTTCTGGCCGCTCTTGTACACGACATACAGGGGCCGTGGCCTCAGAGGAACCCGGGTCTGAGCGGAGTCCGGCATGTGTGCAAGGACAGGGGCGATAGTTCTCACTGAGGGGCAAGGTCGTGCCCAGCAGTACCCCCATGATCACATGTTCACGGCAGTGGGCAGAAGTCCAATCACACAGACAGGTCAGACAGAACGCAGAGCACAAAGACCACTTTCTCCCCTTTGACCTGTGTCCGTATTATTTCCAGAAGGTTTAAGTTGTTGTTTGCCAGAATTTGCCGTTAATACACAGCCTCCAGGTTGACATATGTTCATTTCAGAGCTTTGGCCGTGACAACATAAATTACTTTAGTACTTCATTTATTTTATTTTATTTTATTTTAAGTCTATTTTGAGAGAGAGAGAGTGAGAGTGCATGTACACGAGATGCACAGGGGCAGAGGAGAGACAGAATCCCAAGGAAGTTCTGCCCCACCGGCCATCAGCACAGAGCCTGACGCAGGGCTCGAACTCCCGTGAGGTCATGACTGGAGCTGAGCTCAAAAGTTGGATGCTTAACTGACTGAGCCACCCAGGCACCCCAGCACTTGATTTCTTTTAAATTATTTACTGTGAATTTGCTTTGAGAACACACACACGTACACACACAATCCTCTTAACAGTGATTGCTGTATGTATTTTACAATTTTTCTAAAATGACCTTACATACTTTTATGAAAAAAAACATTTTAATAAAATTAGTAAAACTTTGTGTTGCATCTTGCCACAAATACTGATTGTGGTTGCAGAGATTCTCCTCAGATGAGAGACTGGTGAGGAAAACGCAGGTGGGACATTGGCAATAACTTTTCTCTCTCTTTTTTTAATGTTTATATATGTGCTTTAGAGAGAGAGCACACGCTTGTGCGTGCACAGTTTGGGGAGGGACAGAGAGAGAGACAGAAACACAGAATCTGAAGCAGGCTCCAGGCTCCAAGCTGTCAGAGCAGAGCCCGATGCAGGGATCAAACCTGCAAACCATGAGATTATGACCTGAACCGAAGTTGGGACACCCAGCAGACTGAGACACTCAGGCGTCCCGGCCCTAACTTTTCAATTGTGAGAACTAAGGACCTTTCGGGTCCCAGGGGTGATCTTCTTGGTGGTGCTGTGAGGTGCTGTGAGGCCCTGAGGTGAGTGTGAGGTGAGGTGATGAGTTCGTCTTGTGGGGGTGGGGGGTGGAGAGCAGAGCCTTGAGGAAGTTTAATGACTTTTAGTACAACTGTGGGGTCAGAATGGCAAGAGACAATGCTTCTCGGTCTCTCCCTGTGCCGTTGTGAATGAAAACGGGAGGGAGGGTGAGGTTTGTGGGGAAGCTCGAGTGGTTCACCACCGGAAGGCGGGCCTCACCTGCCTAGAGGCACCTTCGTGTCATCTGAAGATCGCAGCATCACTTTCTGTGTCGATTATCTATTGGTGCGCAACCTCAAAACTTAGTGGCTTAACACAGTGGTAAACATTTATTACCTCAGAGTTTCTGTGGGTAAGCAATTCAGGAGTGAATTACCATGATAAATCTGGCTTGGGAGGGTGCGGGGAAGATGACCACCAGGACTGCAATCATGCAAATGACTGGGGCTGGAGGATCTGCTTCCCAAGAAGCTCACTCCAACAGCTGGCGTCCTGGTCCTGGCGGTTGGCAGGAGGCCTCGGTTCCTTGCCGGCCACCCTGGGGTTGGCTGCGCCCAGAGAAAGTGATCCAAGAGAGAGCCAGGCAGATGCTGCAGTCTCTTTTATGTCATAGTCTCAGAAGTCACACATAGTATCCGCAATATCTTATTGATTATACTGTTAGCCCTCTTCAGTGGGAAAGAGAGCTAAAAAACCAGAGGGTGAGGATCCCTGGGCGCCATCTTGGAGACTGGCTGCCACACTGTCCTCAGAGCCCAGCCACCAGTGTAGCTGAGAGCTCGAAGGCTGGTAACTTCCAAAGCCTGAACCCTCACAGTGAAGCATTCAAAATATGTCCAGCCATATTGGGAACCTGGAAAGATGCTGAGGATTATCCCCCAAAAGGTCAGGATTCTGAGACAAACCTCACTCTACCCTTACTCAACGTTTCCCCCAACTCTTTTTTAACCATTTCATTTTTCATATTAATTTTACATATCATTAAATGCACAAACTTAGGTGTACATTTTTCCAGTTTTGAATATTGCCTCATTCCTGCATAACCCAACCCCCTACAGAAATATAGAAAGTTCCTTCATGATCCTTCCCAATCATCCCCCCTCCCCCCACACAAATACACACTCAAGCAACCACTGTTCTGATACTTTTCCACTGAAGAGTTTTACATGTTCTAGAATTTCAAATAAATAGAATCATACAGTATGTATTCTTTTGAGTCTAGTTTTGTTCTTAATCAGTATGTTGATTCACTCATGTTGTCATGCCCCAGTAATTCATTTCCCCTAACATTATTTTTTTTAATCTCAAGTCTACAAAAGAACTGAAAGTTAATACAACGAACCCCTATATGCCCTTGACCTAGGTCCACCAACAGTTAATGTTTTGCCGTATTTGCTTTAATACTTTCCATTTCTTATCCTTTCTTTTTACTGAACCCCTTGAAAATTGCAGGTATCAGAAAACTTCATCCCTAAGTACTTAGGTATGTGCTCCTTAGGACAAAGACATTCTACATCATTACAGTACCATTGTCATGGCCAGGGCATTTGACACTGATACAATAATATCATCCAATATGTAGTCCATATTCAATCTCTCTCATTCTGTTTCGAGGAGAGCAACCCCAAGTCTTAGGACATGTGGTGATTGTGGGAATAGAGGTCAGCTGTTCTGACCTTGATTCTTCATCTTCTCTCTCTCTCCCCCTCACTTCTTCATGGCCATCCAGTGTGCCCTTGGCCCTGTCTTGGGTAGTCCTCAGCTTTCCTGGGCAGTTTACTTCAGCCCTATTTATAGGAACTTTCTTTCCTTGTCTTGGGAGGGCAAGCCCTCCACAGTGCTCACATGCACCCCTACCCAGGGATCAACTTCTGTGATGGACAAGAAAGAGTTCCTTTCCAGTCCTCGAGGTACCATAGATGCTGGGAAATACCGCCCCTTTCCTCATTTTTCTTTGTGTTCAAGTCTCACCACTTACATAAACTTCCCTCCCCTCAATCTTCTCCCCCCGTAACAAGGCACAGGAAGCTTTTCCTGGGCTAAGGGTAAACACATCTTTCTAACACACACACAGACACACACACACTACGTCAGCAGCCTTAGGCTTGGATCTGATTCTACCCACCACTAGCCCAGCCCACTGAGTCTCCATCAGGGTGAGGTGGGAGCTACAGAACCCCATCCAGGAAAATGCCGTGTTTAAATGCACAGCCACAGCCCCCCAGCTTGGCAGCATTGCTCTGCGCCCTTGGCAAACCAATACAGGCTCGTACTCAACCCCACAGCCGGAGCTGTCCCTCCCAGCCTTACCGCGCACTCGGCCTCAGAGCAGAGATACACACCTTGTCACAGACAGTAACTGATCGTTCTCATGACTGGTCACTCTAAAATATTTACATTGGGGTCTGCCGCAGTCCCCTGCATCAGGGCGTGCCAACAGTGCTGGGCCTCTGGCCGCAGCTGAGAGGAAGGTGAGGGACAAGCCCACGCATGGAGGTCACAGAGCCAGTGACACACTGGAGGCCCGGCCGATCTTCTAGAGCAGCTTCCCTTCTGGGTGAGTCTGTGAGGCCGGCCCACTCAGCCCGGGAGTCCGCACAAGGAGCTGGACATTTCCGTGGGACACGTCATTCCAGCCCTAAGCCCACGCCTGAAAGCCTGGCCTCATGAACAAGTGACAGCAGCTCCATCTGCTTCCCTGTCTGGCGGGTGGAAACAGGGAATCGGAAAATTACCTTTCCAGTGCACAGAGGGGTGCGGCGATCAAAACACATGTCAACATTTTGGCAGAAAACTCCGGCCCCTTCCTGCTGCACCTGCCTGCTATTCATAACTTAATTTACTGTAGAAGTACGCCTTCCTCCAAAAGTTTTGCAGTCCATGCAGGGAAGGCCACCTTCTTGCTTCCAGGGTCCTGGGTGCCTTTATTTTAGACATTCAAACAGTTGGGCTTCCTGATGCTGTGACATCTAGAATAGGGGCGCTGGTAGGAGTATGGCTAGCTACCAGGAGAGATCACCAGATACTTTGACAGCCAACTCAAAAAACAGTCCTTTTGTCATTTCCAGACCCAGGCAGGAGTTATAAGGAGTTATAAGGAAAGGGTGACAGACCCTTTCTAGGATCTTTATCTGGGCCATTCATTCTAATGTTTAGTGGTATGCTGTATTAGAGACTGGAGGTGGCTTACAAAAACATAGAAGAAAGGTAAGTGGTTAGGTATAGAATAGGCACAGAAAAAAGCACAGTCCTATACAGACACAAGAAGAGGACCAGAATTTTCTGTCTCCTAGAAACCCAAGCTAAAGGGCAAACAATCACTGCAGAGCCTACACGGGGCCCTTAGGTGTGAGCTGACTGGGTTTTAGGATTAGACTGTCTTCTCTCAAAACCGAGAACTAAGGGGGGGGTGATGCCTGGTGGCTCAGTCGGTTAAGCGTCCGGCTTCGGCTCAGGTCATGATACTGCAGTTCATGAGTTCGAGCCCCATGTGGGCTCTGTGCTGACAGCTCAGAGCCTGGAGCCTGCTTCAGATTCTGTGTTCCCCCCTCTCTCTGCCCCTTCCCCGCTCATGCTGGCTGGCTCTCTCTCTCTCTCTCAAAAATAAATAAACATTAAAAAAATTGTTTTAAACCTGAGAACTGAGAAAAATTTCCCCAGTGGCTCAGCCAGAGTCCTGCTACACCTTCTCACTTGGGAAGACTGCTGATTTTTCATGATAGTTTGGGGTTTAGGGTTTGGTTTGGTTTGTACGGTTGTGGTTTTACCCGGGGGGTAACCTTTTTTTTTAACTCAAAGTCACAAGTTGACTCCAGTAACTTAACATTACCATGGTGACTAACTCCTTTGGTAGAAAGAAGAAAACCAGAAGTCGTGCAAGTGGAGAAAAAATCACAGGAAGAGGGAAAGAGTGGGAGATGCATTTTACAGCTTATCAAGATCAAAGGACAGAAACATAGCTGCAAACCCCCCCCCCCCCCCGGACAAAACCTACAACTCCCACACTGGAACCCTGTCTAAAGTGTGCTGCTTCCCCACTACAGCACCCATCCCCGGGTAGGGCCCAGAGGAATTCTAAACTGTTATTTATCCCATGTGGTGAGGTCTCCTGTCTGTAACTTGTAGTATTTAACAGCTGCTTCCTGATCTCTTCACTTGTCTGAGGAGCTACAGGCCAAGTTCAGCTACAGTGTTGCAATTTGCCAGCAGGTGCAGCCAGCTAGCAATAATCAGAGAAGCCTCGACATGCAAAGTTCTTTTTGCCTGACTTACAACTTTCCCAGAACCAAAATGTGGCTAGTGTAAAATCCCAGTTCCTAGTTAGGACATCCTAGGCTCTTCAGATTTGATCCAACTCCCTTTTTTTATGGCCTTAGTTCTTACCAATTCAAGCACCCACTTAATCAGAGAGGTTTATTGAATATTTTAAAATATTTTTAAAAATCTTTTATTTAAAATTTTTTTTAATGTTTTATTTATTTTTGAGACAGAGACAGAGCATGAGCAGGGAGGGTTAGAGAGAGAGACACACACACAGAATCTCAAACAGGCTCCAGGCTCTGAGCTGTCAGCACAGAGCCCAATGCGAGGCTTGAACCCAGGAGCATGAGATAATGACCTGAGCTGAAGTTGGAGGCTTAACCAACTGAGCCACCCAGGTGCCCCTGATCTTTATTTATTTGAGAGAGAGAGAGGCAGAGACAGAGAGAATATGAAGCAGGCTCCAGGCTCCCAGCTGTCAGCACAGAGCCCAGTGCAGGGCTCAAACCCAGGAACCTGAGCGGAAGTCGGATGCTTAACCAGCTGAACCACCCTGGTGTAAGGATGCAGGTCCGATTCAGCCTTCCCCTGTACTTAAAGGGGAAGGCGCCGGCTTCTCTGAATGAAAGGGTGCACATTAAGGAGGGACAACTCCTGCAGCGCCCAAGCCGCCAATACCTTTGACCTTTCTAGAGGCGGGCCTAGTCACGCCCCACGTGGGGGTCCTGGGCCCACTCTGATTGGTCAATACTCTGGATGTTGTGATTGGCTCCCACAATTGCCCGTATTGATGGGGGGTAGGGATCGGATCACTGTACTCCTGTTGTCATTTCCTGTAGGCCCCTTCCCAAACTCATAAAAGCCCTCCCCTGTCTTTGTTCCGGGCTCTCTCTCCACGTGGCCAGCGGGTCAGTGGAGTCTGTGAGTCCAAGCCGTAATAAAGCCCTTTGTTTTTGCAGGCGTGACTAGGTCTCCCTGGTAGTCTCTGGTCTTTTCTTGGGGCGACATTACAAACTTGGGCACAACACTGGCACCGCTATTGAATATTAATATTTTTAAAATAAGGTACAATGCTGGGTGCTGGAAATGCTCTGCTCTGGGGCCGCTCATTGCCTAGTCCACCTAGAAACAGGCTAAGCTGCTATGCTAAAGCAAAGAGACATCTACACTGGCACGCACAGCAGCTTAAAGATGATTCACTGTATTTTTCACACAAGAGACCATTGTCAGAGGTGAGTAGTCCAGACTGCTGGGACCGCTCAGTTCTATCAGGTCAGCTGGGGACCTGGCTTCTTCCCATTTTGTTACATCATCATCCTAGGATATTTCCTTGGTTGCATGGTCAAAGCTGGGTCACAACCACCTCCACGCTTCAGCCTGGGAAAGAGAAAAAGTGGAGACCAAGCAATTTCCTTTCAAGCAAGAAACAGAAGGTGCGCCTACCCTTACTTCCTAGGACATGGACCTAGTCATGTGGTTGCATTTAGCGGCAAGGAAAGCTGGGAAATGTAGTCCTTAGCTAAGCGGCAATATGCCCAGGTAATAATAAATTGCAACTAGTAATCTGGTCAGAGAGCATTTCTTTTTTCCCCTCACACAATCTAACTTTCTTTTTAACTGATTCATGAAACAATTTTGTATCTTACAGCATTGCTCTCAGTTGTAATTGTACTGTCAGGGAAGAGAAATACCAGTTCACAGAAATTTGTGGTGAAGAGAATATCCTGTAGCAGTTTACTGTGTCATTTCGTATTCTGGGACATATTTTACTGCCCATCAGAAATGACAAGTATCATCACAATGACAATTGAGTTGATACAATTCAGCGATATGAAACTTAGTTGATATTCAAGTTTATTTTTCCCATGAGAACGTGACATTTCTGTTGACTTCTTTTTTTTTAATTAATTAATTAGTTTTTGAGAGAGAGACAGAGCACAAGTGAGGGGGAGGCAGAGAGAGAGGGAGACACCAAATCCGAAGCAGGCTCCAGGCTCCGAGCTGTCAGCACAGAGCGGGGCTCAAACGCACAAATTGTGAGATCATTACCTGACCCGGAGTCAGACGCTTAATCGACCGAGCCACCCAGGTGCCCCTCCATTGGCTTCTTGAGGCATGAGTAGAAGCTGTTCAGGTGGGAAAACAGGAAGAACATTCCAGAACACACTCATTACAGGGAGTAGGTGTGTATAATATGGGGCAGAAAGGCAGGAGAGAAATTGGAGAAATGGAGTGGAATCCGACGGGAGAGCTGACTTCGGGTAGGAACTCTCACCCTCTGAGGGCCCCGGCGGCTTTCCCAGGATCCGTCTGCAGGCTCTGCAGGGAGTGTGGGGTCCCGGCGGGTCTCATCCTGCTCACCAGAAACTGTAGAGGAGGAAAAATAATTTCCCCTCTTCCTCTCATGGGGGGTGCTTGGCTGAGACCCCTGTTTCTCTAGGCCACCTCATAAATGAATACGGTTAATTAGGTTGAAAGTTCTCCACACTGGCCACTTGGTAAGGTTTACCTGCTTGTTCAGCCTTAAAATAAAATCCCGTATAAGGTGGACCCCGTCTGACCCCAAACCCAGTCTGGCTTCTAGGTCCAACCCAGTCTGTTCCCAGACCCAGTCCGTTTTCTAATTTGGATCCAGTCCAGTTTCTAGGTCAGACCCAGTCCGTTCCCAGACCTAGTTCGGTTTTCTAACTGCGACCTAGTTTGACTCTGTGGGTTTCTGGATCCAGTCCGGAGAGAGAACTGCTCAAAGGAAGTCTGAAAGCTCGCAATGCCAGGTCCGCAGAGCCAGGACACCGAGGGACTTCCCTGCCACCTGCGGAGGCAGCGACCCAGCAGAGAGCCCGAGGGGCTGAGCAGGTACCTACGTCTGGTTGCCCTTTGCTTCTGGGAGATCTCGGAATCTCTTTCTGACCCCCAGAACTGTTAAAAGAGAAACTGAGAGTTATTCAACATTTTTGAGAGTTTATTTGAGCCCAAATCGATTCTAATTGAGCAGCCTCCAGCCTAGCAGAGAGAACGTGGGCAAAGTCCAAGTCGTTTGTGGGCAGAAGGGAGCAGGAACGAAAGAGCGGGCTGGGGCCTGGGAGGCACGTTACCTAACTATGCTGACCAGGTGACTCCTCGGCCGGCTGAAACTGGGATTCAATTAGGTGTCACAGGCTTAGCAGAAAGGATTCCGTTGGTTAGGAGCCTGTTGCCTCGCTCCTAACACCACACAACTGTAAAAGTGAGAGTTTCAAAATACAGACCTGAGCCTGGCACCTGCCTGCTTAGAACCCTCAATTCCCATTGCTCTTACGGTAGTGCGCACCCAGCTCCCTAAATGGCCCGTAGGCACCTTCATGGTTTGCTTCCTCCTCCAGCCTCCTCGCATGCCAGACTCCTCCCCAACACCCCAACCTTTCTTACTACTCCATATTTGCCAGGCTGCCCTCCAGGACAGAACGTTGCATGAGTCACACCCCGTTTCCCAGCCAGTTTCACCTGGCGAACCCTGGAAGGATGTTCACATGCGGCTTCCTCAGGAAAGCCCGCACTAAGCCCTGGCTGGGTCTCTGTCCGTAACTCCTCCCTGTAGCCGCCCTGCATGTGCCAGCTGTCACAGGTGCAGCCTTCCATTAGTTTGTGCGGTTCATTGATTAATGTCCTTATTGACAACTGCATTTCCTGTGTCATTTTCTTCCTCAGCTACATTCACCACCAGGGAAGGTAGGGGCATATGTCACACTCCTTAATCTTTTTTGAAGGGCTTAACTGGTGTCTGGTTGTGATTGAAATGGTTAGTGGATTATAAGCCCCTTTGCATAAAAGTGTGAGTTTACATATAAATAACGCAAATCTAATGATACCATATCTCCTGTGTGTGTGATCACCGTGGTCCTGGCTTATGCTATCTCTAGGTGGTTTAGGCAGCTGCCTATTAGCCTGTGAGTCACTAGACTTAGAGAAGATGTGAGTCATCCATTGGTTTATGCATGTACATGTGCATTCAAGCAACAAACGTTCATTTGATATCAGGCAGAATGGTAGACAGTGGGCAATGCAGAAGTGAATAAAACAGCAGCTGATGACAGGGACTTCTCTGTACAGTTATACAAGTTGTGCACTGCAGAAAGGTGCCAGCGAGGAGAGGAGCATATAAGTTGAAATCCAGGCAAGCCTCATAGCAAGTGGGCTAAATGTGCCAGGAGGGAGTGGCTTTATCAGTGATTCAAAGGGGCAATATGAAAAAGTTTGAGGCCTGGATTAAGGACTAGTTTTTTCAAATCATGGGAGAAACTAAGAATGCTCTGTGAGGTTAGCACTGTGATTAAGGCTCTGAGGGCACAGAGGAAAGAGGGACACAGACCAACGGAGGGGGGAGCTGGCCCTGAGCGAATGAATTACCAAACTCATTCCAGACTTACTCCTGGGGTAAGGTGAGCACATTTTTTTAACGTTTATTTATTTATTTTGAGAAAGAGAGAGAGCGGGTATGTGCACAAGCAGGGGGAGGAGTGGAGAGAGAGGGAGAAAAAGAATCCCAAGCAGGCTCCACACTGTCAGCACTGAACCGGACACAGGGCTTGATCTCACAAACTGCAAGATCATGACTTGAGCCAAAATCAAGAGCCGGATGCTTAACCAACTGAGCCATCCGGACACTCCTGGACATTCTCCTTTGACTTAGGTGTTCTGTCCCGGAAGAGGCCTGGGGCCCAGGGACACCCATGAGTGTGGGTAGAAAGGAGGAGGAAGGGAGAGTCATTAATATAGGAAAGGAAGCCCAGAAGCTTATTTTACCAGTTCGCCCTGGCTTGCCTTTGAACATACACTGTGGCCATGCCCTCTCCCCATCAGGGATACCTAGGCAGAGCCGGACAAGTGAACCCACATAGGCAGGGAGCACCCAGACCCGTGCAGGGGTGCTATGCTAACCCTGGAATGTTAATACACCGAATAGCAGTAGCTTCCTCCCAGCCTCTCCTGCCACCCGGTTGCAATGGGCCGCCAAGGGCGGGTTGCCAGGTAGGCAGCTCTGTGTGGCAGAGAGGGTCTCTCTTTGTAGTTCAGGTTATGTTGGTGAAGAGGAGGGCAAGGCAGAGGATAGGACTGAGTTTGATCCGACGTTGCTTTAACCTGTGAAGGCTTTCATTTCTGGAGCCGAGGATTCTGCTCACATATTGAGTCTGAAAGCCAAAGCCCCCTTGCTAAGCCTCCAGCAAGATGTATTTTAGAGATTTTTTTGAATGATCAGTAAATATGATGTATGTTTATTTCATGGAGTAAAAACCCCTCACGTAGGTTATTGAGTTTGAGAAGGGACGAGTGATCTGCCTGAGGTCGCATGCCTGGTTGGTTGACTGACAGCGAATGCACATCCGTGTCTGGCTGCTTTTTAAAGAAACACTCCACATTCTCATCCAGAGAAAGGAAGCCGCATCTCCCTTCTGGAGAATCTACACATGGAAGTCTACACAAAGCGCCCAGTGGAGCTCCCCGTGCATAACACCGTGCCTTATGTGTTCAGAAACTCTTAGTTCCCTCTTCTCCCTGCAACTAAGAGTGACCAACCCCCAGAAGCCGTAATAAAAAGAACACGGCCTGGCCCTGGGCCACAGTGAGCCCGTTCATCACTCTCCCTGCAACCGTGAGGCGTCTGCCTGCTGCTCTGTGCTCACAGATGGCCTCGTCTGGCCCCCACGCGCCTTCTCTCGTGCCTCCCCCAGTAACAACACGACAGGCTCTGTGTATGAGAACCAGGAGGGTGGGGACAGTTCTAAGACCATCATCAATTATTATTAGAAAATATGTCATCGTCTCATTTTATTGTGATGCCTACCTAGGCAGTGCCAGGGACAGACTGTGGGGATAAGCAAGGGACAGAAAACGTCTGTTACCTCTAACCCACAGCATAGGAAGTCTCACTGGACACAGTGGCCCTCAGCCTTACCAGATCCAGCTCCCTGTTTTTATAATAAATACCTTGTATTTATTATTATCATGAAATACAATTTTAAATCAATATAACTTTCCTTTGCTGGGGTATTGACTGGGAGGGGATATAAGGGAGACTTCTGGGATGTTGAAAAGGTTCTGTATATTAATGTGGGTGTTGGTTACAAGGATATATTCATACATAAAAATTCATTGAGCAAGCAATCTCTCTGTTATTTATTGTGAGTCTACAATTATCTTCATAAAATTTTCAGTTAAAATGACATTCGAGTGAATTTTATCTTACATGTATTTACCACAATTTAAAAAAATGAAGTTATCAGGGACCCCTGGGTAGCTCAGTCGGTTAAGCGTCTGACTGTTGGTTTCAGCTCAGGTCATAATCTCATGGTTTGTGGGTTCGAGCCCCACATCGGCTCTGTGCTGACAGTGTGAGACATGCTTCGAGTTCTCTCTTTCTCTGTCTCTCTCTGCCCCTCCCCCATTTGTTCTCGCTCACACACTCTCTCTCAAAATAAATAAATAAAACTTTTTAAAAAGAAAACTTCTTTTAAAAAATTAAATATGGGGCCCCTGGGTGGCTCAGTTGGTTCTGCTTCTCACTTTGGCTCAGGTCATTATCTCACAGTGCGTGAGTTTGAGCCCCACAGTGGGCTCTGCGCTGACAGTAAGAGCCTGCTTCAGGGCCTGTGTCTCCCTCTTTGTCTGCCCTTCCTCTGCTTTCTTTCTCTCTCTAAAAAATAAATAATCATTTTTAAAATTTAAAATAAAATAAAATTAAACATTTTTAAATGAGGTATGTTTCATACTCATCAGATTGGCAAAGATGGAGGAGTTTAATAATAGAAATCAGGCAAAGATGTGGAGAAAAGGGAAATTCCTAGGTACTGGTAGGAGCATAAAGTAGTACACTGACTATGGAGAACAATCAGTGTTACCCGGTAAGACCAGAAATGCAAGGGCCCTATGAGCCAGCGGTTTCTGTTCTAATATACTCTTGAGAAAGTGCCACGCATGAACACGAATACGTGTATAAGGCATTCTGGGATATTGTCAGTAATGGCACAAAATTGAAAAAGTGTTCGTTATTTTTCTTTTATTTTTTTTATTTAAAAAAAAAGCAAGCGGGATGCGTGGATCACTCAGTTGGTTGGCCATCTGACTCTTGATTTTGGCTCAGGTCATGATCTCAGGAATGTGAGATCAAGCCCCGACTCAAGCCCCAGGTCAAGCCCTGAGTCCAGCCCCGAGTCCAGCCCCGAGTCCAGCCCCGAGTCCAGCCCCGAGTCCAGCCCTGAGTCCAGCCCTGCATCAGCTCCACACTGAACATGGAGCGTGCTTAAGATTCTCTTCCCCTCTTCCTCTCCCCATTTCCCCCTGCTCACAGACACACACACACACACACTCTCTCTCTCTCTCTTTCTCTCCCTCTAAATAAATAAATAAATTTTTAAAAAGCAATTAGTGTGCAAAAGTCAACGTGGAACAGGAAATGTGGTTGGAAATGTTTACCCTGAGTCCATGGTTTGAGGAACTGTGCAGTGCCCAACAGGTACATTCATACCCTTGATAAGTAATTTAGTTGCTTAAGAGTAAAATAAAAATATTTGTTTTAATTCACATTTTTGCATTGCCTGCCAAACAGTGACAGATAATGTACTTCGCCGTTAACACATCCCTGTCTATTTAAAACGTCCGGAGACGCAAGCAAATGAGGCTTGGAGTTAGCTCAGAAGTAGGGGCTACTGCTTGGCTAATTACAAATCGGGTTGTAGTGCTCTTGTAGACACGAACGAGAGCATAGCCCTGAAGAGCTGGAAGTGACTATTAGAAGTGAATCCTGTCACCAAATTGTACGCATTATGTCCAGTGTTTAGTATAGCAATTATACCTCAATAAAGCTAACACAAATAAACAAACAAAAGTGAACCCTCTAGCCCTGGTGAATCTTGCAAGTGACCGCTGCCCACAACCTCACGAGGAGCACAAAGAAACTACTCCTGAGTTCTTTTCTGATAGAAACTTCACAGTTTCTCACAAAATATTAAGTAAGCACTGTTTCTTAAAAAAAAAACATTTACTGAGCTGTACACTGAAGATTTGCCTTCTTTACCATAATAATACCTCAATTTAAAATTTTTGAGTTTGGGGCTCCTGGGTGGTTCAGTTAAGTGTCCAACTTTGGCTCAGGTCATGATCTCACAGCCTGGAGCCTGCTTCAGATTCTGTGTCTCCCTCTGTCTCTGCCCCTCCCCCAATCATGCTCTGTCTCAAAAATAAAGTATAAAAAAATTTTTTTTTAATTTCTGAGTTTAACAATCAGCTTAATGCAGAATAGTAATGTAATACCTTTATTGTAATATAAAGGAAAATAAGAGGAAAAATAATTTATGAAGAGTAGTTTGACATAAATATTCTTGGCTACTACGATTCCAGAGGAGTAGTTGCAGGCTTACCCTTAGAAAAAGCATCTCCAGGGGCGCCTGGGTGTCTCAGTCAGTTAAGCTTCCGACTTCGGCTCAGGTCAGATCTCATGTTCATGGGTTCAAGCCCTGCGTCAGGCTCTGTGCTGACAGCTAGCTCAGAGCCTGGAGCCTGCTTCCGGTTCTGTGTCTCCTTCTCTCTCTGCCCCTCCCCCGTCTCATGCTCTGTCTCTCTCTGTATCAAAAATAAATAAAACATTTAAAAAAATTTAAAAACAAAAAAAGAAAAAGCATCTCCAGAGGCGCCTGGGTGGCTCAGTCGGTTAAGCATCTGACTTTGGCTCAGGTTGTGATCTCACGGTTTGTGAGTTCGAGCCCCACATTGGGTTCTGTGCTGACAGCTCAGACCCTGGAGCCTGCTTCAGATTCTGTGTCTCTGTCTCTCTCTGCCCCTCCCCTGCTCCTGCGCTGTGTCTCTCTCTTAAAAATAAATAAAAAATTTAAAAAACCTTTAAAAAAAAAAGGAAAAATCATCTCCATAAATGTAACAGTACAAGTATAGACTGACTCAAGTGTGTTGAACTGGTGACTCAAATACATGCAGAACTGCCATTGGTGACTTGATTTTCCAAAATCGTAAGTGTAGCAGATTATATTTTCCAAAAATGGCTCATTTATGGTCCCATATGCTCTTCCAGAGCCTTGACATTTGACCCTATCAAGTGACAGATTTATTACATTTCACTTGAAACTGGGCAAGCCTCTGTGACTCTCAACAAAGTGACGTTACTTGATTTATGACAGCGGTCATAAAAGGTGGCATGATGGCAGTCAGCTTTCGGAATGCCGCTGTGAGGACCTCTGAAACTCCACATTTCCATAAAAGCAACAAGACACTGGGGGAAAAATTGTCAAAATCAACTCTGTCACAGTTTGGAAATTAAACAAAACCTTGCAACAATCCTAAGAGCATTTATTCAAGAGAAACAGCTGCACCTTGGTAATAACAGTGAGCTTTATGGCATTTTAACTTGCGCTGAGCCCAGCCCTCGGGAGTCTTGAAAAAGAGCTTTGTAACTTGTTGTTTTTTGTTTTGTGTTGTTTTGTCGTTATTGTTGTTTTGGTAACATTTAATGGTGGAAACCAGTAGACTCATAACAAGTGGAGGGGGCAGAATGGGTTTGCCTAAAGACTTGTCTGGCAGCGCCCCGGAATTTGGAGCTCACTGATTCAGAGCTCACTCAATGGGAACAGCCTTTTCTCTGGAGTATTTGTCAAAAATAATCCGCAGTGGTTTGCTATCACAGCTGCCTGAGGTAGTGATAACAGGGGAGGCAAACAGGAGGCTGACCAAAAACGTAAAAGGAAAAGCTGTGGAATGAGGTGTCCACAGGGAGATTTAAGAGCTCTGTCCTATTCACAGGAAGCTAGAAGGCCAAAAGCATGTGCAGGGCTGCGTGCATACCTACAAGGTGTCTGAGAAGGCCCCGATCTCTCACTTTGACTGAGCTTGAGGCTCTTTACAAGCAGGTAATGAAGGTCAACGCAGAGTTGTAAACTCCTGGGGCCTTGATGGTGAGCCCAGACACGTGCACACAGAACCCCTCAGCAAGGGCTGGGAGATATATCGGTTTAGAGAATTTAAAGGACTACCCAGTTACCACCTGACCACTAACCTAAGCGAGTGAAGAATTTAGGGGCCACATGACAAAAAATGCCGACTTTGCAAAATTAGTTTCGGAAAATCAACAACCACCTAAACAAACAAATAGCAAAACAGAAATTGCAACAAAACTAAATGCTAGGGAGAGGGAGCCTGCTATCTAGCGTTGCTGATTATATTCTTTAAAATGTCTACCTTTCAGGGGCACCTGGGTGGCTCAGTCAGTTGAGCGTCCGACTTCGGCTCAGGTCATGATCTCACGGTTCATGGGTTCAAGCTCCACGTCAGGCTCCGTGCGGACAGCTAGCTCAGAGCCTGGAGCCTGCTTCAGATTCTGTGTCTTTCTCTCTCTCTGACCCTCCCCTGCTCACGCTGTCTCTCTCTGACTCTCAAAAATAAAATTTTTTAAAAAAGCTTTGAAAAAAAATTAAAATGTCTACCTTTCAACCAAAAATGAGGAAATGTGAAAGAAACAGAAAAATGTGGCTCAGACAGAAAGAAAAGCAGTTCATAAAAACCATCCCTGAGGATGTCTAGACAATGGACTTACTAGACAATGATTTTAAGTCCGCTATTATAAACGTGTTCAAAAAATAAAGGAAACTATGTCTAACCAACTAACGGAAACTATGAAAACAATGTCTCACCATATGGGCAATATCAACTTAAGATATAGAAATTATAGAGAAAAATAGAAATTCTGAAGTTTAAAAGTACAGTAACTGAAATAAAAAATCCACTAGGAGACACAACAGCAGATTTGAGCAGGCAGAAGAAATAGCAATCTTGAAGGTTGTGAATTGAGTGATCCAAACTGAGAAATAGAAAGAAAACAATGAAGAAAAATGGACAGAGCCTCAGACATGTGTGGGCTACTGTCAAGTAAACTAACATAGTGGCGCCTGGGTGGCTTAGTTAGTTAAGCAATCAACTTCGGCTCAGGTCATGATCTCCAGTCTGTGCGTTCAAGCCCCACATTGGGGTCTGTGCTGACAGCTCAGAGCCTGGAACCTGCTTCAGATTCTGTGTCTCCCTCTCTCTCTGCACTTCCTCTGCTCATGCTCTGTCTCTCTCTCTCAAAAATAAATAAACATTTAAAAAACTTGAAAACTAACATACACATAGTGGAAATCCCAAATGAGGGGTGAGAGAGAGAAAGGGATGTAAAGAATATTTAAAGGAGTAATGACCAAAAATTTGCCAAATTTGATGGAAAACATTAATCTATAATCCAAGAACCTTACCAAACCCCAAGTTGGATAAACACAAAGAGATCACCACCTATAGACACATCATAATCAAACTATTGAAAGCTAAAGTCAAAGAAAGAATCTTGAAAGTAGGATGAGAGAACTGACTTATCACATACAAGGAATCCTCAGTAAGATTAACAGATGATTCTTCTCAGAAACCATGGAGACCAAGGGACAGTGGAGTGCTGGGGGAAAAAAGACTGCCAACAAAGAATTCTATATTCAGCACAGCTATCCTTTAAAAATTAAGGGGAAATTAAGACATTCAGAATTTTATAAAAATGAATAGGAATTAATTGTTAGCAAACTTGCCTTAAGAGCAATGCTTGGGGACCCTGGTGGCTCAGTCAGTGGAGCATGCAGCTCTTGATCTTGGGTGGTGGGTTTGAGCACTACATTGGGTATAGAGATTACTTACAAATAAAATCTTAAAAAAAGAAGAAGAAGGAGAAGGAGAAGAAGTGCCTGGGTGGCTAAGTCAGTTAAACATCCAACTCTCAGTTTCGGCTCAGGTCATGATCTCATGGGTCATAGGTTGAAGCCCCAAATCAGGCTCTGTGCTAAGAGCCTGCTTGGGATTCTCTCTTCCCCTGTCTCTCTGGCCCTCCCCCACTCATGCTTGCTCACGCTCTCTCTCTCTCAAAATAAATAAATAAACTTTTTTTTAAAAAAAGGAGAGAGATGCTCAAGAAGACTCTTCAAGATGAAATGAAAGGACAGTAGACAGTAACTCCAATCTGCCCGAAGATAGAAACACCACCAGGAAAGGTACCTGTATACTGTTGTGTTCTCTGAATAAATGAAATGAAAGTAGAAATTAATAACATAAAGAAATTTGGAACACTTAAAAACACATAGGAACTAAACAACATACTCCTAAATAACCAATGGATCAAAGAAGGAATCAAAAGTTAAAATACTATGAGATGAATGAAAACAAAGATGCAACATACCAAAACTTATGGGATAAAGCTGAAGCAGTGCTTAGAGGGAAATCTGTTAAGTGCCTATATTGAAAAAGAGAAAGGGCTAAAACCAATAACCTAAACTTCCACCTTAAGAAATGCAAAAAACAGAACAAAACAAAACAAAACCCAGAGCAACTTACACCCAAAGGAAGGAAGGAAACAATAAAGATTAGAAGATTAGAACAGAAATAAATAAAGAACAAACAATAAAGAAAGTTAATGAAACCAACCCAAGTAATTTAGAGAATATAAAAGAGAAAAAAAACCTTAAAATTATATTTTAAATAATTATTTTTTATAATTTTTGTAAGTTTTTAAGAAATGTTTATTTATTTTTGAGAGAAAGAGAGAGACAGAGCACAAGCTGGGAAGGGGCAGAGAGAGAAGGAGACACAGACTCTGAAGCAGGTTCCAGGCTCTGAGCTGTCAACACAGAGCCTGAGTGGGGCTTAAACCCATGAACCATGAGATCATGACCTGAGCCGAAGTTGTACGCTTAATTGACTGAGCCACCCAGGTGCCCCTTAAATAATTATTTTTGATTGACAAATTTGTTTTGCCACATCAGTACATATAAAAAAACCATTGCATTTAAAAGTTTTTAAAATTTCTTTGTTTCTTTCTCTTTCTTCTTTTTTTCTTTTCTCTTCTTCTTTCTTTCTTCTCTCTCTCTTCTTTCTATTCTTCTCTGCCCCTGGTAATTATTTTGCTCTGAAGTCTTCCTTCTCCAATATTAATATGGGTACTCCTGCTTTCTTTTAAAAAAAACAGCTTTATTGAGTTGTAATTTATATACCATAAAATTCACCTATCGTCACTGTTGAATTTCAGATCATTGTCATCACCCCAAAATGCAACCTCATACTCATTGGCAGTCACTCTCCATTCTCCTTTTTCCTTCCAGTCCCTGGAGAACAATACCCTTCTTTTGGTTTCAGTAAATTTGCCTGTTCTGGACATTTCATAAAAATGAAATCATACAATATATGATTTTGTGACTGGCTTCTTTATTCACTATAATTTTTAAAATTTAAATTCCAGTGTGGTTAACATACAGTGTCATGTACCATACAGTCTCAGGTGTACAATATGGTGATTCAACAATTCTATACATAACTCCGTACTCATCGTAAAGGTACTCTTCGTCCTCATCACCTACTTTACCCATCCCCCCACCTACATCCCCTCTGGTAACCATCCGTTTGTTCTCTATCATTAAGAGTCTGACTTTTGGTTTGTCTCTTTTCTCCTTTGTTTTGTTTCTTAAATTCTACATATGAGTGAAATCATATAGTACTTGTCTTTCTCCAACTGACTTATTTAATTTAGCATTATATCTCTAGATCCACCCATGTTGGTGCATATCACAGATTTCATTCTCTTTTATGGCTGAGTAATATTCTGTCGTGTATATCCTCTTGTTTATCTATCTATGGATACTTGGGCTCCTTCCATAATTTGCCTATTATAAATTATGATGTAGTAAACATAGGGGTGCATATGCTTTTTGAATTTAGTGTTTTTGTATTCTTTGGGTAAATACTCAGTAGTGGAATTATTACCAGATGGTCATCCTTTTTTTAGTTTTTTGAAGAACCTCCAAACTGTTTTCCACAGTCACTACATCATTTGTCATTCATACCAGCAGTGTATGAAGATTCCTTTTTCTCCACATCCTTGCCAATACTTGTTATTTCTTGTTGATTTCAGCCATTCTGACAGGTGTGAGGTGATATCTTATTGTGGTTTGATTTGCATTTCCCTGATGATGAATGATGTTGAGCATCTTTTCACATGTCTTCTTTGGAGAAATGGCTGTTCATATCTTCTGCCCATTGTTAATTGGGTTATTTGTTCTTTTGGTGTTGAGTTTTATAAGTTCTTTATATATTTTGGATACTAACACTTTATTAGGTATGTCACTTGCAAATATCATTTCCCATTCAGTAGGTTATCTTTTAGTTTTGTTGATTGTTTCCTTTGCTATGCAGAATACTTTTATTTTGATATAGTCCCAATATTTATTTTTGGTTTTGTTTCTCTTGCCTCAGAAAATATATTTAGAAATATTGCTAGGGCTAATGACAGAGAAATTACTGCCTATTCTCTCTTCTAGGATTTTTATGGTTTCCAGTCTCACATTAGGTCTTTAGTCTGTTTTATTTTTGTGTATGGTATGAGAAAGTGGTCCAATTTCATTGTTTTACATGCAGCTGTACAGTTTTCCCAGCATCCTTTGTTGAAGAGACTGTCTTTTTCCAATTGCATATTTTTGCCTTCTTTCTCAAAGATTAATTGATCATATAATCATGGGTTTATTTCTGGGCTCTCTCTTCTGTTCCATTGATCTATTTATCTGTTTTTGTGCCAGTACCATACTGTTTTGATTACTGCAGTTTTGAAATATAATTTGAAGTCTGCAATTGTGACACCTCGATTTTTTTTTTTTTTCAAGATTGCTTTGGCTATTTGGGGCCTATTGTCATTCCATACAAATTTTAGGATTGCTGGTGGCATTTTGATAGGGATTGCATTTATGTGTAGATTGCTTTGGGTAGTTTAGACATTTCAACAATATTTATTCTTCCAATCCAGGAGCATGGAATATCTTTCCACTTGTTTTGTCTTTAATTTTTTTCATCAAGATTTTATAGTTTTCAAAATACATGTCTTTCATCTCTTTGGTTAAGTTTATTGCTAGATATTTTATTATTTTTGGTTCAGTTGTAAATGGGATTCTCTTCTTAATTTCTGTTTCTGCTCCTTCATTATTAGTTATAGAAATGCAGTGGATTTCTGTACATTGATTTTGTATTCTGAGACCTTGCTGAATTACCTTATCAGTTTTGCAGGTTTTGGGTGGAGACTTTAGGGTTTTCTATGTACTGTATTTGTCTTCCGCAAATAGTGCAGGTTTGATTTCTTCCATATCAATTTGGATGCCTCCCCCCACCTCTGATTGCTGTAGCTAGGAGTTTTAATACTATGTTGAATAAAATTAGTGAAAGTAGGCATCCTTTTCTTGTTCCTGGTCTTAGGAAAAAAGCTCTCAGATTTTCACCATTGAGTATGACGTTAGCTGTGGGTTTTCCATGGCTAGCCTTTATCACATTGAGGTATGTTCCATCCAAACCTACTTTGTTGAGAGTTTTTATCACAAATGGATATTGTGCTTTGTCAAATGCTTTTTCTGCATCTATTGAAATGATCATATGGGTTTTATTTATTTACTTATTTTTAAATGTTATTTATTTTTGAGAGAGACTTAATGTGAGCAGGGGAGGGGCAGATAGAAGGGGAGACACAGGACTGGAAGTAGGCTCCAGGCTCTGTGCTGTCAGAACAGAGCTCAGATGTGGGGATTGAGCTCATGAACTCACAAACCATGAGATCATGACCTGAGCCACCTGGGTGCCCCAATCATATGGTTTTTAATCCTTTCTCTTTTTGATGTGATGCACCACATTGTTTGATTTGTAAATATTGAAATCCTTGCATCCCAGGAATAAATCCCACTTGATCATGGTGAAAGATTTTTTTAATGTATTGTTGAATTTGATGTTGAGGAGTTATGCATCTTTATTCATCAGATGATATTGGCCTATATTCTTTTTTTGTAGTGTCTTTATCTGGTTTCAGTATCTGGGTAATGCTGGCTTCATACAATGAATTTGGAAGCTTTCCTTCCTCTTCTATTTTTTGGGGAATAGTTTGATGAGAATAGCTGTTAAGTTTTCCTTAAATGTTTAGTAGAATTCATCTGTGAATCTGTCTTGTCCTTAACTTTTGTTTGTTGGGAATTTTTAAATTACTGATTCAATTTCATTGCTGATTATTGGTCCATTCAAATTTTTTAGGTTGTCCAATTTGTTGGCATATAGTTTTTCATAATATTCTCTTATGATTTTATTTCTGTGGTGTCAATTGTTATTTCTCCTCTTTCATTTTTTATTTTGAGTCATCTCTCTCTCTCTCTCTCTCTCTCTCTCTTTTATGATGAGGCTGGCTAGAAGTTTATGAATTTTGTGGATCTTTTCAAAGAATAAGCTCCTGATTTCACTGATTTATTCAATTGGGGTTTTTTTGTTCTATTTTGTTTATTTCTTTAAAAAAAATTTTTAATGTTTATTTGTTTTTGAGAGAGAGAGAGAGAGAGAGAGAGAGAGAGAGACAGAGCATGAGTGGGGGAGGGGCAGAGAGAGAGGGAGACACAGAATCCAAAGCAGGCTCCAAGCTCTGAGCTGTCAGCACAGAGCCCAACTCGGGGCTTGAACTCACAAACCACAGATCATGTCCTGAGCCGAAGTTGGATGTTCAACCAACTGAGCTACCCAGGCGCCCCCTGCCATTATTTTGTTTATTTCTTTTCTAACCTTTCTTGTTTCCTTTCTTCTATTGGTTTTGAGTTTTGTCTCTTCTTTTTCTAGCTCCTTTAGGTGTAAAGTTAAGTTGTTTATTGGAGATTTTTCTTGCTTTTTGATGTAGGCCTGTATTGCTATAAACTTTCCTTTTAGAATAGCTTTTGCTACATCCCAAAGATTTTGGACCATTTTGTTTTCATTTTCATTTGTCTTCATGTTATTTTAAATTTCCTCTTTGATTTCTTGGTTGACGCATTCATTTTTAGTGGCATGTTATTTAACCTTCATGTATTTTTGTTCATATACATACATATATATATGGTGTGTGTGTGTGTGTGTGTGTGTGTGTGTGTGTGTGTGTGTGGTTGATTTCTAGTTTCATAGCATTATGGTCAGCAAAGATGCATGGTATGATTTCAGTCTTTCCGAATTTGTCAAAACTTGTTTTGTGGTCTCATATGTGATCTATTCTGGAGAATGTTACATGTGCACTTGAAAAGAATATGTGTTCTTATTCAGCATAATCTTTTCAAAGTTCATCCATGTTGTAGCATTAATAATAGTTTATTCCTTTTTATGGACTTTTGTTCCTTTTTATACACTTCATTGTATTGATATACACTTTTTGTTTATCCATTCATCTTTTGATGGACATTTAGGGTGTCTCTGCTTTTTAGCTGTTATGAATACCATGAATAATGCTGGTTTGGACATCTGTATACAAGGTTTTGTGTGGACATGTTTCCACTCTCACTGGATATATACCTAGGAGTGGAAAAGCTGAGTTATCTGGTAACACTATGTTTACCTTTTTTGAGGAATTTCCAAACTGTTTTTATAATGTGAATGTACCATTTTATAATCCCACCCACAGTGTGTGAGGGGTCCAATTCCTCCATAGTCTCACCAACTCGCTATTGTCCATCTTTTAATTTCCCTGATTTGTTTTGATAATGTTTGCGTGATATATCATATCCATCCTCTTACATTCAACCTCCCTGTATTATTATATTTGGAGTAAGTTTCTTAGAGACATTATAGTGTTTAACATTTTTTATGCTATCTACCAATTTCTGTCTTTTAATGGGTGAATTAAGACCATTTATATTTAAAATAATTATTGATATGCTATGGATTAGGTGTTTTATTTTATTTCTTGTTTTCTGTCTTTTCTCCCTGTTTCATTTTTTCCATTTTATTTTTGTATTTTTCCATTACTTGAACGTTTTTCAGAATTCCACCTATTTATTATTGTGTGTTTTCATATATCTCTTAATTAGCTTTTTAGTGGTTGCCCTAGGTATTATATTACATATACATACATGGTCACAATTTTATTGGTAAACATAAATAACAGTTATATTCAGAAACTATTTTTCAAAAATAAAAATTCTTTCTTAAAAAATAATAACAGATAATCAGGACAAATGCTATACTGGATCACATGCTGGAAAAAACACATGAGTTAAGTAGGACCGACCTGGACAACCCTAGTCCTTTGCCTATTGTTTCTCAGCTCCAGATCTACCCTTGAACACTCTCCTCTCTTATTCTGGGTCTGGACTCTGCAATATACCTTTCATAGTGTGCCTTGCTTACTGGCTTCTTGCTTGGCTCTGCCAATAGTGGGCACTTAGGAGGAGACTTGGAGGTTGTAGAAGCAGGGGAAGGGATTTCCTTCTTGTAGTGACTTGCTCTTCCAGTCAGCACCCCCCAGTAAGAGCACCTTGGTTCAGGAACAGCAGTTGGCTCCAGCTTCTGTCTAATTTGGTGCTCCTTGAGAACCAGCCTCATCAAGTCCCCTCAGAAATACCAATAGCACCTGAGTGATGCTTTCTCTCCGTGAGCTACTCCTCCACACTTCTGGGTTCTGGTATCTCCCAACCCCTTCCCTTTAGTTATTTTAGCACTAGAAGTGTTAGTTGCTTCCTGAAACCCTCTAGATGACCTCAGTATTCCTTTTTGCTCTTTTAGCCTTCCAACACCTATAACAAATTCTCTATATTAAGTCCCTCCTGTTGATACACCTTATGTGATTTCTATTTCTTGACCGGACCCTGAGCGATAGTAATGGTCACACAGAGGAAGGGGAAGGGCAAAGAACTAATATATACTGAGCCCCTACTATGTACCAATTGTATAAATAATTAATAAATACCAATCAATACATTTATATATCTATTAATAAATAATTATCACTTACTGAGGACCTGTTATATAATTCTGCATGGCCACTTCCTTCTTCATTAAAATTTTTTTATGCGTTATTTTTATTTTTGAGAGAGAGAAACAGAGTGCAAGTGGAAGAGGGGCAGAGAGAAAGGGAGACACAGAATCCAACACAGGCTCCAGGCTATGAGTTGTCAGCACAGAGCCTGATGCAGAGCTTGAACTTGTGAACCTTGAGATCATGACCTGAGCTGAAGTTGGACACTTAACCGAATGAGACACCCAGGCACCTCTTTCTTCTCATTCTTTACGTTTCCACTTAAATTTCATCTCAGGGAAGTTTTCACTGGTCACCTTATCAAATGCAGATCTCATTCCCTATTATTCTATACCTCACCTCCTAAATTTTGTTCATTATAGTACACAGAACAATGTACAGTGATTTTAATTTTTTAAAATTTGTCTTCTCCATCAAAATGTGAAAGGAAGGCCTATTTTGCTCTTGTTCATCACAGTATCCCTAAAGCTTAGCATAACACTTGGCTCATAGGCACGCATAAGTATTTTTTAAATAGGAGTGTGACATTGTGATATAATGATATACACATATACATTTGATCTTTGTTCCTGGTTTCTGGCACAAGAGTTTCAAAAATGCTTGGAATTTCCTAAGTGATGGAAGTAAGAGAAATATCTTTTCTTTTTCATAATAAGCCTCTTTTGACCATGCTGGAGTTTATGCTGATGAGGTGACTCTTGTTGGGGCCCTAGATAGCTTCAGGCTAGGGGTGGTTGCCAGAAGGACCAACCATATGATTAGAGTGTTTGGGGCTGAAAGTTCTGACTTCTGGGGAGACTGAGTCAATCACCATGATTTAATCAATCGTGCCTATGTGATGGAACCTCCATAAAACCCCTAAATGACAGGGCTTGGAGAATTCCGAGTTGGTGAACACAGCAAGGTGCTGGGAGGGTGGCCTGACTAGAGACAGCATGGATGCTATACACTTCCCCCTGGTCCCATTCCCTGTGAATTTCTTCCATTTGGCTATTTCAGAGGTGTATCCTTTATAAAGCTAGTAATAGTAAATAATCCATTTTTTCTCTGTTCTGTGAGCCATTTAGCAAATTATTGAGACTGAGAACAAGATTGTGGGAATTACCCTCCCACACACCCCCAACTTTGTGGCGGGTCAGTCAGTTATGGGAGGTCTGGATTTACAACTGGCCTCTGAAGTTGGGGCAGTCCTGTGGGACTGAGCCCTTAACCTGGAGGGTCTGTACCAACTCTGGGTAGTTGGTGTCAGAACTGAATTAATTTTTAGAAAACCCAGTTGGCGTCTAGAGAGTTGAAGAACAGGTTGATGTAGGGGAAAAAAGCCCACACATTTGGTATCAGAAGTATTTTAAGTAAAAACAGATCATAGTAATAGGAATTAATGTACATTATGTACGGCTTAAACTTAGTGGCTTAAACCACTTATTATTTCTCATGATTTTGTGGTTTACATGGATGGTTCTAGTGCTGGTCTTGCTCAGGCGAACTCAAGACGCTGCCTTTAGGGGTGCTTGACTGGCTCACTCAGTAGACATATGATTCTTGACCTCGGGGTTGTGAGTTTAAGCCCCATGTTGGGCATAGGGCTTACTTTAAAAATAAATAAATAAATATTTCGTTTAAAAACAAAAAGGAGGAAGCTGCATTTAGCTGGTAGGTTGGCTAGAGCTGGAAGATCTAAGCCTCACATGGCAGGGATAATTAGAAGACTGCAACCATGGAGTAAACTTCTTTGCATGGCATCAGGATTCCAATAGGGTAAGCTGCAGTGTGTAAGTGTTTATCAGGCCTCTGCTTGTGTCACAGTTTTGCCTTATTGGCCAAGCAAGGCAGAAGGCCAAGCCCAGAGTCAGTGTGGGAGCAGACTACCCAAAGGCGTGAATACCGGGATTACCAGGGGTGCTGACTCACTAGGAGTCGTCAGTGTAATAATCTGTAATTTTACAGACATTGTCACTAATACTGACGTCAGCTTGCCACATAGCTGTTATTGTCATGTGGTCTTTGCCTGTAGGGTGAGGGAAATGGGGCAGTTCTCAAAGTGGGAGCAGACTGCCTAAGTTTGAATCCTCTCTCTGCCATGTACTGGCCGTGTGAACTTGGCAAGGTGTGCATCCTCTCTAACTCAGCTGTAATGTGAGGATTACCTGTTGCGAGTAAGGTATCTACCTGTTGTTTCTTATGTGCAATGGTCCTTGACACATAGAAGTATGAAATCAATGTTGCTATTATTATTGGTACTGTTATTGGTGTCTCCTGCTTCCTACAGTCTTTTCTGTCTCTTCAGCATATCCCCATCTAGAGCATTTTTATCAGATTTTACTCTTGGTAATATGTGGAGTCAGGACTAGTTTGGTCATATTGCATCTCCAGTGACAGGGTGTTCTGGACTGAACTGTGTCCCTTCAAAATTGATGTTGAAGCGCTAACCCCCAATGTGACTGCATTTGGAGATAGGTTCTCTCGGGAGGTAATTCAGGGTGAGTTATAACTGAAGTCATGAGGGTGGGGCCCCGATCTGATGGGATTGGTATCCTTAGAAGAAGAGGAGACACAGCAGAGACAGAGATCTCTCCCATGGGTGCACACAGAGGAAAGGCCACGTGAGCACGCAGTGAGAAGGTACCACTTGCAAACTGGAAGGAGAGGTCTCACCAGAAACCAACCCTAACAGCACTTTGATCTTGGAATTCCAGACTCCAGAAATGTGAGAAAATAAATTTCTGTTGTTTAAGCCACCTTGTCTGTGATATTTTGTTATGGCAGCTCTAGGAGACTAATAATACACACAGAGTACTCAGAAACCTTTGTTGAATAAATAAATGCGGGGATGATATGTCCCTTGCTCTCAAAAATCATACTGGCTAATAGAGGCCTGTCAGCACGTACTTGCGATGTAATACTTGTAATTATTAAAATATTTACTGATTCAGGGGCACCTGGCTCTGTCGGTAGAGCACGTGACTCTTGATCGTAGGGTTGTCAGTTTGAGCCCCACATTGGGTGTAGACATTACTTAAAAGAATTAAATCTTAAAAAATATATATTTATTGATTCAACAAGGGATTACTGATCCTGTGCCATTATCTAGACACTACGATGGGTGCTGGGGATAAAGCAGCGAAGCAAACAGAGTCTCTGGTCTCACATTCTAGTAGGGGAGACGTCCAGCAGATGACCAGATAGTATGTCTGGCACCGATGTGTGCAGGGAGAGGAATAAAGCAGGGCAAGAAGGATGGAAATGGATTTGAGGTTTTTTCTCATATAGAACGTCTGCACAGGACCCTCTGACACATGGTATTTGAGCAGAGACCCAATGTAAATGAGCAAGGAGAGCACTCAAGTATCTCAGGCTGAGTCAACAGCAAGAGCAAAGCCTTGAGAAGGGAACGACTTGGTGATCTCGCGCAAAGGAGGCCAACAAGGCTAAAGCAGGAAAGGGCCCCCCGCTTGCCTGGGTCCCCTCCCAGCCGTGAAAGAAGACTAGTGGTGTGTTCACTTGGTCACACATTTTGCAAAGTTTATAAAAATAAGATACTTCAACTGCACTTGATTACGACTGTTATCTCCTTCTTCCTCTATATCCCTCCATCCCATTTCCCCTCAAGCCGGATGGTGTTGGACATTCGACACTGGCTTTTTGGGGATCTAGCTAAGGGAAAATTGAGTTGGGAAAATTTTTTTTAATTATTTATTTTGAGAGAGAGCAAGCATGAGTGGGGGAGGGGCACATTGTGGGGGAAGAGATCATCTCCATGGTGTCAGTACAGAGCCTGATGCAGGGATTCATCCCATAAACCGTAAGATCATGATCTGAGCCGAGATCAAGAGCCAGATACTTAACCGACGGAGCCACCCAGGCACCCTGAGTTGGAAAGATTTTTAGTCTGTCCTATTTGATTTTCTCATTGTAAATAAATATTCATGCCTATACATAATTTTGTATGATATCTCTTTAAGAGCCTTCCGAATTGTATAAGCTTCAGGCCCCACAAAACCTGGTTCCCCTCTGAAAGTAGAAGTCAAAGGAGATGAAGACAGGAGGGACTCTCCTCTGAGTGCGACAAGAAGCCACTAGAGAGTTCTGAGCAGAGAAGTGACATGACTTCTGCATTAAAGGACCGCTCTGTCTGCCCTGTGAAGACCACGTCACCATGGCGAGGAGTCACGGCACACCAGGATGCTATGGTGGAGTGGAGGCAAACCTCTGCATTGGAGTTGACTCAGAGGGGTTTTTTAGTTCAAGCAGCCTCACCCTTGGGTGGGGAGGAAGTTGTCATGGACATGGGCCAGATGCAGAGTGGAGAGAGATAGGTGGACGTGAGCTGGAGGGGTCAGCGGGCCAGAGCACAGTGGATAGGTGCCACCCCTCATCACCTCTTGTTTCCATAGGCCTTATTGGCCTCTATTGTATCATATTTATTTTTTAAAGTTTTATTTATTTATGCAATCTCTACACCCAATGTGGGGCTCGAACTCACAACCCCAACATCAAAAGTTGCATGACTCTTCTGACTGAGCCAGCCAGGCACCCCTACCTTATTGGCTTTTAATAAACGGGCACCATATTGACTGACTTCTGCCAGTATATTCTTACACTCTTTCTTGCTCCACACAAACTCTACAGTTCTAGCTGTCTTCTTAGTTCTCGGTCACAAGAAAGGGATAGTGAGGACATCTGGGTGACACCAGTGCAGCACACTGTACAGAAATGGCTGTCCCTGCCACCCTAAACTGCAGTTCTGGGGCCAGCAGGCTTGTACATATGGCCCTTCTTCCTCTATAGACACACTTGTCCGGGGCAAGGAGGACTTAACAGATTTCTGTTTCCCAGCGGCAGGTGCTCTTCTTCTTGGGGGTCTACTCCTGTCCAGCACGTCCCATCATTGTCCCTTGTGTACATCGTCTCAGGTCCTCATGTAAATAGATCCTGGGAGGTCTCACATCCTGGCCCTTTAGATGTGCCTGAACATGTCTGAGTTCCCAGTGGTTGTCCCTGTTAGCCTCTCAGTCTGGAATCCTTGCTATCCATGTAAATATGTGTATACCATACATAGGGTGTTATGTACACTCACGGAAGTGTTTGTGTATATAGATGATGTGTCACATCTCATTGAGCTAAAACTCTGGACACATGTCTTTGAGTCTGTAGGCTAGAATTTCTGTTTATACCCATGTTTGCATGATTAGATTGTAGGAAAGCACAACAGTAGTTCTCTACCTTAGTGTAAACATGAAGAAAGAGTTCATTTCTGTTGTTACAGTCACTCTTATTTTAGATAAAATGGGTGGAGAAGGGAATTTTCCATTGAGGTTTTGGCACTCCACTTGAAAGCCCATTGTCTGACAGTATCTCCTTTGTCTTCCTTGTCTTGCTTGTGTTTTCTACTATATTTCAACACAGTCATTCGAATATTCAGTGTTCTGACTTCAATTTGTAAAGAGCTTTATGATTCATAAAGTGTTTTGGCACGTAGCAGTTCATTTAAACATTGCAGCAACGTACGGAAGGCCTTGTTTCTATGCAATAGATGGAGTATTTGAGGGCCAGAGACCTTACACACTTACCTAAGGGCACACAGAGAGTGAATGGCAGTATTGCGACTTGAACCCTACCTTTATGTGCCAGGCCCAGTGCTCCAATATGAGACGATTAGTGTCATTGTGTTTTTGTATGAGAATGTTCACTTGGAGGGTTAATGCCTATTTGCCAGAGGGTAAGAGGCTGATGCTAAGGAAGTAGTTTTTACTGTTGCTATCAGACAAATATCATTAGCATTTTTATTTTTATTTATTTATTTTTTAAATGTTTTTATTTACTTTTGAGAGAGAGAGAGAGAGAGAGAGAGACAGCATGAGCAGGAGAGGGTCAGAGAGACAGGGAGATACAGAATCTGAAACAAGCTCCAGGCTCTGAGCTAGCTGTCAGCACAGAGCCCGACACGGGGCTCGAACCCACGAACCGTGAGATCATGACCTGAGCTGAAGCCGGAGGCTCAACCGACTGAACCACCCAGGCGCCCCTCGTTAGCATTTTTAAAATGTCCATTTTCTAGCAGAGCTGTGCAATTCTTCAAAACCGAAGTTTCTGCTTTGAATGAAGAAGCATAATAATAAAGAATCAATAGTCAGTCTTTAAGTTTTATAAAAAATAGATATTCCTACTGGCTTATCAGTTAAAGTTCTTTGGGGACAGGTAATAGGGATAAGGCTGAGCCAAGATAAACAGGAAGCGGGAAAAAATAAAACCACAGGCTGTCCCAAGGAACCAAGGGCAGGAATGTAGCCAGGCTAGGACCAGAAACCAATAGGATGCTTTCCTTACAGCTCTTTTTGTTGCTTCTCTGTGGGCACGTTCCTCACTGTCTTTCTTAACACAGACACATTTTTCCTGCATCTCTGGACCTCATGGAGGAATTTGGGAACATAGCCACTCCAGTGTTTCTGAGGGTTGAGGCAGCAGCAGAGGCCGAATTTTCTGGTCCCATTCTCAATTCCTAGGAGGGAGAATATGAGGTCCACCTTGGGCCGGGTGTCCACCTCTGGTCTAGTTAGTAATAGACCAAGGGGAGGAGATGGTCATATAATAGTGACGTGCTGCCAGGGACCTGCCCTAATGCACCAGGGCAGTTCCCAAAGAGTGAGGAACTGTGAGTTTCGCATGAGCCCCCGAAAGTGTTTACCAGAACTGAGTAGCAGAATTGTCCTAAAATTTGGAATTAACCAGTCAGTAATAGTTCTGTTACAGTTTAATTTTCACAACTGCTTTTAAAGAGGTCAGAAACTCTTAAAAATACACTTGGATATCATGTGTTCACTTATATGTTTAAGCTTGAGAGACCACCTAGTCGAAACCTCCTTGAAACCAGGGACGAGCGGCACCTGGGTGGCTCAGTCAGTTAAGCATCTGACCCTACTTCAGCTCAGGTCGTGAGGTTGAGCCCTGCGCTGGCCTCTGTGCTGACAGCTCCGAGCCTGAAGCCTGCTTTGGATTCTGTCTTTCTCTCTCTCTGCTCCTCTCCCAACTCACACTCTGTCTCTCTCTCTTTCAAAAATAAATACACATTAAAAAAAATTTAAAAACCAGTGATAGATCAAGATTTAGAGGGTTAAGTGACATTACGAAAGTCACACACTGGTTAAAAAGATGAAATTGGGACACTTATCTGACTTCTCAACTTGTGTTCTTTTTAACTGTACTAAGTTTCTCCATATAATTTAGGGGCAACATGACTGATTTGGGGGGAAACCAACCTCATGTATGAGGTAGCACTAACTCAAGAAGTAGAACCACTAGGAAGGACGTAGAATAAGGGATTTACTGTAGAGATATTACTCAATTGGGAGAGCGGGTGAAACAGTCTCAGCCCAGCTGTTCCTCCTGGGCCTGGGGCCAAGTCAGGGCTGAGAGTGGGGAGGGAAAGAGGAGTGCAAAATGGCAGGCAGGAGGGGCAGTTGAAACTATATCTCACCGAACCCCATCTCCAAGCCTTTGACAACATCGCCATGGATGACCTGCGGGAGAGGCTGGTGCTCTGGCAATGGTGCCATACTGGGACCGGGCCCAGGCCTAGGATGTGGAAGAGCTCAGGAAGGGAGCTGGGGCTTTAGGCAATCTGCTTCCCTACCAACAATGGAGCCACTAGATCCACAAAAATCAGCAATGTGCCGTGAGAGGGACTGACTTGCCTGGACCTTCCCAGAGTAGATGTGGCTACTGCGCCACTCCCCTCCTCCAGTTCTCCCTTTTGTGGCCAAATGGGAAAGGAAGCAGTGGGTACATAGTGCAGCTCAACCCGGCCGCCACTGCACAGCCACCACACCACGACACCGGCAGCTCTGTGGTTGGCAATGTGGCTGCCTTCCTGGCATGGGACTGAAGCCGCTACCCGTTCCCTGAGTCCAGCCACTTCCTTCCCCCTCCCTTGTGCCCGCGCACACCAGGGCAGGGGTGACCAGCGAGTTGCAATTGAGGTTGAAGCCCAGGGAACTTTGGGAAATAAGAGGCCCAAAGCGGGGCTCCCCACAGGCACCCTCATTGCTGGTGTGTAAAGTTCACAGAAGAGAAGCATCTCCTTCCTTTGGCGGTTGGAGAGAGAATCACCACTTGTGAATCCTGACATCCTCCCCTCTAATGGAATCTATGGTGGGATGGTCATGGGCGCAGAGCCACTTCTCCTGCTTGTTAGTAAGTTCTGGGAGAAGTGTGTGGTCCCAGCTGCTGGCGTAATCTCTCAGTATTAGCTCCTCCTGTCCTCGACTTTCAGCCTTTTGGCTATAATTCTAGTGACGCAGGAAAAGTCCTACTCTACATTCCATTTCCTGGTTTTTTCCTTGGTGCTTCCCAGACCCTGAAACCCCTACTATTTAGGAACCCTGATTAGGGGTCTTTTGGAGATACATGCTTGTCACCTGGGAACGAGATAGATGGGGAAGTAGATTAGTTCACTGTAAAACCCAGCTCTGCCCCCATTTTCTGTCACCTCCAAAATGGTGGGCAAACAACAGAAGCCTGGATGCCCAAGGTAGTACATGTGGAAGGAGGTAAAGGAGGAAATGAAGAGCTTGAGGCTCTTGGCGAAATGACTAGAATCATCTGGGCATCTCGGTTGCCAGAAGGCAGAAACAGGACCAGGGATAGGTAGAGGGAACAACTAACTATCTTCGAGCCCCTTATGTGTCTCAGTGTGTGATCATTCATTTTATGTGTCAGCCTGACTGGGATAAGTATGCACAGAGAGCTGGTAGAACATTTCTGGGTGTCACTGTGAGGATGTTTTCCTATTAGTCCCTGGGGATGAAAAGAATGAGGCTGAGGATGAGCTAAGTAGAAAGTATAGCATCTTATTTTTATTTATTTGGTTTTTTAAATTTTTTATTTATTTGTTTATTTTTTGAGAGAGAAAGCACGCAAGCAGGATGGGGCAAAGGTGTTGGGGGGAGAGAATCTTAAGCACACTCTTCAGTCTCACAGAGCCCAACACTAGGATGGATCCACAACCCTGAGATCATGACTTGAGCCAAAATCAGGAGTCTGACGCTCAACCAACTGAGCCACCCAGATGCCCCCCCCGTATAGCATCTTAGAAGGGAACCTTGTAACACACGCCAGGACAGGAGTCCAGTAAAAAGCCAATGAGTCCTTTCTGTGTATTTAGTGGGGAAATGAACTGAATTTAAAACATCAACTCCTTTCTGTTGATGAGATTTTGAAGGAAGAGAAATAAAGTTTTCTAATTAGATGTTTATAGGAGCAACTCATGATCTCTCATGGCAAGAAATGCTCTAGCTAAATGCAGGGGAGATTTTGTCTATGGTTACGGGATGTCTACACTCTTTTGGATGGGAATCACAAGAGGGACAGCAAGTTAGTCTGACACCTCAACTTACTGAACACTAAAAACAAATGCTTAAAACCAAGGAGGCTCTCGATGAGGAAACACAGCATAGAGAGACCAAGAAGAAAATTACTTCTATTTTTTAGCAAGAAAAGACTTGATTATAATTTTGAATGATAAGAACTAAATCATTGCAGAATGATGGAATAATCATTGCAGAATAAGGAAAAAAAAAATACCCACCGTCCAAACATTACCATATCATTACTTCTGAGCCTTATTTTCCAAAGACTTCATTTTAACTCCCCTTTGATCTTGTCGTTACTCTGCTTAGAAGCCTTGAATAGCTTCTGGTAGTCCATAAAAAAAGTCCAAATCCCTTAGCCTGGCATGTGATACCCTTCAAAATGTGATGCCAACATAACCTGTTATTCCAACCTTCCACAGTTCTTCTGAAGAACTCTGCTCTGGTCAAACAATTTTACTCACCATCTCTGGAATCTACCCTGCTCTTCCCTATACTTTCCTGGAGCATTCTCCCCTCTTCCCTTCTCCGTTCTAACTTGTAACTACTGTCTTATAAGGTTCAGCTGAAATCTCATTTCCCCTGGCCTCCGCCTGGCCAGCTTCGCTCAGTGGTCATCCTTCCTTGGAAAGGTTTCAGTAAGTGTTGTCCTTAAAACTTACTGGAGAGCAGCCATTGGCTTCTTTATGTCTTTTATTATTCTCTTCAGCATTTAAGTCAATCATTATGGATAAAATTTTTTGTCTATATATTGTCTCAATTAGATTACAAGCTCTTTGGAGGGAGGAGCTAAATATTATAGCTTAAAAATTACAAACACTCGGGGTGCCTAAGTGGCTCGGTCAGTTGAGCATCCAATTCTTGACTTCGGCTCAGGTCATGATCCTAGGGTTGTGGGATCAAGCCCTGCATCAGGTTCCATATGGACCCTGCTTAAGATTCTCTCTCTTTCTCCCTCTGCCCCTTTCCCTCCACTCATGTGCTCTCTCTCTCTCTCTCTAAAAATAGAAAAAAAGTCTCTCAGAAAATTACAGCGGTTCCTGGGTGGCTTAGTCAGTTGAGTGTCTGACTTCAGCTCAGGCCATGATCTCTCAGTTTGGGAATTCAAGCCCTGCATTGGGCTCACTACTGTCAGGACAGAGCCTGCTTTGGATCCTCTGTCCTGCCCTCTGTGTCTCTGCCCCTCTGCTGATTGTGAACTCACTTTCTCAAAGAAAAAAAACATTAAAAAATTTTTTTTCTTTTAATTATAAATGCTCAATTAAGCATTGTATGAAGGTACAGTTTGGTAACTTCATAATAAATAAGAACAAACATGCTCATTCCACAGTCAAGTAGCAAATAGCTGCCAGTTTACTACAAGGTATGAGGTTCTATGCTAAGTATTGCTTTTCAGAGAGGAGACTCCCCCCAGCTCACCTTCTGGCCCCCTGGTGTCCCTTCCTAGCTCTGTTTTATGCAAAGGGAGGGGAAATTGATGATTCAGCATGAGGCATTTTAGAACCTGTCATTTATACCTTAAAGGTCAGCAGTGTCATGGCGCTCCCGGCACACTTTCCGCTCCTATCATGGTGCCCCCCTCACACTTTCCACTCCCCTTTGGTGAGCACACTGCCGCAGCTTCCTCTTCCAGGCAGCAGCATTAGGCCCTTTCTGCCCCCTGCCTGTTGAGATAATAAGCAGAAGAAAGGGTCAAGTTCAGTTTCCCTGAGTGGTCAAGGCTGGCCAAGTCTCTCTGTCCTTGTTCCTCTCTCCCTGCAATGGGCTGGGTCTGTTGGCCTGAGACTGCTCTGTCGAGGCCATCTTAGAGACAAGAAGGCAGAGGAGAGAAAGTCCCGCTGAGTCTTCCGGACCTCAGCCATGTTCTCCAACCCACATCCACCAACGTGAGCCACATTTGGGAGTATGAAGGACTTGGCCAACGATTACTGAGTCCTGCTTTGATTCCCATTCAACTTTTCTTCCCAGCATATCAACCCCTTGAAGGTGTGAGCTGCTGGCTTGAGGAAGTTCTGTGCCGCTGGCCGTAATGCAATCAAATACTGGCAAAATCCCACTTCTAACTTCTAATACAGCCTGTTTCAGCCATAGGGTCTTTATACAGCTTTTGAATAATTTTAATCTTAAATCTATTCATAAATGAAATAACGTCTAAGTTGTTAAAAAGCAATTTAAATTTTTAAAGTAAAAACTAGTATGCAATTACATAGAAAATATCCTAGAATAGCCTTATTTCAGATCCGTGATTCCTCCCTGCCCTCACTCCCATAACAAAAGCCACCCTAGAAACAAAGGTAAAGTGGGTCAATGTTAGTCTGGTGCACGATACAGCATTAGAGACACAGAAAAGTTTGCATCATGTCTGGGGACACAGAGTTGCCAGGCTTGGACGACTTTGAAGTAAGAGCACATGGCTGCTCCAGTGGGCTTTGCTTTCAGCCTCATCCTGTTTCTGTTGTTGTGACATTCTCACCTTACGCCAATGGGATTTCAGTATTGTTATTGGCAAGGCTTTATTCTAATTTTGAAAAATTGTCTACAGTTTTCTAAGGCATCCTAGACTTTGCTGAGGGGTAGGCAGACACAGCTTTAAGGCTGCTGGAATGGAAGGAGACAGCGATAACAGGAGGCTTACAGAGCAGCTTGAGCTGCTGGAGCTGACCATGAACTTGCTCAGTCCTATAGCATTGAAAAGAATCCTGCACCGTGGAAGTTGCAGAACAGACCAAAGCTGAAGGGGTCAAAAGGGCCAGGAAGTGCAGAACAACAAGGGAAGCCACAGCGCTTCATCTTCAAGGAGCTCAGAGCTAAATGCTGTGGGAATGAGTTGGCAATGGCCGTCTGAGGAGACGGATCAAATCCTCCAAAGTCTTGAAGATGAGCAGAGGGACTGTGAGATCAAGAAGGTGCCAGAAGAAGGAAGCAGGAAGTCACCCCTCCCCACTGTTCTGTCTCGCTAGCAAACACATCCTGGACGCTGCTCACAGGATGATGTAATGGTTGTTGTACTTTTTGACTTCAACACAATTTGAGTTACACATTCCGGAATAGAATGTTGGCTTGAGTTAGGAAGAATAAACATTACCACAGGCAGTCTCTGAGTGGAAGGGCAAGTGTTGACTTGTAGGGCTGAGGAGGAGGGGAGAGAAAGTCTGTGAGGACGTTAGAAAGGAAAGATTATGGTTGGTTGGTTCCCGGTTGGTTGAACCACTGGTCCAATGATGTTATCAAGTAGCCAATTTCTTTCTCTCTCTGCTCTGCCTTCCTCACTTGCAGCTTCATCCCAAACGGACATCCCACACACATATGAAAATTGCTACAGTAGTCCCAACCTTCACTTCTATTTGCAACACCGTCTAGAAGAGCCTTGTCCAGTAGAAATATAACGCAAGCTGTAGTGTGTGATTTAAAGGTTTCTGGTAGTCATGTTTTAAAAAAGCAAGAAGGAAAGAGTGAAATTAATTCCAATAATAAATTCTGTTAAACCTAACATTTACAAAATATTATCTCAACATGAAATCATTTAAAAAATTGTGGATAACAGGAGCGTCTGGGTGGCTCCGTCAGTGGAGTAGCTGGCTGGCTCTTGGTCTCAGCTCATGTCATGATCTCATAGTTCGTGGGTTCAAGCTCCACACTGTCAGCGGGGAGCCCGCTTGGAATTCTCTCTCTCTTCCTCTTTCTTGGCTGCTCCCCTGCTGGCACATGTGTGCATTCACACACACTCTCTCTCTTTCAAAATAAATAAATAAGCTTTAAAAAATTATTGATAGTGTGTCTTACATATGTTTTCTTTTGTGCTAAGTCTTCAATGCTTAGTATGTATTCTACACTTAAGAGAACATCTCAGACACACTGTTTGCATTTCAAGTGCTCAATTGCCTAAGTAGCTACTGGCTACCGTACTGGGCAGGCCAGGTTTAGAAGAAGAGGGAGGGCCCTCCTGTCCCAGCGTTCTTAGCTAGAGTTGACATTCAGTCTGAATGGACTAGATTAGGCTATACACCAATGACTGTACCAATGACTGTATACCAGGATTAGGCTATATGCCTGTGACTATACACCAAAGATTGTAGCCAGAGGAATGGATCGGGCTAACTGGCTGAAGCTAGATGTGCCTGTGGTGAGCAGAATAATGCCCGCTCCCCAGATGTCCATGCCCTAGTTCCTGTGAACATATTAGGTTATATGGCAAAGGGGAAGTGAAGTTGTGGATGGAATTAAGTTTGCTAATGAGTTGATCTTGAGATGACATTATCGTGCTGTACCCAAGGTAATCACCAAGATCCTGTAAGTGGAAGAGGGAGGCAGAAGAGAGAACTGGAGAGATGGCAGCATGAGCAGGACTCGGCTCCGTGATGGTGACTTTGGGGAGGAAGAAGGGGCCACATGCCAGTGGATATGCGATGCTCTAGAAGGTGCCAAAGGCAAGAAACAGATGGTCCCCTACAGCTTCCAGAAGAAACACACCCCTACCAACACCTTGACTTTAACCAGGTGGACTTCTGATTAAGAAAATAAATGTGTACTGGTTTAAGCTACTAAGAAAATTGAATCAATGATGCATCCCTGAAGTACTTGGAAAGTCCAGCTTTTAATGGACATTTTGAGACATAAAGGAGTTTTTAGTTTCAAAAACTTGGTTTTTAAGTGTCAAAATAAAACTATGAAAGAATCTAAAATTCATACCATAAACAATTGCCTGAAAATACAGCAGATGAAGAGCTGGACTACACTGTTCCCTGGGAGGCCCGACAAGGAGTCCTAGGCTGGAGAAAGAGTTAAAGAGGCCACAAGAAAATAGGATGTTGCTCACCTCTTTGCACCCCGTTGCCTCTTTCATGCTCATGCAATGATAGAGTTCCATATCCATTATGGGAACCCAAGAGTGAACAGAGTTGGGTTTTTTTTAATTTTTTAACATTTATTATTGAGAAACAGAGAGGCACAGAGCATGAGGAGGGGAGGGTAAGAGAGAGGAAGACACAGAATCTGAAGCAGGCTCCAGGCTCTGAGCTGTCAGCACAGAGCCTGACACAGGTCTCGAACCCACAAATTGGGAGATCATGACCTGAGCTGAAGTCAGACGCTTAACCGACTGAGCCACCCAGGTGCCCCAAGAGTGGACAGGCTTTATGTTCCACTTACTACTGGAACCCCATGAACCAACAGAGTAGGCTTAGGCAGAAACAGCCTAAGGTAACCTTTCAATTTGTCTCCAGCACTAATAGCCTGTGGTCATGACAATGAGGGTATAGAGTGCGTGGACAAACAACCAGAGACTATTGTATTGTACTGCATGTCTGGAAGACAGATGTGATGACAAGACCAGATGGGAAATGTCACACCTCAGGAGTGAGCTGGGTGAGCCCATGATAAAGGGGCAGCTGCCACCACCACTTCAAGCCCTGGAACTCAAATCGTCTCTACAGAGGCAGAGAATGAAGGAAAATATCAAATGGCCTGAAATGACCGAAAATACACTTGAGTATTCTGTCTCTTGATATCACAGAGAATGGAGATTCAAGATTTACTATAATAAATTGCCTCTTATTGCACATGTGAATTTTGTCACCATATTTATAATATAAAGATATTGGAAATAAATCTTTATAGGTGCACAAATGATTGGGATTGTTATGTGCTGCTGTTGAGTTGACTCCACTGCTATTATAAAAGATACTCTTTCTCTCTTGCAACAGTCTTTGCTCTGAAATCTACTTTGTGTGATATTAATTCAGACACTCCCCCTTTCTTTAGGTAAATGTTAGCATGATATACCATTTAACGTCCTTTCACTTAAAACACCTTTCTATTTTGAAACAATTTCGAACCTGGAAGAAGGTGCAAGTATAAAAGAGGGACACCTGGGTCGCTCAGTGAGTTAGGCGTCTGATTTCCGCTCAGGTCAAGGTGACTTTGAGCCCCACCTGGGGTTCTCTGCTGTCAGCGCGGAGCCTGCTTCAGATCCTGTCATCCTCCTTCCTGCCCCTCCCCCCTTCAAAAAGAAATGAACATTAAAAAATAATAAAGCAGATCTTTAAAAACCTCATAATAACAAAAAGAACTCCCTCAACAACTTCCTCCAGCTTCATTTAGTGTCCTGGCGTGAATGGGATGCTGCAGAAATCTAAAGAATCACTGGCAGGTTCTAGAGCGCCCTCCCTAGGCAACTCTGACCTCTACAGACCTCCACACTGCAAATTCTAGCTGCCTTGGCCTCCCCAGATTCTCAGGTCTGTCTCATCAGCTGAGGCTGTGTTCGGATTCCTTTTCCCTGTGGTTTGGCCTGGAAATGCTCTCCAGGTAATAAGGAGGGTGATTTTAGGGCTCATTTCCCTTGTTTGCATTCCTTCAGGGCTCACTGTCAAGACACGGTCTGCTGTCCAGTGCCCGAAAACTGGTTTGCTTTTTTCCATATATTTTCTCCCACGTTTTTAATTGGTTAAGGTAGGATGGGAACTCTGAACTCTGGTTCCATCATAGCAATAAGTGAAAGTCTAATGTTTTTACAATTATTTTATTTAATACTTTAATTATCTTATTTCATTTTTTTAATGTTTTTTTTTGGGAGGGGGAGGGGCAGAGAGAGAGGGAGACAGAGGATCTGAAGCAGACTCTACGCTGATAGCAGAGAACCCCAGGTGGGGCTCGAACTCACAAACTATGAGATCATGCCCTCAGCCAAAATCTAGAGTCCAACACTTAACTGACAGAGCCACTCAGGCACCCCTAATTATCTCATTTTAAAATTAATCCTTATACCTTCACATATATAACATGTACTTTTGTATACATGAACTGTTCCATAATTTAAAAAATTGTGGCCAATAAGCCATAAGGGCTTGTTGAAGTGAAGTAGGAAAATAATGCAAAAAAACAAAATACGAGTCAGTATAGTTTCACCTCCAGAGAAAATGATTATTAATATTTTGATGCACTAAATTGTTCCAATCTTTTTTCCAAGTATATTAATTTTTAAACTTAGAATTCTTTTATCTGTTTTTTATTTTGGCAAAATACACATAGCATGAATTTACCATTTTAACTATGTTTAGTTACATAGTTAAGTGGCATTAAGTCCATTCATAATGTTGTGCAGCCAGCAACCATTACCACTATTTCTAGAACTTTTTCATCATCCCAAATAGAAACCCTAATTTTTAAACACAAATTCCCCCTCCCCTTATCACCCCAGACCCTGGTAGCATCTTTTCTACTTGCTGTCTCTCTGAATTTGCCTATTTTAGGCACCTCATATAAGTGGAATCATACAAGATTTATCCTTTGCCGTCTGGCTTATTTCACTTAGCATAATGTTTTCAAGGTCCAACCATGTTGTAGCATATGTCAGAATTGTATTCCTTTTTAAGGCTGAATACTATTCCATATTTTGTGGATATACCACATTTTGTTTCCCTATATAATCTGTAACGGACACTTGGGTTGCTTCTATCTCTTGGCTAATGTGAATCATGCTAGTTTATGAGTATCTGAGTTCTCGTTTTCAATTATTTTGGGTATATGCCTAGGCATAGAACTGATGGATCATATGGTAATTCTGTTTCGAGGAACCTCCGGGCTGTTTTCCACAGTGGCTGCACCTTGTTACATTCCAACCAGCAATAAACTAGGGCTCTAATTTCTCTACACCTTAATCAACACTTGTTATCTCCCTTTTGGGGGTGGGGACAACAGCCATCCTAAGTGGTTTAAAATAGTGTTTTGTTGTGATTTTGATTTGCATTTTCCTAATGACTTAATGATGTTTAGGATCTTTTCATGTGCTAATTGACTGTATCTTCTTTGGAGAAATACCTATAGCCTTTTGCTCTTTTTTTAAGGTTTTACTTTTTTAAGTAATCTCTACCCTCAGCATGGGGCATGAACTCACAACCCTGAGATCCAGTCACATGCCCCGCCAACAGAGGCAGCCAGGCGCCTCCCCTTTGTCCATTTTTGAATTATTATTTTTTATTGTTTTTGAGTTGTAGTTCTTTGATTAATGCCTTATTAGATATATTATTTGCAAATACTTCCTCCCATTCTGTTGTTGTCTTTTCACTCTGTGGATAGCGTTCTTTGACACAAAAGTTTTTCATTTTAATTAGCTCCAATGTGTCTATTTTTTCTTTTGTTCCCTGTTCTTTTGCCAAATCTAATGTCATGAAGATTTCCCCCTATGTTTTCTTCTAAGAGTTTTATAGTTTTAACTCTTATTTTTAAGTTTTTGATCCACTTTGACTTAATTTTTGTATGTGGTATAAGGTAGGGTCCAACTTCATCCTTTTGCATATGGATAGCCAGCTTCCTATTTGCTGAAAAGACTGTCCTTGCCTATTTAATGGTCTTGGGGAAAATCAATTAACTGTAGATATGAAGGCTCATTCCTGGACTCTCTGTTCTATTCCATTGGTCTCTATGTCTGTCATATGCCAGTACCATACAGTTTTCATTACTGTTGCTTTGCAGTAAGTTTTTAAATCGGGAAGCATGAGTCTTCCGACTTTGTTTTTCTTTTTTTAAGATTGTTTCAGGGACACCTGGGTGGCTCAGTTGGTTGGGCATCCAACTTTGGCTCAGGTCATGATCTCACGGCTCATGGGTTTGAGCCCTGCGATGGGTTCTGCACTGGTGGTGCAAAACCTGCTTGAGATTCTCTCTCTCTCCCTCTCTCTCTGTCCCTCCCCCACTCACTTTCTCTCTCTCTCTCAAAACAAATGAACTTAAAAATTAAAAAAAAATACAAATAAGGATTATTCCAACTACTCAGGGTCCCTTGAGATTTCATGTGAATATTGGGATGGATTTTCCGATTTCCACAAAAAACATAGTAGGGATTTTGATACGGATGCATTGAATATACAGACTACTTTGGGTAGTATTGTCATCTTAACGACATTAAGTCTCCAAATCCATGAACACGGGTTGTCTTTATATCTTCTTTAATTTCTTTCAGCAATGTTTTACAATGTTCAGTGTACAATACACTCACCTCCTTGCTTAAGTTTATTCCTAAGTATTTTATCCGTTTTGATACTATTGTAAATGGAATTATTTTCCTAACTTCCTTTATAGATTGTTCATTGCTGGTATATAGAAATGCAGCTAATTTTTATGTTGAACTTATCCTGTAATTTTGCTAAATTTGTCTATCAGTCCTCACAGGGTTGTTGTTATTTTTGTTGCTGCTGCTGTTGTTATTTTTGGTACAATCTTTAGGGTTTCCTATACCTAAGATGATGCCATCTGTAATTACAGATAATTTTGACTTCTTTCCAATTTGAAAACTTTTTTACCTTTTTCTTGCCTAACTGCTTTGGCTAGAACTTCTAAGACTATTGTAAAATAGAAGTGGTGAAAGTGGGCTCGTTCCTGGTGTTAAGGGAACAGATTTCAGTCTTTCACCATTAAATGTGATATGAGCTATGGAGTTTCCATACATAGCCTTTATTATGCTCCAGAACTCCCTTTTTATTCCTAGTTTGATTGAGTATATTTCTTAAAATCATATAAGCATATTGAGTTTTTTCAGTTTTTTCCATCAATTGAGATGATCATGCGGGCTTTTTTCCCCTTCATTCTGTTAATGTGTCTTATAACGATGAATGATTTTCATATGTTGAATCGTCCTTGAAATCTAGGGATAAATTGCATTTGGTCATAGTGTATAATTCCTTAAATATACTACTGAATTCAATTTGGTAGAATTTCATAATGCTGTTTAAAGACCATCCTTTTCATTTATGAGTATATCATTCATCTATATCCTGCAATATTATATTACTTTGTATCTTTAAATATTTTTTAGTTATAAAATCCTTTCTTTTTTCCTATTAAAATCTTATACAAACTCCCAATATTAAACCACAGATAAGCCCAGAGCTTATCTGATGAACACAGGTTTATGGAGGCCCAGGGCCCTATCTACACGCCCTCTAATTCTTCCATGTCTGGCCCATTTCCCACCAGTTACCTTCTAAAGGGACCCCAAAGGGAGAAATTTGAAAGCCCTTGGTATGACATGTCATCACTGCATAGTTCTCTGTCATATGAGACTTCATAGTTTCATTAATCTATTATTTTTAACTAATTATTTATTTTAGAGAGAGAACACACACAAGTGGGGAAAGGGGCAAAGGGAAAGGAAGAGAAGGGCACCTGGGTGGCTCAGTCAGTTAAGCATCTGACTTCGGCTCAGGTCATGATCTCACGGTTCATTAGTTTAAGCCCCATGTCAGTTTCTGTGCTTACAGCTCAGAGCCTGAAGCCTGCTTCAGATTCTCTGTCTCCCTCTCTCTCTTTGCCCCTTCCCCACCTGTCCTCTCTCTCTCTCTTTCTCAGAAATAATAAATGAATAAACTTAAAAAAAAAAGGAGGGGGAGGAGAGGGAGAAAGAGAATCTTAAGTAGGCTACAAGCCCAGTGCAGAGCCCAACTCAGGGCTCAATTCCACAATCCTAGGATCTTGACCTGAGCCAAAATCAAGAGTCAGATACTCAACTGACTGAGCCAAAAATCTATTATTTTTATACATATATATTACTTACAAGTTTTCAAGATTTTAAAGAAGAAATAGGTGTGCCTGGGCTGGCTCACTCAGTGAGCATGCAACTCTTCTGTTTGTTTGTTTTTAAGTTTTATTTATTTGTTTTGAGAGAGAGAGAAAGCACAAGTGCGGAGGGGAAGAGAGAGGAGAGAGAGAATCCCAAGCAGGCTCTGTACCGTCAGCACAAAGCCCAACACAGGCCTTGAATCCACAAACTGTGAGATCGTAACCTAAGCTGAAGTCAAATGCTCAGTTGACTGAGCCACCCAGGTGCCCTATTTTTTGAAATTTTAAAGAAAAAATAGGGGCACCTGGCTGGCTCACTCAGTGAGCATGCAACTCTTTTTTTATTTTTTAAGGTTTATTTATTTATTTTAAGAGAGAGAAAGAAGACGAGCAGGGGAGGCTCAGAGAAAGTGATTCCCAGCAGGCTCCAGTGTGGAGCCCGATGCAGGGCTTAAACTCATGAACTGTGAGATCATAACCTGAGACAAAGCCAAGAATCAAATGCTTAACCATCTGAGCCACCCAGGTATCCTGAGCATGTAACTCTTGATCTCTGAGTCATAAGCTCAAGCCTCACATTGGGCGTGAAGTTTACTTAATTAAAAAAATGTTTAGGCAGCTCAGTCTGTTAAGCCTCCGACTTCAGTTCAGGTCATGATCTCACGTGCGTGGGTTCGAGCCCCATGTTGGGCTCCGTGCTGACAGCTCAGAGCCTGGAGCCTACGTTGGATTCTGTCTCCCTCTCTCTCTGCCCCTCCCTTATTCATGCTCTGTTTCTCTCTGTCTCAAAATAAAAATAAATAAATAAATAAAACATTTTTTAAAATGTTTAAAAATAAATGAGTAAACAAAAATCTGTTTTAAAAATCTAAGAACTAAAACTATTATACATAAATAATTGTTCACATCCATAATCATTTACCTTTAGAGTAAATTCCCCACAAAAGGAATACTGAGACAAATTTCAAAAATGTTTTTAAAATTTTATTTTAACTCCAGTACAGTTAGCATACAGTGTCAGTACAGTCTTAGGTGTACAGGGTAGTGATCCTACAATTCTACACATTACTCAGTATTCATCAAGATCAGTGAATTCTTGGGGTTCCTGGGTGGCTTAGTGGGTTAAGTGTCAGACTTCAGCTCGGGTCATGATCTCACAGTTCCTGGGTTCCAGCCCTGCATCTGGCTTTGTCTGGCAGCTCAGAGCCTGGGCCTGTTTTGGATTCTGTGACTTCCTTTCTCTCTGCCCCTCCCCCTGCTCAAGCTCTGTCTCTCAAAAAATAAATAAACATTAAAAAGATAAGTGTACTCTTAATCCCTCCACCTATTTCACTCATTCCTCCACCTAACTTCTCTCTGATAACCATCAGTTTGTTCTTTATAGTTAAGAATCTGTTTTGGTTCGGAGGAGGGGTGGGGGGTGTGGAGAGGGTGGGGGTGGTAACTCTTAATTTCAGCTCAGGTCATGATCTCATGGTTTGTGAGTTCGAGCCCTGAGTTGGGCTCTGCACAGAGCCCTCATTCCCCATTAATATTTCCCTGTAGTGACTCTAACACAGGAAATAATCTCAAATATGGAATAAAGCTTTTCGAACAAAAATGTTCATCCAGCATCATAAATAATTTGAAAAGTAAGAAACAATCTAAACATTCATCTCTTGGGGAATGATTATAAAAAACGTGACAGGTTCGGTCAATAGAATATTACATTGTCTTTTTAAAAATTTTTTTATTTATTTTTGAGATAGAGAAAGAGACAGTATGAGCAGGGGAGGGTCAGAGAGAGAGGGAGACACAGAATCTGCAGCAGGCTCCAGGCTCTGAGCTGTCAGCACAGAGCCTGATGCAGGGCTCAAACCCACGAATCATGAGATCATGACCTGAGCCAAAGCCGGACACTTAACCAACTGAGCCACCCAGGCGCCCCAGGATATTGCATAGTCTTAAACCATTGGCAGCCAGAAGGTCTAGTCAGCTGTGGGACAAAGAGAGTGGGTTCTGGAAGGTTAGCAACTCTCCTTTCAGCTTGTTTGGGCAACATTGGCTCTTTCATTTCTCATGCATTACAAAGCTGAGGGTTCTGGAATCCAGGGATTTGTTTATAATCAAACAATGGATTTATTAAGCTTTTAAAAATTAATTAGAAGATGGAAGCGTGTACTGCGGTAAGGAAATACAGTGTCGATATATCACAGTTTCTAGCACAATTCCCGGCCAAAGTAGGTGCTAATAATTATTATCGTAGTCATAACTAATATTTTCTTTAGTGCGGACTCTTGGGGACTTTGCTACATTCTTTATACTATCTCATTTGATGCATTTTGTAAGTCCTGCTCATGCAGTGTTGCAATTTGTTTTCCTCCTAGGCATCATTCCTGGCAGAGAGATGATGCTGAGGGGTGGTGGCTTGTGAGTGACAGCCTGGGGATCCTAGCTGCCAGGCCCCGTGTTGTCTGCGCTTCTGCGCTAGAACGAGAAGCAGTGAGCGGGCTAAAGGGGGGAGCTGGGTTTGCAGAGTCAACGACCTGCTCGCCCATCCAGACCAAGATCTTCAGACACCAGAGCCCAGGGGGCCATGGGGTCCTGGATGAGGCTCGGAGGAGCCGCGTTGGCCCTTCCCCCCCTACCCCCCAGGGCCCACCAGGCGCTGCCGCATCCGCCCCGTGGTGGCCCCTGCAGGTGCAGCTGAGCCCCTCAGTGTGGTCATGAAGGGAGCTGGAAGGCCAGGTGGGCCTGGTGTGTGGCGTCAGCGAACTTGGAAAACAGAAATCCCTGGGAAGCAAAGATGCAAATTCTTTGGCCAGAACTGGCCTTTGGCAAGCCCTCTTCCAGTCCTGCGGATTCACTCCAGGTTTGCCCCCTTTCAAGTCAAACAAGGACCCGGGAGAATTCTGTCTTCTCAGTCACACGTTGGGAAAACCCTGGGAGGGCCTTCTGCCCTCCTTTGAAGAGTGTGGTGGAGTCAGCCTCTGCGTGGCTCAGGGTTAGGAACACCCCAGCCAGCCAGCCCTGGGTAGGAACTTGAAATCCAGGCATTCTCTTACTCCATCTCATTTCTCTCACGGTTTTACATTTTAATTTTTCTCATGAAAAAAAAACACACGTCACAGAGTCTAAAAACTAAACCCCGGTAGAATTTGGGACTTCAAAAAAATGCTTACTTCTTTAAGTAATCTCTACAATCAACCTGGGGCTCAAACTCCTGACCCTGAGATCACAAGTCACATGTTCTACCGGTTGAGCCAGCCTGGCACCCCCAACACCTCTAGAATTTGAAAGGAAAGCAAGAGTCCTTGCTGCATTCCTTTGGCTCTTAATCCTGGTGTTTTCAGGGTTTTTTTTTTCTTCTTTTTCTGGTATTTACTCTGCGTTTCTAAACCGCAAATCTGCTCAGAGATCATCTCTCCGTGTTTCCGTGTTAGATCTGGACTATTGCCTTTCTAGGATGGTGGATGAAAACCCGGGGCCTCACCCACTGCCTCCGGTGAGCTCCCCCTCCTCCCTCTCTCAGATTTTGATCACATCCATGTTCAGGGTTTCCCCGACTGTGACCTTTACTCACAGCAGAGGCAAAGTCCTGTCCTCTCTTCCATGCCCCGTTCCACTCACTTTGTCCTCGTGGGTTTGTGCCCTTTTTCCTGCCTTCTGCACCATTTCAGCATATCCGGGGGAGTCATCAGTCCTGTCGTTTTTGCCAGAAGTCATCTTTCAGTCTCCAGCCAGCCTTCTCGCCTCCAAAGCCATGACTTGTGCCCATTCTTAGGTCTGCGAGCTGATAAAAGAACAGCTTGAGTCATTTCCCTTCCCGAGGGTCCTTGCATCATTTTATTAGGAAACACTGAATGGCAAAAACAAAACCAAAACAAAAAACAAAAAACAACTCAGGGTCCTAGAAAGAACTAGGCGGAATTTCAGGCTGCCAAGAGAGACATTTGGGGACCTGGGCATTTGTTCTGGATGTTTGGGGAATCCTCCAGCCATGAAGGGGTTAAGAGTCAGCCAGCAGGAGGGGAGGCAGAGGGCGAGGACAAAGGAATCCTGGCCTCTTGAGGGAAGGCAGGCAGGCCAGTTGGCTGGGGCTGGCTAGTTGCCTCCATGCCTTGCTAAATATAACTGTTAAGTAATCTGCAGTCCCTTGGGGTCAGTCTTATAGAAGGAGCGAGGAAAGGAAATAAGTGGTTGTTTGCAGGTCCAGGTCAACGATGTCCTGGAGGAAGCGCCCTGGCCACATTCTTCTGCAGTCCAGTCTCTGCGTTGTTCTGTGTCGTCGTGTTGGGGACTCTGGCTGAGTTGTCGCAGAAGCCTGCCTGCCCTGACCTGCCGCATGATAAAAGATCCCTGCTGTCCTTGGGTGACTTTGATTGAGGGCCTGCATTCTGTTCAGTTCCTTATCTGAAGAACATTCCTGACTCACGCAGGACGGATTCCGAAGGAGTGCTGATGCGGATAGAGGTCTCTGCTGCCTGCGCAGGCGGCCCTAGCGCGTCTTGCCTCCCGACTGGGGCTCCAGGAAGGGCCCCACCGCCCACAGGGGCATTTGGGAGGACGTGCTGGCACGCTCCGGTGTCCCCTGCCCCTCTTTATTTACAGGGGCAGCCGGAGGCCCGTGTGCTTGTGCAATGTTCAGTGCAAGAGCCGAGCGTGGACTCTATCAACTGGAAACTCGTGTTCTCTGTTAAAAAAATAACAACAGAAAGAAAAGCTGTTGGGGGCGAGGGCACGGTGAGCAGAGAGCTGGGTCCAGAGACCAGTTATATTTCACAAGAAAGAAAAAACAGCTTCCCTGTCGTTGGAGAGAGTTTTTTGTACTCTCAGAAAAGGTCTTAATAAAACACTCTTCCTTTTTATGCCGGACACGTTGGTTCTGTTTCTGAAAGCAAGCAGACATTTTTCCTCACGTGTTTTATGGGAGAGGATTGTTCACACACATACACATATGAGCACGCACACACACATGCACGCAAAAAAACACTCATCTCCAAGTGCAGCCTACACTCTGCAAACAGCCTGTATGGGGCTGACTTAGGTTCTGATGCCTTTGCTCCTGTCACTATTTTCATTTGCTTTCCTGCTGTTTCAGCTGCTTTCCTGGGGCCTCAAATCACAAAGCACTGCTGGGTGTTCAAGAAGGTCTGTCCATGGGGCACCTGGGTGGCTCAGTCAGTTAAGCATCCTACCTCAGCTCAGGTCATGGTCTTGCGGTTCATGAGTTCAAGCCCCGCATTGCATTCTGTGCTGATAGCTCAGAGCCTGGAGCCTGCTTCGGATTCTGTGTCTCCCTCTCTCTCTGCCCTGCCGCCATGTACGCTGTCTCTTCCTGTCTCTCAAAAATGAATAAACATTAAAAAAGAAAAAAAAAGGCTGTCCCACGCTATTTTCGTATTGGTGCCCTTCCCAGAAAGGGTCCAGAGGTTTGGTTTCTTCTTTGACCTCACCTCCTCTCTGTCCCTCCCCTGAAGCAACATGAGGTTGTGCTGATTAAGTAAATCAAGTCAGTAGAGCCCGGCAGCTCCCAAGGACAGGGCTTCTCAAAGTCCGGCATGCACGTGAATTGCCTGAACATCTTGTTATAAATGCAGGCCCGGATCCCCGTGGCTCGGGGGGGCGGGGGGGCTAGGTGTCTGAGAACCAGCATGTCTAGCTAGATTCTAGAGAATGCCAGCGCTGCAGTCCAGACTGTTGGCGAGGCCCCAGGAGACCTTGCTGCAGAAACACAGCACAGCCCAGGCATACATGAACACTTTGTCCGCACCTTCCCCCCTACCCGCCGGGGTCTGTAAGGCTCCTCTCCCTCTCCTCAGACTTGGACTCTCCCAGCCGTCCTGGTGATCCTGGTCTACAGCCCTCTCCTCATACTACTCAAGGACAAGGTGACACTATGCACACTGCCTTCCTCCTGTTTCCCGCTGAACGCTTACTGAATCTATGATGATGATATTAGCATCTCCCTAACTCTGTGGCAGGTATTATGCTAATTAGGTACTCCAGCCCATTAATTGTCACAAGTGCAGTATATGATCGTCACACTAGAGATCCAGTCAAGAACACCAAGGCTCTGAGAAGTCAAATAGCGTGCCAAAGATCGCACACCCAACGGGTGATGGGGCTGGAGGTCCTAATCACGGCACTGTGCTGCTGCTCCATTAGTGACACGGGGCACAAAAGCCATGAGGGGTCTGAAGAGTGAGGCACCTTCGTGGGCTCGGCCTGCAGCTTTGGGCCCTGTGCCTCATTCCCCCCAAATGTAGAACTATACCCTTGCCACACAGGACTCCCTGCCTCTGGGACCCCGGAGCTGCAGTCACCCTAGAGCACTGCCATGTGGATTTGAAAATGAGTGGAGTGGTGTTATCTTACACCCACGCTACAGGGAGAAGATAAAAGGAGCAATAATCTTCAGGTTATGAGGCTTTGGAAAGAACACACCATGAAGGGAACATGAGCTTACCTCCTAAGGTGGACCTTAGGTAACCTTTGCTTCCCCTTCCAGCTTCCGGTCACACCCGACATTACTTTGTTGTTTTTGTTCATTTCCCAGCAGACTGACTAAGAGAGTCAGGGAAGCATCTGTTTGCTCTGGAATCTTTTACTCACAGTCTACTGCAGTGATCAAAAAGGGGGACACGTGCAATCTCCAGACGCAGCAAAGGTGCAATAAGCCATTGTTATATTGCATGCACGTGCACGTACATGCACACGTATGCCCATAGGTACACACATGTTTGATTTGCTAAGCAAACACAGGTCTCAAAGGCGGGAGGGGAAATATGCACCCACTTGTGAAAACAGTCTGGAAAATAATTTTGGGAGAATCCATGTGCCCGTATCTGCTTCCTAGTCATCAATGTGAGTCTGGAGCCACCTCTCACTTTGTTAAACTCACCAAGGACTGTTCTCAACGGAGACCTTGCTAAAGAAAACACATTCTTCGTTCTGCATTCTTGTTCCACCGCAGCTTGGCCTGAGGTCTCCTGAGGGCGCCCGGTGAGACCAGGCAGCTCTTTGAAGTAAACCATCTCAGGGGCACCTGGGTGGCTCAGTCGGCTGAGCGTCTGACTTCGGCTCAGGTCATGATCTCACGGTTCGTGGGTTTGAGCCCCACATCGGGCTCTGTGCTGACGGCTAGCTCAGAGCCTGGAGCCTGCTTCAGGTTCTGTGTCTCCCTCTCTCTCTGCCTCTCCCCTGCTCATGCTGTCTCTCTCTTTCTCTCAAAAATAAAAAAGTAAAATTAAAATTAAAAAACATTTTAAAAAATCCCAGATCCTTCCTGGGATGCTCCCTTCACTACCTCACCTTAATAAAAAGCTGACTTTATCGACAGGCCGACACCGCCCTCCCCGCCCCACAAGGCCTTCCAGCACATGCCTCCTGTCTCCCGCCTTCCCCATTCCAAGCCACGAATGCCTCTCCTTGTCCCTCCTCCTCAGTTCTCTTTCTTGACTCTTTCCTCGTCAAATCTCAGTGAGCCCTGGGCAAGTGCACACCATTCCGCCTGTCTGCCTTTCCCAGTCCTTCCTGTCTACCTGTCTAGGATGGCCTGCACACGTCCTAGACTCTTCCACCTCCTCTTTCTAGAAACATCTATAGATATCCTCTTTTTTTTTTTAAGTTTATTTATTTATTTTGAGAGAGACAGGGATAGTGTGAGTGGGGAAGGGGCAGAGAAAGAGGGAGAGAGAATCCCAAGTAGGTTCCACACTTTCAGCCCAGAACCCGACACAGGGCTCAAACTCACAAAACCGCGGGGTCATGAGGTGAGCCGGAAACCAAGAGTCAGACGCTTAACTGACTGAGCCCCCAGGCGCCCCTAGATATCCTCTTCTAACAGTTCCTCAGCCTTCTCTGGCCCAGAGACCTTGATCTCCACTGATTTTGTGTCCCCAGGACACAGAGAGCATGGTACAGAGCCCGCCAGGCCCACACCCCAGAGCCCAGACATTCTCCTTCCAGCTCCGCAGGATCTCACTTCCCTTGTTCCTTCCGAACCAACGATCCTATCACTTCCCTTCGCACTGTGTTCTGAGTGTCCCCCTGGCTTTACTTGTGTCCTCACCCAGACCAGAGATGTCCCACGTTCAAGCAGCACAGTCCCCTGGGGGGGATGGAGGAGGCCCGTTCCTGGCCTCAAGCATTTCCGCAAGCTTCTCCCGGCAGCGTTCCTTCCGTGTTTCTCTTTCACTAACTTCAAGGGATCCCCCTGCGCTGGGTGACCTGTGCCTTCCACTTTCTCTCCTCTGCTGCAAGGCCACCAACTGTGGAGGCTGGTTGCTGGCTCTACTTCTAGTTCCTATTAATTAATTAATTAATTACAATTTATTTCTGTTGAGAGAGAGAGAGAGGGAGAGGGGCAGAGACAGAGGGAGAGAGAGAATCCCGAGCAGCCTCCACACCGGCAGCCTGGAGCCCAATGTGGGGCTCGAACTCACAAACAGATCATGAGTTGGACACTTCACCCACTGAGCCACCCAGGCGCCCTACTTCCTATTACTTAACATCTAGGAAGACCTCGGTGGCCCTTGGCAGTGTTTCAGTCACCTCTGACTTCTCGTACCCCACACAGAGCTCCTCAAGCCTCTTATTCCACTCCCTGAGACCCAGCTCATCTGTCTTTCTTTACTGACAACATTGAGATTATCTGAAGGAAGGAGTTTCCTCACTGTCTTTCCGCTCCCTGTCCGCCTTGTCCTCATTAGAACGTTTATCGTGGTCAGCTTGGAACACCGCGCTAAGCTCCTAACTGCACGACCCCATTCTTTCCTCCTTCTCAGCCCACTGCGGGATTTATTATGCCAAAGACCACATTCTCCTCTTGCGTAAAAATCTTCAGGTTTCCCCGTTGCTGCTAAATTATTTGACGTGTCAGGGACGGCTGTTTTCCATACATACTCCATTTTGTCTGACACTAAATCTTCGCTCCTGTTATTTTCTGTCTTGAGGGCTTTCTCTCCCTCATTGCCACATGACCAAATCTTAGCTTACCTTACAGGCTAGCTCAAGAGCCATCACCGACAACGTTGTCCCTAAAGCCTCCTGCTAGAAGAGATGTCTCCCACCTTTGCTTTCTTACAGCTCTTGAATCCTCTTGCGACATTTATAACTCTCCACCCTGTATTATCGATGACAAACAAAACTGTAAGCTGCTTAAGGGTAACAGTCTCCTAGCAACAGCACAGCAGGGACACCCCATGTCAGCCTATCCGGGTTGCCTTTATCACAAATGGCAGGAACACAGCTAACTCGGGCCAGAAAGAGAAATTATTAGGTAAACACTCACAGCGGATCACACAGCAGTGGGAAGGACAGGCAAACAGCTGGGCCTCGGGGACTACTAGAACGAACTAGAAACATGAATTCAGCAGCACACATGCTCTGCGTCTTTGGTTCCCTCTACCCGTTGGAGCCATTCTCCATGCAGTGGTGCCATAAAAAGTCCATCACCACTTAGGGTGGTTTTTTGTCGTTTTAACCATGCCTTATTCTTACCTATTCATTAAAATAGGACTTTTCATAGTTTCACTTGGTCAATCTAATTCCAATTAGAATATATACTTGCAGGAAATGGATTTGTCCTTAAGGGGCCTCTAAAATCAAACTTGCCTCTAATCTAGATAGGCCTTACCTCCAACTAAAATGGGTCTATGAAAAGTCCAGGCGTGTGTGTGTGTGTGTGTGTGTGTGTATGATGCTCAACAGCAACAAAAACAAGATGGCATCAAGCCTATCTATAGCTTTTTATTATTGTACAAATTCCTCTATGCTTTGATCAATTTCTTCCTCTCCACTTTCACCAGCATCCTATACCTTGATTCCCAGCATCTGTGGATTTGCTCTTTGCTTCCTTTGGCCATGTTGGTCATTATTCATCATGAAGCATTTTGGACATGTTCCTGAAGATGGGCTTTTCTATGCAAGGACCACTTACCAAGTACATATTTCATGTGTTGATTTTTTCTAAGCTCTACAAGGGTGCACAAAGATGTATGAAGTTCATTAAACAACTCTTTATGAAAAGTCTTCTGTGCCAGGCCATTATTCAAGGTGCTAGGAGTGCTAAAGAGTGCCTACCCCTGAGGGACTCTGTTCATTGAGAAAGAACTCATCGGATAAGGTAGTAAAAAGAACCAGGAGCCCCACTCCCAAGGGATATGCTGTTCTGCTAACTACCAGAGTTGTTCTTTTGCTGAATGATATATACAAACTGGCTAAAGGCTGACTTTCTTCTTTTTTTTAAAAAAAAATGTTTATTTATTTATTTTTGAGAGAGGGAGCAGAGAGAGAGACAGAGACAGAAAATCCCAAGCAGGCCCTGAGCTGTCAGCACAGATCCCAACTTAGGGCTCAAACTCATGAACCATGAGATCATGACCTGAGCCAAAATCAAGAGTCAGACCCTAACTAACTGAGCCAGCCAGGTGTTGCTAAAGGCTGATTTTCTTAAGAGAACAAAGAGAACTTTTAACATTGGGTAGGAGATGGAGTGCCTAGGTGATTCAGTTAAGCATCTGATTTCGGCTCAGGTCATAAACTTGTGCCCACATCGGGCTCTGTGCTGGCAGCTCAGAGCCTGGAACCTGCTTCGGATTCTGTGGCTCCCTCTCTCTCTGGCCCTTCCCCACTCTCTGTCTCTCTTTCTCTCTCTCTAAAATAAAAATAAAGGGGCACCTGGGTGGCTTAGTAGGTTAAGTCTCCGACTTTGGCTCAGGTCAGATCTCACGTTCGTGGGTTCGAGCCCCGCGTCAGGCTCTGTGCTGACAGCTAGCTCAGAGCCTGGAGCCTGCTTCCGGTTCTGTGTCTCCTCTCTCTGCCCCTCTCCCTCCCATGCTCTGTCTCTCTCTGTATCAAAAATAAAACATTAAAAAAAATTTTTTATAAAAAAATAAAATAAAGATAAATAAACATTTTAAAAAAGTTGGGTGGGAGGAAAGAAAGAAGAGAAAGAGGCAAGTGGGAGAGGTGGGCTCTTTGGTAGGAAGAGGGAGAATGTGTGATGGGCTAATGGATTACATTTCTGCTTGGTGATATATATGGGATGTGACCCCTCTTTCCGAGACTCCAGAGAATTCCTCACTAGAACACCGATTTTCTTATTAATGTGCTGTAGTACTAGCTGTGTTTTGGAGGATATGACATAGTGGTGAGTAGGGCCTCAGAGTGAATGTAAAGTGAGAGCCGAGGCTCCCCTTGGGAGGCCCGGCCCATCTGGGCTACATCTTGGGGATCCTCATCTTGCATATTTGATATAAGTTAAAGATTCCAGCTGCATTTTAGATTCTCGTTGCTAAGAAGACAACTCACCATCTATGCCAAACATTTGGATTTTTGTGTAATAGTGAAGATACTTCTGGCATGAGGCACAATGGTTCTTGGCATCAGTTAAGTTTCTTCTGTTTCAAGGGAATCAAGGCCAATTAAGTAAGAAAAAAAGAAGAGGATGTGGGGGAAGGGATGGATGGTAGAATGTTTAGAAGCATGAGGGGATGGGGCGCCTGGGTGGCTGAGTCAATTAATCGTCTGACTCTCAGTTTCGGACTCGGCTCAGGTCATAATCTCATGGTTTTGTGAGTTCGAGCCCTGCATCTGGGTCTGTGCTGACAGGGCAGAGCCTGCTTGGGATTCTCTCTTTCTCCCTCTCCCTCTGCCCCTCCCCGACTCATGCTGTCTCTGTTTCTCTCAAAATATATAAACTTCAAAAAGAAGAAGCAGCACGAGGGAGAGTTCACAACTAGGAAGAGCTGGCCAGCTAGGCCTTGAGACAGATCAGGGGACAGGGACCTCGTGGAGCTGCTGCTCTCGTGTGTTTTAGCCCTATTTACTTGTCATCTCTGTTCATGGTATTAATTTCCTGTGAGAGAATCTAATGAGTACAGCTGGAGTCAAGGGGCTCAGCTCTGTGCGACAAAATCATTTGAGTTAGACAGTCTTCTCTCAAAACTAGATGGAAATGGCGTAATCTTGGATGCTTATACTGTGTGTCCTTTTTTTGGTTTAACTGGGTGTCTTGAATTATTCCATCTCTCTAACACACACTAATTTGGAAGGTCTATACACTCTGCCTGTATTCTTTTGGTGTTACCCTAGAAATTCCCATCTGTACCTGTAAGCCACCAAAGTCTAAGTTAATCAACATCTTTCCTTTCCTCTCAGACAATACAAAAACCCTAGGATACCTAATTCCATACCTCCTTACCTACATATAAATAGATTTTGTTCATATATTTTAAGTCAGCTTGTTTTTAAATGTTTATTTATTTTGAGAGAGAGTGAGAGCACATGCTTGTGAGAGAGCAGGGGACAGGGACAGAGAGAGGGAGAGAGAGAATCCCTAGCAAGCTCTGCATTGTCAGCACAGAGCCTGATGCAGAGCTCGAACTCTTGAACCGTGAAATCATGACCTGAGCTCAAAATCAAGAGTCTGATGCTCAACCGAGTCGTATGTCCCATTAGGTCAACTTTTAACACACAACCAAAATTTATTACAGCTTGATGTTGTCTGAGTTCATTTGTGTCTCCCATTTGCTTTGCTCTTCACTCATTGTGTCTCAAATATTCCATGTAGGATCTTTTTGGTTTTTTCCTACCTCAAGTACTTTCTTTAACATTTCCTTTAGGAGCTCTTGTTAATGATGAATTAACAATTTTTAATTTCCCTGCAATATTTATTTTGTCCTTATTCTTGAAAGACTTTTTTCCCCCTCACTAGATAGAAAAATTCTAGGTTGGCAAATTAGTTCTCTCAGTGCACTGAAGTTATATCACTGTTTTTTTGCTTCCATTGTTTGCTGTTGAAAATCTGCTGTCAGCTGAGCTGCTATCCCTTTAAAGGCAATCTTTTCTCTCTCTCTCTCTTTTTCTAGCTGCTTTTAATATTTTTCTCTTTCACTTTAGTTTTCTGCAACTTCACCATGATATGCTGAAGTATGTTTTACTTATCCTGCTTGGGACTTAATGGGTTTCCCAACCCTCTGCATAAGTGTTTGGCAGTTCTGAAAATGTTCAGTTATTATGAAATTAAATATTGCCTCATTCTCTCTCTCCCTTTTTCTAGAATTTCTGTTTAACATTATCTTGTGTGTCTCTCAAACCCTCTTTCCCATTTTTCATGTTTTGATTCTGTATTGCAGTTAGAAAAAATTATTTTGCTGTTTCACTAATTGTTTCTTGAATTGTGTTTAATCTATCCCCTGAGTTTTTAATTTTGATAAACTTAAAGTTAGTTATTTTTTAAATCCACTGACACTTTTATGGTAACTTATAACTGCTGACCTAACATCTATATGGGTCTTTTTGCAGCTCTTCATGATTTTCATTGGTTTTAACATTTCCTTTAGTGCTACTCACTGCCCTTAGAAAATTATTTGTGGAGGCACCTGGGTGGCTCAGTCAGTTAAGCATCCAACTCTTGATTTAGGCTCAGGTCATGATCTCACAGTTCATGAGATCAAGCCCCATGTCAGGTTCTGCACTGATAGTGTGGAGCCTGCTTGGGATTCTCTCTCTCCCTCTCTCTCTCTGCCCCTCCTCTACTGTGTGTGTGCTCTCTAAATAAATAAGTAAACAAATAAATATTAAAACAAATGAAAAGGAAATTATTTGTGGAGAAGTTCTATGGCCTAAGATGAAGGTAAAGAATTAGAATTTGTTTCTCTTAGGCATGTGGGTCCCTCCTGCCCACTACCGCTTCAAACCTCATGTAGGGTTCAAGGTTTCTTAGACCACTCAAGTCTTTTGAATCCACAGGAGTAACTCTCTGTAGTTATAACTTCTCTGGTGGATTTTGGTTTTCTCCCTTGTTCCTTCTGGCCCGGTTAAATTTCCTCAGGAAATGAAAGCAGGAGTGAAAGCAGAAAGGTGGTGTCACTATTTAGAGTCCCCCTTAATGTGAAGGCTTCTGCTAAACCTTTTTGTTTAGAAGACCCTGGACCTAGCATCTGTCCCTCTCACACCAAGAGTCTGTGAAATCCCCTGCTCAGTGTCAGGCCAAATTGGCAAATACCATCAGGACAAAAGTGGCTCAGAGTGCCCTGGGGGTGCCTGGGTGGCTCAGTTGGTAAAGCTTCCGACTTTGGCTCAGGTCATGATCTCACAGTTTGTGGGTTCAAGCCCCGCATCAGGCTTTGTGCTAACAGCTCGGAGCCTGGAGCCTGCTTCAGAATTTGTGTCTCCTTCTCTCTCTGCCCTCCCCCGCTCATGCTCTGTTTCTCTGTCTCAATAATAGATAAACATTTAAAAAAATTAAAAAAAAAACTTCACAGAGTGCTTTGCTTACCTCTGAAGTGTTGCTTTCTCTTAGATATGGGCCTGAGATTTCTTGCCCATCTCATCCATAACGTGATGCTTTTATGAAGATCTTAAAACGTTTTTATTCATTATTTTTAGATGCTCTTAGCCAAGGGGTATCTCCTAGTAACCTGGCTTACAATATCAGGCCACAGAGAGTGAGTGCACCTCAGGCCCTCAGTTGATTTCGCCCCTCTCTTGGAAGTTAACTCTGCACCCTCTACGGTGAGGCAAGCGCATCCATCCACTCTGCCTCTGCATCAGTCAAGTGTTTAATGATTAATCCCCAAAGAACTTGGAGATAGTCAGAAATTCCACTCTGGAACTTCTTAATACTTCTTCCATCCTGTACTCAAAGCACTCACTCCACATCTAACGCGCACTTTTGGGAAGAGAAGGTGGGCTGCCTGCTGCAGTCCTTCCCCTGTGGTCTCTACCTTCCGCATGGTAAATGTGCTCCTGCATGGAATCTGCCTGAAGAAAGATGGGCACATGCACCTCATAGTCAAGTTCTGTCCTTGTCTGGGGAAAAAAAAGAACTTGAGATATCCATACGGAGCCCATGTGGGACAGAGAAGGCAGAAAAGCAAGGTAGATGGAAGGGAAGAAGATCTTCTGGGGGAAATGGAGAATTTGGTTGTTTTGCTCTTGGCATTCAAATGCTCTGTCCTATCTCTCCATAACATTTTCAATAGGTTAATAATTTCTCATTATTGTGTTGAATTATCTCAGTTTGGGGGGGATGCTGAAAAATTAGTGCCATATCAAGATTGGTATTAGATTACCCATGGAAAGATGACCATAACTGCTTTACTATCTTGTTTGCCTGCTTGGCCTCTGTTGCAATTTGAGTTTGCAATGTTTGACGAAGATGTTAATATTAGGTGCCTAAGAGAAGGAGCCCAATGAAGAGATAAGTAACTTCCACTGAAATAGTACAAGGGAATGAAACCTTTAGCTAGGGAGATTTTGAAATCAGATGTTGCTTAAAGAGAAGACAGGTATGATTATATTCTATAGCTATCAAATCAGGCTTAACAAGCATTTATACAGGACCTATTATGCTTTGTGCACCAGGTTGGTATTTTTTAAATGTTTATTTATTTTGAGAAAGAGAGTGTGTGTGTGTGTGTGAGAGAGAGAGAGAGGGGGGGGGAGAGAGAGAGAGAGCAGGGAAAAGGCAGAGAGAGAGGGAGAGAGAGAACCCCAAGCAGGCACTATGCTGGTAGTACTGAGCCCAACTTGAGGCTCAATCCCATGAACTGTGAGATCATGATCTGATCCACAATCAAGAGTCAGACATGTAACCAACCAAGCCACCCAGGCGCCCCCAGGCTAGGTATTTTTAAAACGACAATCCATTAAATTCAAACAAAAGAATTATGCCCCTTCTTTGGTCTTGAGCAGAGATGTGAACAAAGTAAACTATTTTAGGATTAAGGAAGGAAGAAAGGTTCTCACTAGACATTATCCCATGTAGGGGAAAATATTTCAAGAATATTTCCTGGAGGCTCAAGGGCACATTTTAAAACTTAAGTTTGAGTAATACACTACTCAGTTAAGCCTTTAGTTCTTCTAAAGAATGTTGTAAGAGCCCTGGACATAAGAGATTTACATTTTCTCCGTATTAGTTCATCTTACATGTTAACTTCAAGGAAAGATTGTGCAACGCATGGGGTAGGTGAAACCCACAGTTCATGGATTGAGGATTCTCAGCACACAGTGCAAAATGTGGTGTGCAGCTCTGCTAAGGAAGGCGGCACCCAGGGGCTACATAGGGCGGCTTTTCTACTGGGAACAGCACCCTACTTATTTCTCTTTGATGGTGTATATTATACACTGTGTTCCTCCCTAGCTATTCGTGTGTGCCTTCCATGTCATGCTAAATCTCTATTTTCTTCTGGGGAGTTATTTTCTCACAGCATCTAGCTCAGTGCCCATGATAAACAATAAATAACCAAAGGCAGTAAGGAATGTAAAGAGCTACGTACAGGGCCTGGCTCTGCCACTCTCAGCAGGATAAGCTCAAGTGTAGCGATGCTTGTTCCTTTTCTCTACTAGTTTTTGTTCATCCCTCCTTTTAACCAAGAATCCCAGTTCTCACCAGTCATCCATTCTTTGCTCAAACTCTCAAGGCCCTTTGGGAAAATCTGACCCTACTCTTGGCTCCAGGAGTGAATTAGTCAGGGTTCTCCAGATGAACAGAACTGAGAGAGAGAAAGAGAGAGAGAGAGAGAGAGAGAGCGAACTGGCTCATGTGATTATGAAGGCTGAGAAACCCCACAGTCTGCTGTCTACAAGCTGCAGAACCAGGAGAGCTGATGGCATGAGTTCCATTACGAATACAGGAAGAAACCGATGTCCCAGCTCAGAAACAGGTAGAGAGGAAATTCTCCCTTCCCCCACTTTTTGTTCTAGGCAGGCCTCTAACAGATTGGATGATGCCCACCTACATTAGGGAGATGAATCTGCTTTATTCAGTCTGCTGATTCATATGTTAATCTCAACCAGAATAATGTTTAACCAAACATCTGGGAGCCCCAAGTGCCAGTCAAGTTAACCATCACAAAGGAGAAATACATTTTGGCTTAAGCCAATCACCATATCAGGTCACTCTGTGGGCCGCAGTGATTGGTCAAAGTGGGGCAGGTACCCCACTCTAGGCCAGTGAAGCGCAAGATGAGGGGACATTTGCTAGAGATTACAAGGAAAGAAACTTTTCATCTTCTGATGGGAGTGAGGTACACAGATGCTCTTATGTACCTGGACATGAATGTAAAATTCCATGAAATTTGCTGGTAATCATCTTATGACAACAGAGAACCGGGCCTTGAGTTTTCACAGGCAGTATAGAAGGCACAGAAAGATGAGAAAATACACTGGACCATTGTTGAGATTACTGAGCCTGGGATCAAGGTTTGCCTGAAAACCACCATAGTTGTGGACTTTTTAAGTTATATGAGTCAGTAAATCCCTTTATTGTGTAAACCAGTTGGATTTGGATTTTCTGTGGCCTGCAACCAAAAGATGCCTAACTAGGGGCACCTGGCTGGTTCAGTTGGTGGAGCATGTGATTCTTGATCTTGGGGGTCATGAGTTCAAGCCCCACATTGTGTGTGGAGGCAATAAAATGAAATAAAATAAAATAAGACAAAGCAAAACAAAACAACACAAAATATTCCTAACTAATACAGTTGAGATTTAGATGTTATGATCACTGAAGACTCTTTTCAGATTTTAACATTAAATGAGTCTAGTAAGAACTCTACCCAAAAAGTAAATCATTTTTATTATGAAAAGTGAGCATTCAGTCAGTATTAACCAAGTTGGACCATCTACATCAAGAAAGCACATCCACTCGGCCACACAGACGCCTCACCTGGACGGGAGGACCTCTTCACCTCGAGAGGAGGACCTGGAGGAAGACCAGAGGGAGCCTCATGCAGCTTGAGAGCCATAGGTGCAAGACTGATTCTAGAGGCTGGGAACATGTGAAGACTGCATACAGAAATCTCCACCGTCTTGGTGCTTACAATCTAGCTGAGGGAGACAGACTATAAACAAATACATGAGTGAATAAGTAAACTGCTACAAATACAATGTGTTGGACAGTGACAAGTTCCCTGGAGAGAAGGGTATGGGGGTGCAGTTTTAAACAGCACGGGCGAGGAAGGTGTATGGGGGCTGCTCTAATCAAGTACCACAAACTGAGTGACTCAAAGAACAGAACTGTGTCCTTTCATGGAAGTGGGCAATCGAAGTCTCAGCAGGATTTGTTCCTTCTGAGGATGGGGGAGGGAGGCCCGGTGCCTGTCTGTCTCCTAGCTCCTGGTCACCTCAGACATTCCTTGCCTGGTAGAGAGCTATCTTCTCTTTGTGTCTTCACACCATCTTCCCTTTGTATGTGTCTGTCTCTGTGTCTAAATTTCCCCTTTGTTTAAGAACAGCAAGTCAGGGGCGCCTGGGTGGCTCAGTTGGTTAAGCATCTGACTCTTGATTTCAGCTCAGGTCATGATCCCAGGGTTGTGAGATCGAGCCCCGTGTTGGACTCTGTGTGAGCAGCACGGAGCCTGCTTTGGATTCTCTCTCTCTCTCTCTCTCTCTCTCTCTCTCTCTCTCACAGACACACACACACACACACACACACACACACACACACACACACACACTCTGTCTGTCTGTCTCTCTCTCCCTCTCTCTCTGCCCTTCCCCTCCCAAAATACATCAACTTAAAAAAAAAGAAAACATTTAAACAAGAAAAAGAACACAAGTCATATTGGATTTGGCGTCCAGTGTGATGAGTGACTTCATCACACCTTGATCATCTGCAACCACCTCCCCCCCAAATAAGGCCATATTCACAGGTTCTGGGGCTTAGGACTTCAACATCCTTTGTGGGGACATAATTCAAACCCTAACATGGTTTTACTGTGCAAATGACATTCGAGCAAAAGCTTAAAGGTGAGGGGTAGGGCTGGGCCACCTTGTGATCTGAGGGAAGAGTATTAACTGCAGAGGGAACAGCAAGTGCAAAGAAAGACCCTGCTTCCTCTTCCAGAACAACATTTTGGCAAGCAGCCTCAGTGTCTGGAAGGTCAAGGAGAGAAAGTCTGTGGCAGAATAAAGCACCGAGCTCAGAGATGACCCATCTACCTCTCAGTGGTGTCCTTTGCAACCTCATAGTCCATTTATTCAAAAATGTCAAAAACTCTTCCATTTCCCAAGAGCATAATATAAAGTCACTGAAAACAGGGAGTGAGTCCCCTACCTCTTTATACCCCCGTGGTGCTCAGTGAATGTGGGCGATGCTGAGGGTGCATTTTCCACACTGTCCCATGCCTGCACTCTAGGAACTGGCTTATACCTGAAGGAACACCCAGAAAGAGCCCATGTGGACAAGAGGGAATTTGGTTGGACGCACTCAAGGTGACAAAGGCAAGAGAGTCAGGTTTATCATTAAAGGTGCCTATAGAATTTTGTCGTCATCTCTTGCTACCCTACTTGCACAATCAGCTTCGGTATGTGACCATCATTGGTAGTTTTGATTCAAATTTTCTTAGCTTTTAAAATCCTATCCTGCCAGTGAATATTAGAGAAGTAAGAAAGAACGGGCAAGTTTTCTGAAATTAATATTTAGAGCAAGCGGACCTATCTTTAATGGAAATCTGAGAGCAACTGATCTATATCAGCTTTAGGAAACGGGCAGTGCAGCACCAAAGTTTTCTCTGATGTATGTCAGATCGACTCACGTCAGGAGTGAAACAAGCAGTTCTTTAGACTTGCACTGAATCATCCCTGACCTCCTGCCTTCACTTATCTCCAAGCTGGAATGGTCTCTTGAGCCATCAGCCATCACCCCCCACCCAGAAGGCCTTTGCCTGTCCCTTCCATCTTCTTGTGGCTCAGATAACAATCCTTTCCAGACAGGCTTTGTTCCCACCATGTTTGGAATGCTTCAGAGCAAAACTGAATGCGAATAAAAGCCTTCGTCCCTCCGTTGTTACCTTCTATCCCCCTTCCTCTCACGGTCATGCCTCACTCTGAGCCGGAGGGGCTGGTGGTTTCTGCTCATGACTGCCCCAATCCCACCTCATTTGGTCCAGACTTGTTGGGAGACTCAGTTCTTTGTTCCCCTCCTCCTCGTGGCTCTGGGCACGCTTCCTTGCTGCCCGATGCCTGCAACAGTCTCCTCCTTGTCTGTCGAAAGCCCGAAGTGCATCCAAATCCTCATGTAAGACTCTGGCCCTGCAGCTATTTTTGGGTGCCATGTACCCTTGGCCTTTCCCTCAGACTGGGACAGGAAAACAGAAACATGTTTAAAGGGTAGCAGAGGGAGAGAAACAGAACAAATACCCGCTCGTTCCAGAGCCTTGCACTTTGTGGGGTTTCCAAAGTGAAAATGTTTACACGGCTTCCTTTCTAGGGCTCTTTTCTCTCCTCCAAAATGGAGGGGCTTGGTGGAAAAGGGGGTGGGCCACCCTCGGTCTCTTGTGTCTGTCTCAGCGGGAATGTTGGGACGAGAAAGGGCGAAGAATGAACAAAAGGCCTTGTGTATGCCCAACAGAATCTCCTTGGAACCCATAAATACCCAAATATCCTTAAAGGGCTCAGAAATTAATCCATATTGAACATCCTTCAGGCGCCGTGCACATTCATACTCCTTGTATAGTTTCATCTTCACACACACACACACACACACACACACACACACACCCTGGGGCAGGTCTTATTATCCTCATTTATAGATGCAGAAACTGACGCTTGCCATGCTAAGTGCCTTGCTGGGTCACATTAGTAGTAAAGGGTGGAACCTAGTTCTGAGTCCCAAGTCTGTGTTCCTTCAGTTTTTCTTATTTAAAAATAAATGCACAGTAAAAAAAAAATGTATGGTTATTTTTCAGATTGTCTAAGTAATGATATTCTTCCTTAAAATTATTTTAGTGTACTCGGTACACAATATCACGTTAGTTTCAGGTGTACAACATAGTGATTCAACTTCTCTACATGTTATGCGGCACTCTGTACGTTAGCTGCCATCTGTCACCATACAGTCCTACCATAATACCATTGGCCATTCCTATGCTGTGCCTTTTATTCCCATGACCTGTTCATTTTGGAGCTGGAAGCCTGTATCTCACACCCCTCTTCCCTCATTCTGCTTGTCTCACACCCCCTTCCCTCTGGCAACCATCAATTTGTGCTAAGTAATACATATTCTTTATAGAAAATTTGGAAAGACAAAATAAAATATAAAATAAAATTAAGCAGTAATTCTACCATCCAGAGATAGTCACTGTGTTCTTCTTGAAAAAAAATTATTTATTTAAATTCAAGTTAGTTGACATACAGTGTAGTATTGATTTCAGGAGCAGAACCCAGTTATGAGCACATAACACCCAGTGCTCATCTGCACAAGTGCCCTCCTTAGTGCTTATCCCGCTACCCAACACCCTTCCAGCCACCCTCAGTTTGTTGTCTATATTTAAGAGTCTTGGGGCGCCTGGGTGGCTCAGTCGGTTAAGCGTCCAACTTTGGCTCAGATCTCACAGATTGTGGGTTCGAGCCCCGCGTCGGGCTCTGTGCTGACAGCTAGCCCAGAGCCTGGAGCCTGCTTCCAATTCTGTATCTCCCTCTCTCTCTGACCCTCCCCTGATTGCGCTGTCTCTGTCTCTCAAAAATAAATTAAAAACATTTAAAAAAAAAAAGAGTCTCTTATGGTTTGCCTCCCTCTCGGTTTTTATTTTATTTTACCTTTCTTTCCCCTATGTTCATCTGTTGTTGTTTCTTAAATTCCACATGTGAGTGAAAGCATATGATATCTGTCTTTCTCTGACTGACTTATTTCACTTAGCAGAATACATTCTAGTTCCATCCACATTGTTGCAAGTGGCAAGATTTCATTCTTCTTGATGCCCAAGTAATATTCCATTGTGTATATATACCACATCTTCTTTATCCATTCATCAGTCGATGGGCATTTGGCTCTTTCCATAATTTGGCTATTGATAGTGCTGCTATCAACATTGGGGTGCATGTGCCCCTTCGAATCAGCACTTTTGTATCTTTTGGATAAATACCTAGTAGTGCAATTGCTGGGTTGTAGGATAGTCTATTTTTAATTTTTGAGGAACCTTCAATACTGCTTTCCAAAGCAGCTATACCAGTTTGCGTTCCCACCAGCAGTGCAAAAGCGCTCCCCTTCCTTTGCATTCTTATCAACAACTGTTGTTGCCTGAGTTGTTAATTTTAGCCATACTGACAGGTGTGAGGCGGTATCTCATTGTGGTTTTGATTTGTATTTGCCTGATGATGAGTGACATTGACCATTTTTTCCTGTGTCTGTTGGCCATCTGGATGTCTTTGGAAAAGTGCCTATTCATGTCTTCTGCAAATTTCTTCTTTGGATCATTTATTTTTTGGGTGTTGATTTTGATAAGTTCTTTATAGATTTTTGATACTAACCCTTTATCTGATATGTCATTTGAAAATATATTCTCCCATCTTATAAGTTGCCTTTTAGTTTTATTGATTGTTTTCTATGTCCTGCTTCTTTTGATATTTTGGTTTTTGTTTGTGTGTATTCATTTATGTATTTATTTATTGGGGCAGGAGGGAGAGAACAATGAAGATGGCAGAGGAAGAGAGATGGAGAATCCCAAGCAGGCTGATGCAGGGCTTGATCCTGTGACCCTGGGATCATGACCTAAGCCAAAATCAGTAGTCAGGTGCTCAATTGACTGAGCCACCCAGGTGTCCCTGTGTTTGTTTTTAAATAGACTTTATTTTCTAGAGAAGTTTTAGGTTCACAGCAAAGTGGAGAGAAAGGTACAGAGGATTCCCACACTTCCCATACCCTCACTTATGCTATTGAAACACCTGCCCCACAGTGATATATTTAATGCAATTGGTGAACCAATATTGATGCATTATTATCATCTAATGTCCACATTTTACAGCTCATTCTTGTGAATGAGTTACATGTTCTAGGGTCTTGACAAATGTATTACAACATGTATCCATCATTATGGTATCATACATAATAGCTCCACTGCCCTAAAATTTTTTTGCTCCATCTATTCACCCCTCCCTCCCCCAACCTCTGACCTTCTTACTGTCTCCATCATTTTGCCTTTTTCAGAATGTCATATGGTTAGAATCATACAGCAGGTAGCCTTTTCAGATTGGCTTTTTTCCTACAGTAATATGCATTTTAAGTTTCCTCCATGTTTTTTCATGGCTTGATAGCTCATTTCCTTTTTAGCCCTGAATAATATTCCATGGTCTGGATGTACCACAGTTCATTTATCCATTCACCCACTGAAGGATATCTTGGTTGCTTCTAGTCTTGGCAATTATGAATAAAGCTCCTATAAATATCAGTGTGCAGGTTTTTGCGTGGATATAAGTTTTCAATTCATTTGGATAAAACCAAGAAATATAATCACTGGATCATATGTTGAGTATATTTAGTTTTGTAAGGAGCTACCAAACTATCTTCCCAAGTGGCTGTACCAAATTGCATTCTCAGCAGCAATGAATGATATTTCCTGTTGCTCTGCATTCTCACCAACATTTGGTGTTGTTGGAGTTTTGGATTTTTGCCATTCTGATAGGTGTGCAGTCATATCTCATCCTTTTATTTTGCAATCTCCTAATAATGTGTCTGTTCAGATATTTTGTCCCTTTTTATTGGGTTGTTCATCTTATTGTTAAGTTTTAAGAAGTCTTTACATATTATGGTTAGTAATTATTTTATCAGATTTCTTTCATAAATATTCTATACCATTCAGTGGCTTGTTTTCTCATTCTCTTAACAGAGTCTTTTGCAGAGCAGAAGTTTTTAATTTCAGTGAAGTGCAGATTTAAATTATTTCTTTCATAGATCATGCCATTGGTGTTATATTTCAAAAGTTATTGCCATAACCATGATCAACTACATTCACTCTTGTTATCTTCTAGGAGTTTTACATTTAGGTTTGCTCTATCTTGAGTTATTTTTTTGTGAGGGATATAAGGTCTGTGTCTAGATTTTTTTCTATGTGAATGTCCGGTTGTTACAACATCATTTATTGAAAAGACCACCTTCTCCATTGCATTGCTTTTGCTCCTTTATCAAAGATCATTTGGTGATATTTATATGGGTCTATTTCTTTTCTTTGTTCTGGTCTACGTTTATGTTATGCTATACTATTTTATGTTCTGCTTCTTTTGATGTTTTGGTGTGGGTGTGTGTGTGTGTGTGTGTGTGTGTGTGTGTTAGAGAAAGAGAGAGGGAGGAGGGGCAGAGAGAGAGAGAGAGAGAGAGAGAGAGAGAGAATCTCAAGTAGGCTCCATGCTCAGAATGGAGCCCAAAGTGGGGCTTGCCCCCACCATCCTGGGATCATGACCTGAGCATAAATCAAAAGTCAGATGCTTAATTGACCAAACCACCCAGGTGCACCCACACACACATACACATATTTTGATAAATTGCATTTTTATTTTCATTTAGTTCAAATTTTATTTATTTTTAAATACTTATTTTTTAAATTTTGAGATTGAGAGAGAGAGAGTGAAAGTGAGCATGGGAGGGGCAGAGAGAGAGAATCCCAAGCAGGCTCTGTGCTGTCACCACAGAGCCCCATGAGGGGCTTAGTCCTATGAACCAAGGGATTATGACCTGAGCCTTTATAACCAACTGAGCCACCCAGGCGCCCCGGACCATGCGCTATTTAGATGTGTACTGCTTAACATTCAAATACTCGGGAAGGTTTAAGCTACCTTTACGTTTTTGACTTCTAATTTAATTCCATTGTTGTCTGCGAGTAAACATGGTATGATTTCTATTCTTTTACATTTGTGAAGGCAGATTTTATGGCCCAGAATGTGACCTATCTTGGTAAATATTCCACGTGAGCTTGAGAAGAATGTGTATTCCATGGTTGGATGAAGTAATCTGTGGATGTCAATTATATCCGCTGATTGATGGTGCTGTTGAGTTCAACTATGTTCTTACTGGTGTTCTGTCTGCTGGGTCTGTCTGCTTCGGAGAGAGGGGTGCGAGGTCTCCAACTACAACAGTGCGTTCATCTTGTAGTTTCTCTGTGCAGTTTTTTTTATCAGTTTTGCTTCACATATTCTGATGCTCTGTTGTTAGGCACATACACATTCAGGATTGTTATTTCTTCTAAGTAAGTTCATAAATCTAAGTTTATGCTATGTTGTACAATTTTATGTCCTGCTTTTTTTTCCCACTAAAGACATGGGGTTTTTTCCTGAAGCAAAGCTCTTTTTATTCCATAAGTCTAATATTTTTAAGTTTATTTATTTATTTCGAAAGAGGGAGGGAAAGTGCACATGTACGCATGCACATGTGTGAGCAGGAGAGGGGCCCAGAGAGAGAACCCCAAATCAGGACTCTCAGTGTGGAACCCTTCACAGGGCTCCATCTCACAAACTGTGAGATCATGACCTGAGCCCAAACCATGAGTTGGACGCTTAACTGACTGAGTCACCCAGGTGCCCCCATAAGTCTAATATTTTTGTAATGAACTTGATTCAGACCAATTTGTGTTGACTCCCAGTACCATTGCAGCAAGATTCCATTCAGGTGCTCCAGGGAGGGATAGGAAGGGGTACAGGACATCAGAAGGAGAACAGGCTGAGAGAGAGCCCTTGACAGACATCAGCAAGAGAGAAGGCAGAAGAACAAGCGGGAGCTCAGTTATTGGATGAGAGAGCCGGTCAGCGCCAACATCGAAGGGGCCAACCTTGCTATTTCCATCCTACCACCACCTGGCTCTTGGTACAGAGTGAAGACCGGGAATCCAAGGTGAAAGAAGGTTTAAGCGCTTCTTGAGAGAGAAGCCAAGGAAATCCACAAAGGGCAGGCCAAGATTCAGTGTCTCTTAAACTGGAAACCAGGGTTAACCCCACTCACCATGGTGTCCAGGAGGTCTGCTAGATGGCCTCCAGCCTCTATCCTGCAATTCAGGGAACTTTCCCACCAGCTACTTTGGGCTTGTGTGTAACTCCCTGGTTCCTGGGCAGCTGAACCTGTTTAAAAGTGAGCTACCAGGGTGCCTGGGTGGCTCATTCGGTTAAGCCTCCAACTTTGGCTCAGGTCACATCTCACATTCGTGGGTTCAAACCCCGCGTCAGGCTCTGTGCTGACAGCTAGCTCAGAGCCTGGAGCCTGCTTCCGGTTCTGTGTCTCCTTCTCTCTCTGCCCCTCCCCTCTTGTGCTCTGTCTCTCTCTGTATCAAAAATAAATACAACATAAAAAAAACATAAAAATAAATAAAAAATAAAAGTGAGCTATGATAGGGGTGCCTGAGTGGCTCAGTGGGTTAAGCATCTGACTTTGGCTCAGGTCATGATCTCATGGTTTGTGGGTTCGAGCCCTGCCTTGGGCTCTGTGCCGACAGCTCAGAGCCGGGAGCCTACTTCAAATTCTTTATGTCCCTCTCCCTGCCCCTCCCCTACTCATCCTCTATCTCTCTCACTGACTCTCAAAAATAGATGAACATTTAAAAAAATTTAATAAAAAAAGTGAGCTGTGATCAATGTTGGACTCTTTAGTAACTGCCTTTGGGAATTGCTTCAATCACTCCCCCATTCTATTGTTGTGGGTATAGGCCAAGCATTTTACTATCTTCTGGAACCCTGGCTTTGATTGGCCATGTCTATGCTCAGGATGGAAGGGGGGGAAGGGCTGTAAAGGCAGGACTGGGTATTGTTAAAAGAGGAGCTTGGGTGAGGGGTGCAGTGGCAATGCCCTCTTGCTAGAGAATCAGCTGGGTTTCAGGCTGTTCTTTGGTTCCAAAGCCTCCAAGATCTGCACAGAGTGCAGTTACGCCCTGGGCTTCAGGACTTCCTGGCTCCTTAAATGACAGGGCCCCTCAGCACACTTTCAGTGCCAACCAACTGACTTAACTACAAAGATAAGACTGGCCTTATCTTGCTGAGAGAGACTTTGGCATCTCTTATGGACTAAATTCCTCCTAAGCTGACTTTTGTTTTTGTTGGAATACAGCTGTCGCTTTTCCATAACACTCTATAATTGGCAATAGGATCCTCCAGAAGCATCACTTTGAAGCAAGGAGACATCGTGTGGGAGAATTCAGAGGACTCTTTCAGCATGAACATGTGAAGCCTCATACTTTAAATCAATGTACAAGTAACACGAGGAAGGGCCAGTAAGAACAGAGCAGGAAAAGAAAGAAGTACAGGGATGTGGTCAGGATGCAGTCAGACACCCCTGCGTACCGTCTTGCTTTGTGGTTGTCTACCTTGGTGCTCATTATTTTCCCTGAGCTTCATTCTCCCAACATGGCCTCTCAGAGAAAGGTCACTTATTCAGCAACTGTTTATTGAGGATCTACTAAGTGCAGTGAGCCCCTGGAAAGCAGAACTATGTGCCCTTCATCTTCCATCTCAGAGGCTTAGCACAATATCACACACATTTGAAGCATTAAGTCAATGCTTGTTGAATACGCAAATAAATGCATCGGTGGAAAAAGTAAATGAATGAAGAGGAAACGAATCACTATAGAAATACTAATCTTTGAGAATCTGCTTGCAAGAGTTGAATGAAGGTCAAGATGAAGTGTAAGGGGTTTTTTTTAGTTTATTTATTTTGAGAGAGAGCGAGAGAAAGAGAGAGGTGGGTAAGAGGGGGAAGGACAGATAGAGAAGGAGAAAGAGAATCCCAAGCAGGCTCTGCACTGACAGCGCAGAGCCCAACACAAGTCTGGAACTCACGAACTGTGAGTGGAGATCAAGAATTGGACACTTAAGGGTTGTTCAGTTGGTTAAGCATCTGACTTTGGCTCAGGTCATGATCTCATGATTCGAGGGTTTGAGCCCCACGTTGAGCTCTGTGCTAACAGCTCAGAGCCTGAGGCCTGCTTCTGATTCTGTGCTTCCTCTCTCTCTGCCCCTGCCCTGCTCCTGCTGTCTCTCTCTGTCTCTCAAAAATAAATAAAGGTTAAAAAAAAAAGAGTTGGACACGTAACCAACTGAGCCACCCAGGAGCCTCTTGGTTTTTCAATTTTTATTTTAATTCCAGTTAGTCAACATACAGCATTATATCAGCTTCAGGTACAAAACAGTGATTCAAAACTTTCGTTCATCACCCGGTGATCATCACTGGAAATGCACTCCTTAATCCCCGTCATCTCTTAACCCATCCCTCCACTCCCCCCCTCAGGTAACCTTCTGTTTGTTCTCTGTAATTAGGAGTCTGTTTCTTGATTTCTCTCTTTCTCTCTTCTCTCATTTTTTCCCTTTGCTTATTTGTTTCATTTCTTAAATTCCACATATGAGTGAAAACATATAGTATTTAACTTTCTCTGACTGACGTATTTCACTTAGCATTATAGTCTCTTTAATTGCTAATGGCAAGATTTCATTCTCTTTTATGGCTGAATAGTATTCCAGTGTGTGTGTGTGTGTGTGTGTGTGTGTGTGTGTGTGTCACATATTCATTATCCATGCATCAATCGACACTTGCACTGTGTCCATACCTTGGCTATTGTAAATAATGCTGCTATAAACATAGGGGTGCAGGTATCCCTTTGAATTGGTGTTCTTGTATTCTCTGTGTAAATACCTAGGGTGCAACTACTAAATCATAAGGTAGTTCTATTTTTAATTTTTTGAGGAACCATCATACTGTTTTTCACAGTGGCTGCACCAGTTTACATTCCCACCAACAGCGCACAAGGGCTCCTCTTTCTCCACATCCTCACCAACACCTGTTGTTTCTTGTGTTGTTGAGTTTAGCCATTCTGACAGGCATGAGGTGATATTTTATTGTGGTTTTGATCTGCATTTCCCTGAGGATGAGTGATGTGGAGCATCTTTTCATGTGTCTGTTGGCCATCTGTATGTCATCTTTAGAAAAATATCTCATCGTGTCTTTTGCTCATGTTTTTTGGGTGTTGAGTTACATAAGTTCTTTATATATTTTAGGATACTAACCCTTTATTGGATATGTTATTTGCAAATATCCTCTCCCATTCTGTAGGTTGTCTTTTAGTTTTGTTGATTATTTCCTTTGCTGTGCAGAAGCTTTTTATTTTGATGTAGTCCCAACAACTTATTTTTGTTTTTGTTTCCCTTGCCTCAGGAGGCATATCTAGGAAGAAGTTGCTACAGCCTCCATCAAAGAAGTTACTTTTTGTGTTTTCTCCTAGGATTTTTATGATTTAAGGTCTCATAGTTAGGTCTTCAGTCCATTTTGGATTTATTTTCGTGTATGGTGTAAGAAAGTGGTTCTGTCTCACTCTTCATGTCGTTGTCCAGTTTTCTCACCACCATTTGTTGAAGAGACTGTCTTTTTCCCATTAGATACTCTTTCCTGCTTTGTCAACAATCTATTGACAATATAGTTGTGGGTTTATTTCTGGGTTTTCTACTCTGTTTCATTGATCTGTGCACCTCTTTTTGTGCCAGTACCAAACTGTTTTGATGACTACAGCTTTGTAATATAACTTAAAGTCAGGAATTGTGATGCCTCCAGCCTTGCTTTTCTTTTTCAAGATTACTTTAGCTATTCTGGGTCTTTTGTGATTCTATACAAATTTTAGGATTGTTCTAGTTCTGTAAAAAAATGTTGTTGGGGGGCGCCTGGGTGGCTCAGTCAGTTGAGCATCTGGCTTCGGCTCAGGTCATGGATCTCGTGTTGGTAGGTTCGAGACCCACGTCAGGCTCTGTGCTTACAGCTAGCGCAGAGCCCGGAGCCTACTTCAGATTCTGTATCTCCCTCTCTCTCTCTGACCCTCCCCTGCTCACACTGTCTCTCTCTCTCTCTCTCTCTCTCTCTCTCTCTCTCAAAAATAAATAATTAAAAAAACATTAAGATTATCCCTAAAAAATGTTGTTGGTATTTTGATAGGGATTGCATTAAATGTGTGGATTGCTTTGAGGAGCATAGATATCTTAACAATATTTGTTCTTTCAATTCATGAGCATGGGATGTTTTTCAATTTCTTTGTGTCATCTTTAATTTCTTTAATCAGTGTTTTATAGTTTTCAAAGTACATGTCGTTCATTTCTTTGGTTAGGTTTATTCCTAGTTATTTTATTATTTTTGGTGCAATTGTGAACTGGATTATTTTCCTAATATCCATTTCTGCTGCTTCATTATTGGTGTACATAAATGCAACAGATTTCTATACATTGATTTTTTTCTTAGAACTTTTTTTATTAAGTAAACTCTATCCCTAACATGGGGCTCGAACTTACTACCCCAAAATCAAGAGACACATGCTCCACTGGCTGAGCCAGCCAAGCACTCCTCTGTATGTTGATTTTGTATCCTGCAACTTTATTGTTAACTGTTTACCAATTCTAGCAGTTTTTTGGTGGAGTCTTTCAGGTTTTTGTTGGAATCTTTCAGGTTTTCTACATATAGTATTATGTTATCTGCAAATAGTGAAAATTTTACTTCTTTCTTACTTAGTTGGATTCCTTTTATTTCTTTTTGTTGTCTGATTGCTGTAACTAGGACTTCCAGTACTATGTTGAATAAAAGTGGTGAGAGAGGACATCCTTGTCTTGTTCTTGACCTTACGGGAAAAGCTCTCATTCTTCTTCCAATTAAGGCTGATATTAATTGTGGATTTTTCATAGATAGCCTTTATTATGTTGAGGTATGTTTTTTCTAAACCTAATTTGTTGGGTTGATTAGGTCGATTAAGCCTCTGACATCAGCTCAGGTCATGATCTCACAGTGTGTGAGTTCAAGCCCCATATCGGGCTCTGTGCTGACAACTCAGAGCCTGGAGCCTGCTTCAGATTCTGTGTGTCCCTCTTTCTCTGTCCCTCCCCGGCTCGCACTCCGTCTCTCTCTTTCAAAAATAAATAAATAATAAATAATAAAGTAAATATATAATAAAAATAAAAAATATTTAATATATAATATTATATATATAAATATATAATCAAAATAAATAAGAAAATAAAAAAACGTTTTTAAACCCTAATTTGACATGTTGTGGGTAGGGGTATGGGCTAAATGAATAAGTGGCACTGGGATGAGTACCATATGTTATAAATAGAGGATGAATCAGTGGAATCTAGTCCTGAAGTCATAATTGCACTATTTGCTAACTAAATTGGATGTAAGTTAAAAAATAAAATATAAATTAAAAACTCCTTCCTTGAGGGTTTTTAATCATGAATTGATGTTCTGCTTTGTCAAATGCTTTTTCTACATCTAGTGAAATGATCATATAGTGTTTATCCTTTCTCTTACTGATATGATATATCACATTGATGGATTCATGAATACTGAACAACCCTGGCAACCCAGGAATAAATCTTGCTTGATCATGGTTAATTCCTTTTTTTTTTAAGGTATAGTTGAATTCATTCTGCTCATGTGTGTGTGTGTGTGTGTGTGTGTGTGTTTATACACACACACACACACACACACATATTTTGAGAATTTTTGCATCTATGTTTATCAGGGATATTGGGCAAGCCCAGACATTAATCAGTTCCATTGTGTAAGGAGCCATGTGGCCAATTGGACTGATTCCATTAATACCCTTAATGATTAATTTCTTAGTTAATAATTGTTATTCCATGGCAGAGAAGCCTGAACACTGGAAATTGTTTCATCATTTTGGATTCTTCCTGTGTGTCTGGGCCCTGCTAAAGTCCTGTGGTACATGGAAACATCAGCAAGGGAATGCACATTTTTAGCCTTCTCAAGTTTTTAAATAAATTCAGATAAAATAAATTTAAATAAAATCTCCTGGGTCCCCTGAAGAGAGCTGAAAGCAGTCAGGAAGATGTACTGACTGTCCTAAATATCTGGCTGCTCTAAACAGGTCCTTATTTAGTATTTGAGACTCTCATACAATAGAGTCACCCCACACCAGGCTGGTGGGGGGACTAGTTTAATAGGACCAGCTCTAGATATTTTTGCTTTGTCATTTCCTCTCTAAACACAACGGAAAAGTCCATTAAGCTGAGATTCTGGAATATTGCCCACTCCTGCCCTATTTGACTGTAAAATTCAACAAGGGATCGTAAATAATAGACTGCAGTCCAAAAATACATTTAGGGAATCCTGTCAGACGGAACGACTGACGTCAATGACTTCTGCATGGCCTCTGATATTTAGTCCAAACAGTGAGAAGGAGGATCACAAGTCCAAGTGCAAGTTCTGCTGAGCGGAGCTGATTAAAAGACTTGCAGCAGAGTCAAGGCTCAGCACAGCCCAGATAATCCTGATGTTCACCTACCTATTTCAACATAATAAACTGTCCCGGAACTTAGCAGGTTAAACCAACATCCTGTCTCATGATTTTGTGAGTCAAGAATCTGGGAGAATTCAATTGGACATTTTTTCTGTTCCACGTGGCATCAACTGAGGTCAGTCAGTGTGATTGGATGGCAGTATCCTCACCTGGAAGGTCCAATATGGCTCCACTCACATGTCTAGAGCCCTGGTGGGCTTTGCCAAACAGCTTGGCACATCATGTTCACTTGGCCTACCGCATGGAGTCCCAGGGTACTCAAGGACTTACGTGGTGGCTCAGGGCTCCCAGGGAAAGCGTTCCAAGTGACCTGGGTAGAAGCTGCAATTTTTCAGAATGTCACTTGTGTAGCATTTTTCCCAATCAAGCAAGTCACAAAGGCCAGCTCAGCTCCAAGCAGAGGGGCACAAGACTTTATCTCTCACTGGGAGAAGTAGCAAGACTTTGTGGCCATTATTCAACTAGAACATTGGAGAATGAAAAAAATTTCTACCCAGTGGGAGCAGGCACCTACACAAGCATCATTTCACTTCTCTTGGTCTTCTTCCATAGCAGGAAGCATACAGTAGAGGTGCAAGGCAGGTTTGGAACACATCATCCCAATCCCTCTCAGAGACCATGGGATGCTATAAACACCCTGAAGACTTGGAGACCCAGGACCTTACCTGGAAGCAGCTTTCTCTGAAACAAACAGATTCTTTTGACCTCTCTCACTAAGCCTCCAGCCCATCTTGTCTACAAACTCTTACACATTTGGAGGTCTTGAAAAACCGGAAGGCCACCTAGGTAGTCAGTCAGTTAAGCATCCAGCTTTGGCTCAGGTCATGATCTTGCCATTCATGAGTTTGAACCTGGCGTCAGGCTCTGTGCTGACAATGCAGAGCCTGCTTGGGATTCTTTCTCTCTCTCTCTCTCTCTCTCTCTCTCTCTCTCTCTCTCTCTCTCTCTCCCCTTCCCCTACTCTCTCTCTCTCTCTCTCTCAAAATAAATAAATGAACTTTTTAAAAAATGTAAGAAGGAAGGAAGGAAGAAAAGAAAGAAGGAAGGAAGGAAGGAAGGAAGGAAAGAAGAAAGAAAGGAAGGAAGGAAGGAAGGAAGGAAGGAAGGAAGGAAGGAAGGAAGGAAGAAAGAAAAAGAAAGAAAGAAAGAAAGAAAGAAAGAAAGAAAGAAAGAAAGAAAGAAAGAAAGAAAGAAAGAAAGAAAGAAAGAAAAAGAAAGAAAAACTGGAGATGCTCATTCTACAGGAGCATATTAGACTCAATGAATGAATCAAAGTACAGGCCCCAAACTTGACGTGTCCTACAAACATTCAAGTGCAGGCGTTTCTTTGCACTTTAAAGATATATTATTTCACATATTTTTCTATCATGTTTTTCCAGTTCCCAAACACTATCAATCAAGATCATGGGTGAAGACAGTCCATGCATTCCACAACAGACATCTATTTATCAACCACGGGACAAGCGCAGGACTGCACCCAGACAGTACAAAGAATAAAGAAGAAACACGTGGTCCCCTCACACCAAGTGGGTCTTGGTTAACAACAATAGCCCAACACCATATAAATATTTTCTCAGAACCCTGAGTAGGGACTATCATGTAACCTCATGTACAAATGAGGAAGGAATCAGACTCTGAGAGATGAGGTAACTTATCTAAGAGCACAAGCAAGGTGCTGGCAAAACTTGGATTAGAATCCAAGTCAGGTTGTACAATCTCTCAAGAGTTAAAAATAAGAAAAGCAAGATGCACTTCTGGGTAAAACAGAGAGGCCTACTGAGGATGCGGGTGTTTGACACCCTCTCTCACAGGTTGATCCCTGGAGCTAAGGGTGGAGGACGGGGAATGAGGTCTGACTTCACATGCAGAACTACTTTTCCAGTTAAGCCACAGTTCGTCAGGCCCCACTGTCTTATTTAGGACTTTTGAAAAGTACATATCCCCTCTAGCGTTCAGTCTGGCCATATATATATAAAAAGAGCTAGAAAACTGTTGATACACTTTGACCCAATCGTCCCATTTTTGGACTATACCCCAAGGAAATATGCAAAAGAGAAAAGAAAGCAAATAGCACAGAGATGTTTATGAAAACATTTCATAACTGGAAAAATGGGACGCAGTCCAATGCTCAAAATTGGGAAAGGGTTATGGAAACCATGGTACATTAAGACAATGGAACATTATGTTGTTAGTAAAAGGAATTAAGTTTGCAGATTCTGTTGATACACCAAAGTGCATGTGTAACCTCATGTAAAGAGAATGCAAAAGAGAATGTACACTTTGTCTGCAAAATGTAAACCAGTGTCCTCATTGATAAGGATCCGAAGTGAACAGAGAGCTGCAAATAGTTGGTGCTCTACATTATAGCACTTTTCCCTCTAAAGTCCACCGTACAGTGAAAATTCTGAATTTTGGTTTGGGGAAAGAAAGTGAAAAAAATTCATCATTCCCTTTTTCTTTTCTTTTTTAGCTGACAAACCGTGTTATGTTAGTTTCACATATACAATGTAGTGATTTGACCATTCTCTACATTATGCAGTGCTCCCCGGAATAAGTGTGGCCGCCGTCTGTCACCATACAATGTCATTGCAATACAATGACTATATTCCCTATGCTGTACTTTTCATCCCTGTGACTTCTTTCTTTTATGACTGGAAGTTTGTGCCTCTTACTACCCTTTATTTATTTCACCCACCTCCCCTCTGGCAGCCACCAGTTTGTTCTCTGTGAGTTTGGTTTTATTTGTTTTGTTTTTTTAGTTTCCACATATAAGTGAAATCATATGGTACTTATCTTTGTCTCATTTCACTTAACATAATACCCTCCAAGTTCATCCAGGTTATCATGAATGGCAAGATTTCATTTGTTTTTATGGCCAAGTAATATTCCACACACACATACCACATTTTCTGTATCCATTCATCTGTCAATAGACACTTGATATGGACTGCTTCCATATCTTGTCTATTGTAACTATGCTACAATAAACATAGGGGTGCAAATATCTTGCTTGGGGTGAAGACAGAAAAGATTTCCTAATCTGAAGGTTTAATGTGTGTCTTCCACATGTGTCTACAAGAAGACCCACCTCCACGCTCATCTACTTAATAGAAATGCAGCATTCTGGGGCTCCTGGGTGGCTCAGTGCGTTGAGCATCCAACTTCAGCTCGGGTCATGATCTCACAATTCGGGTTCTGGCCCCGCGTCGGGCTCTGTGCTGACAGCTCAGAGCCTGGAGCCTGTTTTCAGATTCTGTGTCTCCCTCTCTCTCTGACCCTCCCCTGTGCATGCTGTCTCTCTCTCTCTCTCTCTCTCTCTCTCTCTCTCTCTCTCTCTCACTCTCTCTCTCTCTCAAAAATAAATAAAACATTTAAAATTTTTAAAAAAGAAGAAGTGTTCAGTGCAGGGGGATGCCTGGGCTACCCTCCCCAGTCCATGTCGTGACAATTAGATACAGTTCTAGCACTGCACTCCAGGGGAGACTGACAAACTGGACCTCATTTTAAGGAGGATAACTAGGATGTGAACTCACTCCCTGGCTATGGAGAAAGCTTGAGAAGACTAAGGATTTCTAGCCTACAACCGAAAAACCTATTGAAGACCCAAGAAGTGCTCCTAAAGCCCTTGGGGAGCATTTATGTAGAAGAGGCATGTTTAGAGCTTGGAAGCTCTGAGACCCATGAACAGAAGTCATGGAGGAGCAGAGTTCAAGTCAATATAAGGAGCAGAGGCATCCAAAAGAGGCAGTGAGTTGCACACCACCTGAAGTACGTAAGCAAAGCATAAAAGCTTCCAACACGTAACAACTACGTGTTACCTGCTTGTGCCTCCACGATCCTCCGGCTTCACATTTGCCAACTTAAGTAGGTTTATGCTTCAATTAGAAGAAAGACACAGCTTCTCTGATTCATGAAGCCTAGAAGAGAAAGCATATAGTAAATATGGAATATTCTGTCCTTATATACGGAGATAATTCTACTGCCCCTTTGTCAATTGGACCTCTATTTTCAGTTGTTTTCCTAGGACTGATAATAAGTGTTTAAAAGTGGTATGGGGAACCACAGACAGGCAAGAGGTACCACCTGCTCATTTTATTTTTTCCAGTGAAAAGTTAATTGTCCTGAACTGAACAGCATCTGTGATCTTTGACCTCACTGATCAAGCAAACAGGAAAAAAAATCTCCAGCTAACAGCTCCCCATCACTTTCTGTGTCTTCCAATCACTATTCTGTGCCGTCTGAAGAATGCAAAGAAGTATTAGCCATGATCCCTGCCTTCAAGGAATTCACATAGACATGATGTTCTTGTCTAGTGGCTTCCATGCTTTTTAGATTAAGAACCCCTATCGGTAAAAACAAACAAAAAAAATGTGAACATGTAAACCCTTTGTATGCACGTTAATGTACAATTTTTTTTAGTTTATTTTGAAAAAGAGAACATGCATCATGTGTGTGCATGAGGGTGAGTGAGCGGGAGAGGGGCAGAGAGCACGAGAGAGAATCTCAAGCAGGCTCCATGCTGTCAGAGCACAGCCCCGTTGGCGACACAGTCCCACAAGTCATAAGATCAAGACCTGAGCTGAAATCAAGAGTGGGTCACTTAACCAACTGAGCCACCCAGGTGCCCAATGTACAAATTTATACATGAGCTACTGTCAAAACATTAAATATTCATAAAGCTTAATTTCTTCTTATCTGTTGATAAAAGTATATAAACAGGGGTATCTGGGTGGCTCAGCTGGCTAAGCTTCCAATTTCAGCTCAGGTCATGATCCTACAGTTCGTGAGTTCCAACCCCACCAGGGGCTCTGTGCTAACATTGAGGAATCTGGTTGGGATTCTCTCTCTCTCCTTCTCTCTCTCCCCCTTCCCCATGCATGTTGGCTCTCTCTCTCTCTCTCTCTCTGAAGATAAAGAAATAAACTTCCAAAAAAGTATATAAACCGAAGTTCCTATATTTTCTTCCCAAACTCCTTACATTATTTTGCTCCACGCCCACTGCCCGCAATGTGAACACTCACGCTAGACACCATGGTTCTTACAGCTGAGAGCTAAGTCTGATAATAGTGGGCAAGATGCAGTAGAAACAAGCACTTCGGGGCTTAAAGGAATGGGATCTCTACTAAATACCACCATCTCTGAAATATTTTTGGTCTATTAGTGGATTTTGGAGTTGAGGTTTGAGCAACTTTTCCCAAACCACTTTAAAAGTAGTTGACTAATAAAAATGTTAAATATAGGTAACTTCATAACAAATTTTTAAAAAGGAAGCTTTAAAGAAAATATAGGCTCTGGGGCACTTGGGTGTCTCAGTCAGTTAAGCATCTGACTTTTGGTTGTGACTCTTGTCATGATCTCATGGTTTGTGAGTTCAAGGCCTGCATCAGGCTCTGTGCCAACAGCATGGAACTAACTTGGAATTCCCTGTCTCCCTCTCCCTCTGCCCCACCCCCACTCATACTGTCTGTGTCTCTTCAAAAAGAAATAAATAAACTTAAATAAGGGCTTTCATCATTGGATTTCAGTTGAGCTAGCACTTAATGATTGATTCATTTATTAATTCAATATTTTTTTAGTGTTTATTTTTGAGAAAGAGAGAGAGAGAGCATGTGCAAGTGGAAGAGGGGCGGGGGGTGGGGAGGAGACAGAGGATCCAAAACAGGCTCTGCACTGACAACAGTAAGCACAATGTGGGGCTTGAACTCATGAACTGTGAGATCATGACCTGAGCCGAAGTCAGATGCTCAACCAGCTGAGCCACCCCTATGACCCCAATTCAATAGTTATTAAGAACCTGCTAGGGGTGCCTGGGTGGCTCAGTCGGTTAAGCATCTGGCTTTGGCTCAGGTCATGATCTTATGGTTCGTGGGTTCAAGCCCCACATCAGGCTCTGTGCTAACAGCTAGCTCAGAGCCTGGAGCCTGCTTCAGATTCTGTGTCTCCCTCTCACTCTGACCCTCCCCTGCTCATGCTGTCTCTCTCTGTCTCTCAAAAATAAATAAAAAACATAAAAAAAAATAAAATAGGGGCGCCTGGGTGGCTCAGTTGGTTAAGCGTCCGGCTTCAGCTCAGGTCAGATCTCATGTTCATGAGTTCGAGCCCCGCATCAGGTTCTGTGCTGACAGCTAGCTCAGAGCCTGGAGCTTGCTTCCGGTTCTGTGTCTCCTTCTCTCTCTGTCCCTCTGCCTCTCATGCTCTGTCTCTCTCTGTATCAAAAATAAACATTAAAAAAAAATAAAAAAATAAAATAAAAGAACCTGCTACGTACCACTTAGGCTCTATGTGTTAGGCATTGGGGGTTACAGTAGAAAGAAAATAAGGACCAGGCAGAGGTCCCTGAGCTCGTGAGATAATAAACAAGCATGAGGCACAACATATCCACGCTAGCAAACAGATATCTAAATATAAGTTGTGATTCATGTCATCAGGAAAATAAGCAAGGTGATGTGAGGGGCTGTGGGTAGGAGGCGGATGACTGGTTTAGATCAGGAGCCCAGCAGACGTCTCAGGGAAAAAAGATCTATCCCAAGAGCTGAAGACTGAGGAGAGATCGCTGCACAGAGGAGGGAAAGCACATTGCAGACACAAAACATGATACCCCAAATTCCCTACACCCAAGGGCAAACTTAAACCAGCTTTCAGATGCCCTTGAGGCCCATCATGCATGTGTAAAGTGCTCTCTGCAGAGCCTGGACCAGAGCTTTGCTCATGTTATGTGCTCAGTACACTCAGTGAATGAACATCTGGCCCTAAGAAGAGCTTTCCTATTATTGGACAATTGAGATCCCCATCAATGCCCCCCACACACTCAGCCCTCCTTGGTCAAGGCTTCCTGGCAACTGTTACAGATGACCCAAAGGCCAGACAAACCACCTATTTGTCCTGCCAATGGTGAGTGCTCTTAGCTGAGCGAGGTTACCTGCTCTATTTCAAAACGTAAGGCTCCCGAATGAGCTCGTTGTAGGTTCCATGGGCACTGAAGACATTAATATAAGGTTGGATTTATGATGTGGTATCATCTGGGAATCACATTCTGTCCATTAGGTCGAGCTAAGTGCTGTCAGGAATGCGGGGCCGAATGGGATGAAGAGAAGGAGCAGATAAGTGGTTCCTGTGCCTTAAGTGAATCCATCTGGGCCAGCAGGCTCCTTGGTGGCGTCTCTACACTGGCCGACATGGCTGAGCAGCCAGCAGACTCTACCCTCAGAAGTTTAGAGTTCAAAACACCAGCCCTTTGCTATTAAATTTCACTTGCTTTTTAGGTGCACTCATATGACAAGAAAGGTTGAGGAAAAATCACCCACTACACACTTGAGGTTGAAAATAAGAACTGTGGGGGCACCTGGGTGGCTCAATTGGTTAAGTGTCCGATCTCAGGTCATGATCTCATGGTCCACGGGTTCGAGTCCCACGTCAGGCTCTGTGCTGACAGCTTAGAGCCTGGAGCCTGCTTCTGATTCTGTGTCTCCCTCTCTCTCTCTGCCCCTCCCCTGCTTGTGCTTTGTCTTTCTCTGTCTCTCAAAAATAAATAAACATTAAAAAAATAATAAAATAAGAACTGTAAATCTACCCTTGAACTCAAACTTGTCTCACATTCTAGGGTCTTGTGGAAGACAACACAACCACTGCAGTTCTCAGAGGTACACTTAACACTCATTTCAGTTCTGAATACCTATGATAGAAAAAGAGAGAGGAGAAAAGTCCTTTGACTCTGTTTATAGAGAGAGAATCCCAGACCTAGTAAAGGTTGGGCATTAAAGAGTATTACAAGAGAAAGACGTCTTTTTAACAGCCAGGAATCACGGAGACACTTCTACCACGAAAACCTTGTCGCTTTAACTTCAAAGCAACATGAAATGCATCCCATAGTACTTTAAGAGAGTAATTTGAGCCGTTCTCAAAAATCATTCACAAACTTAAAACAGGTAGCAGCCAAATGTGCCAAAATTCCACAAGAAAAGAACATTTTCCAGAAAGGGTACACTGGAACATGTTTGATTTTAATTTCCAGCAAAGCCCAAAAAGTTATAAAAAACAGATGGTAAGTAAGCACCAAGAAAAGGAACAAATGAAAGATACAACCAAACTAACTTCAGCTATTTTTTTAATGTTTATTTATTTTTGAGAGATAGAGACAGAGAGCCAGAGGGGGGAGGTGCAGAGAGGAGGCAGGGGGACACAGAACCCAAAGCAGGCTCTAGGCTCTGAGCTGTCAGCACAGAGCCCAGTGCGGGACTCCAACCCACAAACCATGAGATCATGACCTGAGCCTAAGTCAGATGCTTAACTGACTGAGCCACCCAGGCGCCTGACTTCAGTTATTTTTAAAGATTTTTAAAAGATAGGTGTAAAACAACATGAAAAGGCTGTGGACGATGTACCATGATTTGTGATAGACATCTAACAAAATCTCTCATGGTCTCCTCTTGGTCTCCTCTTGGTCCGAGGAGATACGCATTCTCCACAGGGAGGCAGTGGACTCCATAGTGACAACAATGTGAGTGCAGCTGTTGACCCTGCATGAGCTGAAAAAAGACAAATCCCTGAGACCTACAAGTGTTTGTCCTTGGTCCCCTTCCAATAGCATTGTCAGCCTCCAAATGGAAATATGGAAGACAAGCTTATCAGGTTTCCCATTGACCCCAGGTGATGAGAGGCTGCTGCCATGTTGGAAAGTGCCACCCAGCCATCCACTCACTGCTCACCAGCTGCATCACCTTCTGTGAGCTTCACTGCCTTCTTTACTTTCAGGAAAAGGAGAACAACTCAAAGAGACTTTGTGAAAAGGAAACTACACAACAGAAGCAAAATACCTAGGAGAGAGCTGCTGTACGTGGGGGTTTCCTCCTGGTCTTAGAAGTTGCCAGGATTTAGTACTGTCTCAGCAGCTGAGATGGACTGATTACAAATCCAAAACATAAAATATAATAGCGCAAAAATGCACTTTATCTTATTTAACTGTACACAGGTAGGCGATGGGAGAATTAACCTAATATCAACTTGGGTTAAACGATTGTTTTTAAATTCTTGAAATTGTGTAATAAGCTACAAGTTCATAGTAAAGAGGTTTTTGTTTTTGTTTTTTTTTTAAGATATGCACAGGGAGGCCTGGGGGGCTCAGTCAGGTAAGCATCTGACTCTTAATTTCAACTCAGGTCATGATCTCAGGGTTGTGGGATCAAGCCCTGCATTGGGCTCAATGCTGAGTGTGGAGCCTGCTTAGGATTCTCTCTCTTTCTCTCTCTCTCTCTCTCTCTTTCTCTCCAATTAAAAAATGAATTATAAAAACACATGCATAGCCTGAAGATACAGTATGACTGGTGTGGTGTGGAAAAGGGCTAGTGGCTGGATACGGCAACAAGACAGAATTTGTTCAATAAAATGATACATTTTCTAGAAGTAAAAGCTGTTTGTGGATGAAAATTGTTTTCATTCACAAGGATAGTGACACCTCCATCAGGCTCCCCACGAGAGTATTCTTGTGTTCAAGGTCTCTCAAGATTTCTTTCAATACTTGGGAGGAGGGGGTGCTCTCCTGGGCCTCCCACTGGGCTTGGGTCTTCCAGGAGGGAAGTAGACCCGGCCTGGGCTGAGTGCAGCCCAAGCCTGGACCCCTGCAGACAGAACCTCTTCCATACTGGTCTAGATCAACACCACAGAGCTGTGTGATTCTGTTTCTCACCAAGGTCAGGCAGTAATTCAAGTAAACAGACTTAGAGTCCCAGTTTTAGAAAGGTGTGCATGCTCAACCTCCACTCACCTTTAACCCATGTTGGGGTGATATCAAATACATAATTTTGTGTTCAGTTCTTATGAAACTGAAGTCCTGTATTTGACAGCACTGGTAAGTCATGAGTTCAAGTATATTTACTAAGTGATAAAACTGATTATCTCTGGGGCGCCTGGGTGGCTCAGTCGTTTAAGCATCCAGCTTCAGCTCAGGTCATGATCACACAGTTCGTGGGTTCGAGCTCCGCTTCGGGCTCTGTGCTGACAGCTAGCTCAGAGCCTGGAGCCTGCTTCAAATTCTGTATCTCCCTCTCTCTCTGACCCTCCCCTGCTCGCGCTGTCTCTCTCTGTCTCTCAAAAATAAATAAAAAACCTTAGAAAATAATAAAAAACTGATTATCTCTTAATAATGAAGTAGTCTGTAATCCAAACTTTACAATTTAAGTGGCCTTTTCCTTTCTTCTCCTTTAGCCAAAAGTATCGTGAAGATTTATAACCTAGTCTCATGAATTCATATCAGGAAGTGCTACTGAGTTCTTCCTAGAGCCGTATTATTATTATTATTATTATTATTATTATTATTACTATTTTGAGGAGGGGAGGAGGGGAGGGGAAAATGGGAATGCCACTCGGGCTCGTGGTGAGCAGGGCTCCATACCTTCACCCTGGAATCATGACCCGAGCCAAAATCAAGGGTCAGACATTCGGGGTGCCTGGGTGGCTCATTCAGTTAAAGAGCCAACTTCGGCTCAGGTCCTGATCTCACCGTTCATGAGTTCTAGCCCCACGTTGGACTCTGTGCTGACAGCTCAAGTGCCTGGAGCCTGCTTTGGATTCTGTGTCTCCTTCACTCTCTGCCCTCCCCTGTTCACTCTCTGTTTCTCTGTCTGTCAAAAATAAATAAACATTAAAAAAAAAGAAAGTCAGACACTCAACTGACTGAGCCACCCAGGTGCCCCTTGAACCTAATTGTTTTTAAAACTTCATAATGACTCAGATAACATAGTTTGGCTTTTCTTTTCTTTTTAAAGTAATCTCTACACCCAATGTGGGTCTTAAACTCCAGACCCAAGGATCAAGTGTCATATGTTCTACCAACTGAGTCTGCCAGCCACCCCCATTGTTTTCAAATTTTATTGTTAATAGAATCAAGTCATCAGTGAATCATGTATACAATGGACATAAGCAAAAGGACAGTTATTTATTTGTTTATTTATTTTTAAAGTTTATTTATTTATTTGGAGAGAGAGCACACAGTGGGGAGGGACAGAGAGAGAGAATTCCAAAAAGGCTTTCCACGGTGCAGAGCCCGATGCACGGCTCGAACTCATGAACTGTGAGTGGCCCTGAGCCAAGCCGCCCAGGCTCCCAGGCATCGCAGGACGGTAACATATTTAAATACGAGTAGCAGACTGCATCAGGTATGTGCAGAAAGACATTTAAAAAGCATTCACAACTATAGATGCTTATATTCTGCTTTCTTTACATAAGATCTTATTCTTCATCTACAACCAAATATAGTACACGCCAGAGTCATTCAAAACAAAGGCATTGTTCAGTTATAAGGGTAAAAATGCATCATCTCTCCCCCTTTCAAAAGGAAAGGAAGCATTTAAATCATTTTTAAGTGATCAAAAACAGCCAAATGGGTTTTTAGGGAGTTTTCCAAAAGCAAAAGAAAGGGGGAAGTGAGCTGATGTGAACTAAGACCCAATCTGGGTACCTGAATGAATTTTATCCAAATACATCAAAGATTAGTTTAGCAAAAGTCAAAGTACAGCAGGTCTCATGAGCTCAGAATTGCTACTGAAAAATATGGACAAACATATTGCCTGTTAGGCAGTTTATATTGCTGTAAATGCGATGCTCGTGGGGTCTGGTGTTAAGACGTATTAAGGATGCAATCTTAGTAAACCAACTATATTACAATTTTCTATTGTTAGAAGTTGTTACCGGTAATTTTGTCTCTTAGCCCTTCTCGGGTCGTGCTTTACACTAAGCAGGACTTCCAAGTGAAGGAAATATTCAAAACAGTTGAGAAAATATTTGAAACATGTTTGAAACAGTTAAGAAAATATTTGAAACACTTTCTTTAGTTGCCTTTTATGTGAAACTCCTTGAATGAATTATACCTGCTTAGTGCTGCCCACATTCATGTTTCCATTGGCGGGGTCTTCTCTATACTTCACTGGTATCTTTCAATTCAAGTCATCTCCTTCCGTGGACATTGTCTATGAACTAATCTATCTTCTAAGCACTGGCTTGCCTTTCTCTCAGAATTCTGTGTACCTGGGGTTCTACCTTCCTCTGCCCAGAAATCTGTTGCCTTTAGTCCTTTTCTTCTGGTTAGCTGTCTGATTTAAAAGGTAGATATTGGGTGGATCAGCCAGTTGAGCATCTGATTCAGCTCAGGTCATGATCTCACGGTTCATGAGTTCAAGCCCTGCATTGGGCTTTGTGCTGACAGCTTAGATCCTGGACCCTGCTTCAGATTCTGGGTCTCCCTCTGTCTCTCTCTGCCCCTCTCTCACTTGCACTGTCTCTCTCAAAATAAATAAATAAACTTAAATTTTTTAAAAAATAAGCAGGAATGACTTTACACAACCCATTTATGTTCCATTATATTAGTAAGCCTCGCATTTCACTGGGGCTCGTTTTGAATTTGCAGCACTGCCTAAGCTCAATGGCAGACTCCTCAGTTTCCAAAATCCCTTTGGCTCTCTCCATATACTTAAATGAGATCATTCTTTTTTCTCAAGGGGACAAAAAAAGAATAATGACAATTACACTATTTGTAGATCAAACCACGGACACCAATAGGAAATTTGAGAAAAGGGACGGCAAAGAAACGGGAGTTAAGGCTGATGCTGGAAGGCTCCAAGCCCCTTCCGTTGGGAGAATTAACGAGCTCACGCGTGAGGACAGGTTTCACCATCTGTAACGTGCTCAAATAAAGTCCTGGTTGGGAGATTACAGAATAACAGCCAAGAAGGGAAAGGCTGGGAAAAGAGTGGGGAATTCAGTTTGGAAAGTTCCCGTCTTGAAGAGTGAGGTGTTCAAGCAGAGACCAGACACAATCAGGGTTTCTAACTTCAAGTTGAGTAAGGTAGTGAGTTTGCAACAGAGAATCAGAGTCCTCATAGGGTGATGCTTGAGGTCCCAAGTGGATTAGGGAGAAAGTGTCATCAGTGATGATAACTCTGATTTCCACAGTATATATCTTTTCATTTTTTAAAGTTTTTTTTTCTCTTTTAAGTAATCTCTTAAAAGTCCAACATAGGACTCAAACTCACAACCCCCAAGATAAAGAGTCTCACTCTCTTCTGAATGAGCCAGCCAGGTGCCTTTCACACTGCATATCTTTTTCACTGCCTTTGTAGCCAGTTGCTACGTCTCTTTTATGTCGGTCTTATTGGTAGTCAGTTGTTACGTCTCTTCTATGCATGTCTTGTTTTAGCTTATGTATTCCCAAAGAGCAAGAATGTGTTTACCTCACTCTGAACGGTGTGTAGTTCAATGTCATTGGCGAGTAGGCTCTTCACGTGCACACTCTTCATCCAGACATGAGTCGGTTTGGTCTGGTCTTGGGGTGAGGGGCATCTGCCCCCAGGATACAGAGCATGGAGCTAAGACTGAGTAGAGAGACAGGACTTAGAGTAAAAACAAAAACAAAAAAAATCACTTAAAAAGCCAGCCCCATTGCAAAGGTGCTGAGGAAGTGTAATCCAGGTACAAGACCACCAGAGGGCAAACAGAGCCAGAGAGTGAGGGAGGGCAAAGTTGATGAGTAGGAAGGAAATGCATACTGCGTGGTTTTCCCCAACCTTCCCCTCCACTTAGGCATTCCTGTTCTGGCGGAAGCGGAGACACACTCTCTTCATATTTTACCCAGTATTGCAGGCTTTAGATAGGCATCCAGATCTATACTTTCCCATGTGAACTTGAAAGTCCTTCAAGTCCATTGTGAGTTTGACCATCTGCAAAGAACCAAACGGTAAGCATCTCAAAGGAGGAATGCATCAGTGGTCTCTCCCGGAACCCTTCCAGAAGTGTCCCAGTCCTCCTACTACCTGGCTCTCAATGGGGTGTCCACGGGATGCCCCAAATTGGTGGACTTGGGCCTCCAGGGGCCTCGCCCTCACTGTACCTCATCCCTCACACCGCCGTATTCATCCCCCCAGGTGAGCATCTCAGGGGTCAGCTATACTTATTAGCACAATGTCTACACCTTGGTCTCTTTTTGACTCTCCATCATTCTTCCTTGACGCAGCACTTTCTCAGAAAACCATACCTCGGGGGTAAATGCTTGACAGAGTTCAGGAATCTCAGCACTTCCCTGCAGGCAGGACCTGCCCAGTGTGTCTCATCATTGTAGAGTTGGCCCACACCCTGGGCTCTGGCTGGATGATTCCCTGTTGCTGAGGGTCTTGCCCCCATATTGTCCACTATGATGATGCATGAAAAGTTGAAGGTTGAGAGTGTTACAGTTATAACGAGAATTCATACGATCATGAGCAAAGAAATATAATACAATATAACTCAAGTGAATAAAACAGCTCAGCTTCATGTGAATCTGCAGCGTTGGGGTCATATTTTCCTTTTTTCTGCACAAAATTAGAACCAGTTGCTGTGTTTACAGAAAAATCTTTGCTCTGCCAAGCAAACTGGCAGAGAAGATGTTCTTGCAATAAAAGACAACATCCTAATATCTTTTTCTAGCTCCGACCTATAAAATGCAGTCTCTGTTGCATTGCCAAACATCAGGGAATTATAACTTCCTCCCATCGCTACCAACACTGCTACAGACCAAAGAGGAAGAGCCAACATCTTTATTAATTCTTTGAATAAATTGTTACTATGCACATGTCAAATGCTGGAAATTGGGCTAGCCACTAAGAGAGTTACAGTTGTGGGGAGGCTGCAATCCCTAGCCCCACAGGCACTCACCGTCTAGCTGGAGAGATAAGACATGGACAATTAGACACTTTCCTGGGCAGTGTGCCAAAAATGCCATGGGAGTGAGTGGTAGGGAACTCAAGAGCCGTAGGATTTCAGAGGAAGGAGAGAACACTTCTGGCTTCACAGAGGAAGTTCAAGATGAGCTGGGCTTTTGTTTATTCACTAAATATTTATCAGGTGTCTCTGAGGTCTGGGTACTGTGCTAATTGCTGGGGAAACACAAGAGTGGGCATTACAGACATGGTCCATGGGTCCTCTGAGAGCCTATGAGGGAAACAGACATTAATCAAGTGATCACACTTATTTAATAATTACTCATGGTAAGTTGTATGAAAGAAGCAGAGGGAACTATAAGGGCATCAAGGAGCAGGCAGTGAAGACTTCTCTGTGGAAGAGAGGTGGTGGCTTGGATTCACAAATGAGTAGAAGTCAACTGGGAGAAAAAAGAAAAGTAAAAAGAAAAAGAGAAGAGAGTGAGCATTTCTGCCAAAGGGAACAGCACAATAAAAACTCTTGAAGTATGAGTAAACATGGCAACTTTTAAAAAATTCTTTTAATGCCCCTGGAGGTGGAGCAAAAGTGAGAGGCAAAAGGGAAGAACAAGAGAAGCCTGAAGCCAGACCAGCAGGGTCTAGTGAACAACGTCTTGATCCCAAGAGCAGTGATAATCTACTGAAGGGATTTAGAAAGAAGGTTTACTATCAGATTCATCTTTAAAAATGGTATTCTGGCCTCAATGTGGGGAATGACTGCTAGCAGAGCTCCAGAGAGGGTGTGGAAGACCCACCACGGCCAATTGCTCCAGTCCAGCCAATAGACGATGGTGGATTGGAGGACGGAAGTGGGTGCATTTGGGGGATGTTTGGTGGTAAAAAGCTGGTATCAGTTTGTAGCAATGGACCCTTAGATTGTGGAAGCCTTTCCCTCAATCCTGATATGTTCTACCTCTGAAAAGCACCTCTCTCAGCCCTTCTTCTTGAGAGTGAGTGCTACAGAGAGCAAGAGTTCTCTTCAGTCTCCATTGGCAATGACCAAGCTCTGAGCTCGCTCAAGACCAAGTGAGTGAGTGGGTCTGCTTTCTTCTTTCCATCAAGCCCTCACACTAAATTAATCCCTCAACTCTTCTCCTCCTCCTCCTCCTTCTTCTTTAACACTATTTTTGAGAGAAAGAGACAGAGCATGAGCAGGGGAGGGGCAGAGAGAGAGGAAGACATGGAATCTAAAGCAGGCTCCAGGCTCTGAGCTGTCAACACAGAGCCCGACACAGGGTTTGAGCCCAGGAACTCTGAGATCATGACCTGAACTGAAGTTGGATGCTTAACTGACTGAGCCACCCAGGAGCCCCAACCCTTCTTTATCAATAAAGCCACTCTAGGGGCACCTGGGTGGCTCAGTCGGTTGAGTGTCTGACTTTGGCTCAGGTCATGATCTCACAGTCCATGGGTTCAAGCCCCACATCGGGCTCTGTGCTGACAGCTCAGAGCCTGGAGCCTGCTTCAGATTCTGTGTCTCCCTCTCTCTTTGCCCCTCTTGCTCTCACTCTGTGTCTCTGTCTCTCAAAAATAATATAAAGACATAAAAAATTAAAGCCACTGTAAGGTTTTCAATATCTTGGCCTCCATATCTACTCTGTTTTATTTCTCAAATTTCTTAATGTTGGCAGAGAAAAGAGATGCTATTTATTAGGGAATCCTTTCAGACTCCCAACAGACTGGGTATGGGGATTCCTTGGAGGATGAATAAGATTTGGTGAAATGGAAGGAAAAGCATTATAGGTGTGGGAACAGCATATGGAAAGGAACAAAATAAGAAAAACACTTAAGGTGTGAGTGTGGAAACTGAATGAACTCATCTAACTAGAGCTGAAAATCTCTGTGGGGAAGTCACTACAGTCGAGTGGGAAAGATCGGTTGCATTAAGATTTGGAAGGTCCAGAGGGCCTGTTAAAAGTTTTGGATTTTATCCTATAAAAAAAATTCACTGTATGGTGGTCAAGCAGGTGGCATAAACCAAAGAGCTGGTGGTACGTAAAGTACATTGGAGCATAGAGATTAGGATAGAAAAAGAGGTCAGTTAGGAGATTACGACAAGGTCCTGAACTAGTGTAAGAATGATGGAGCAGGAATAAATATAGGCACATGGAGGAAGAATTGACAGGTCTTCTTTGGAAGATCACTTGTGATGGGTGACGTGCAAGAAGAATTCAAGATGGCTCCATGGTGTACAGTCTAAACTGACAACTTTTTAATGCTTATGCAAATTATTTTCTATTTGTTCAACAGAATATCTTGTTTCTTTAAAATATTACTTAAAGAATATGGAAAATGCTATTTATAATGTGAAGTTTAAAAAGCTGGATACAAGGGTGGGGGCGCCTGGGTGGCTCAGTGGATTAAGCATCCAACTTCAGCTCAGGTCATGATCTTACAGTTCATGAGTTTAAGACCCACATTGGGCTCTCTGCTTTCAGCACAGAGCCTGCTTCGGATCCTCTCTCTCTCTCTCTCTCTCTCTCTCTCTCTCTCTCTCTGCCCTTCCCCGGTTCATGCATGTGCTCCTTCTCTCAAAAATAGATAAACATTTAAAATAAACCTTGATACAAGGGCACCTGGCTGGCTCAGTTGGTGGAGCATGCAACTCTTGATCTTGGGGTTATGAATTTGAGCTCCATGTTGCATGTAGAGATTACCTAAAAATAAAATCTTAAAAAAAATAAAAATTGAAAAAAGCTGGAAACAAAACTGGACATCCACTATGAGTATAGTTCAGTAAAAATAGTGTGCAGAAGACAAAAATCACTTTGAATAAACCACAAATTTCAAATGAGATTATCCTTGAGCAGAAGAATTCTCTGTGGTAGTACTTCTCTCTTTTACCTATTACTCAATAATCTAACATAAGCATATATTACTTTACAATTATAAAATAGAAGATAAACTTTTTAAGGGAAAACTATAGTTTAAAATGACCAAATCTATATTCCTCTTTTAAACTAGGGAGTAGGGGTGCCAGGGTGGCTCAGTCAGTTAGGCAGCTGACCTTGGCTCAGGTCATGATCTCAGAGTTTGTGGGTTTGAGCCCTGCATTGGGCTCTGTGCTGACAGCTCAGAGCCTGGAGCCTGCTTTGGATTCTGTGTCTCCCTCTCTCTCTGCCCCACCCCCACTCACACTCTGGCTTTCTCTCTCTCTCAAAAATTAATAAACATTAAAAAATATTAAAAAGGGGGGCCTGGGTGGCTTAGTCGGTTAAGTGTCTGTCTGACTTTGGCTCAGGTCCTCATGGTTTGTGAGTTCCAACCCACTTCAGATTCTGTGCTAATAATTCAGAGCCTGGAGCCTGCTTCAGATTCTGTCTCCCTCTCTCTCTGCCCCTCCCCAGCTCACACTCTGTCTCTGTCTCAAAAATAAACATTAAAAAAATTTGTTTGTAATTAAAAAATATAAACTAGGGAGTAAAATAAAAGATTTCCACTTTTAAATGTGATACATTCTTTTCTCTTATGCCTTTAGAGCACTACTGTGATTTTTTTTTAAGTAGACCCCACACCCAGTGCCGGAGCCCAGTTCTGGGCTGGAACTCAAGACCTGAGCTGATATCAAAAGTGGATGCCTAACTGACTGAGCCACTCGGGCGCCCCGAGAGAAAACTAGTGTGATTAAAGGAACTGATAAATGAACAAGAATTCATGAGTCATCAAATATAACTCCCTGAAGAATAAGGAGAAAACCCTATACTACCCCTTGAGGGTAGTATTAAACTAATATAAACAATTAGTCATGTAAATCTACCAAGACTGAATATTCAGTACTTCATTTACTGTTTGGTTAATGTGAAGACACAGTATGCCAATGGTGTGAAATGGAAACAAGTTTTAATAACAAACAACAATAGAGGCTTCTTCGCTAAGGTAGGCAGAAACCCAACCAGGAAAATTTTAGAATGGTTAAAATCTTACGAAGAGCTGAAGACAAAGTCGACACGAGGAGCCCCCCGATGATGTCACTAACAGTCTGGATCACTCCAGGTTCGGACCAGTCCAAGTGCATCAGGTGATCTTGGGAGAGCTGGCCGAGGGGTAGGGAGGGGCTATGACTCAATCAAGACTCGAGTATAATTAGGTGAGCCCTTATACTAAATGGACACCACAGATGTGTGATTTGGTCTGCCTGAGATTTTATTTTTACCTCAGGCTCTGTCCTGTGTCAGAATTTGCCAATTATTTTCATGAGTCCCATGACAGTTTTACATGGATCCAAATAATGCCTCTTACTTTTTAATATCCCTACTTAGCCATAAGATTTTGATGGATTGGCTTTAATTTTTAATATTGAGGATATTCTGTATTTTAGACCAGGGAGCGTGAAGCTATTATAGTTAATGAGTTTCATCGTGATATACAATACGATGAACAGTGTTTTATTTAAATTGGGCAAACATTAACAATCATGCCCAGAACATTTCTTTCAAAAGCTTCTCCACTCCCGCTCTGTGGCACCTGGCAAAGTTTCGTGGTGGATCCGAAGAAGGAAAAGGAAGAGTGAGGAATGACTAAGATAGGTCCAACTCATTGTTACTCTGTTTCACCAGAGGGAAGCTTTGTGGGATAGGTTGAGTGGGTACCTGCTGGCGGCACGTCCACTGAGGTGCTGTCGTCTGGAAGGTGCGGAGCAGACCTCCTGGCCCCATTAATCTTTCCGATAGATTTATCACAGGGCCTGAGGCTCCACCATTACAATTTTCCCCTGGAATCTTGAAGGCTAATCACATTTTATGGTCCTGCTTTGAAAAGTCGCAAAGCACCTCTGGGAGCACTTTGCTAATACCTCGGAGCAGGTGCTCCAACCAGTTGATCCAGATTGACTGGTAGACCTTTCATGGACGAGGCAGTAATGTTAAGAGTTTGGGCTTCAGAGTTTATATATATATATATTTTAAGTTAAGTTTATGTATTTTGAGAGAGAGAGTTCGTGGAGGAAGGGCAGAGAGAGAGGGAGAAAGAGAATCCAAAGCAGGCTCTGCTGTGTCAGCACAGAGCCTGATTCAGGGCTTGAACCCAGGAACTTCAAGATCAGGACCTGAGCCAAAGTCGGACGCCCAACCATCTGAGGTACCCAGGCGCTCCACCCTCCCCCATGCCGGACTTCAGAGTTTAAATGTGGCCTCTTGCTTGCTGAGAGCAGCCTGGGTCAGTTGATGAACTCCGAGCCTCAGTTTCTTTATCTGTAAAACAAGGATAATAATATTTACCTGAAAGGGGAAGATGTACATAAAATACTTAACCACAACCTGCGACAATCCGCTCAGTCAGCAGGAAGCTGTTAACTCCGGACTGAGCACACGCCCCTCCCTCAGCTCAAAATCACTTTCAGGAAGATGGTGTTTAACTTACAGGTCCCTAAACCTCATACTATGGAGATTTGTTTGTTTTATAAAAGCTAAGAGGTACTCAGATACCAACCCCTCAGAGGCTCTGATTCAGGAGGAGTCAAGGAGTCGAGGTCAAGAGTATAGATTCTAGAGTCTGATTGCCTGGGCTCACATTCCAGCATGCCAGCTTACTATGTGTGTCCTTAGGCAAGTTGCTTATCTTTTCTGTGCTGTCTCTTCATCTGTAAAATGAGGATAATAGTGAAGTTTTACTTCATAGAGTGGTTAATGGGGTTAAATTAGATATTTTTACTATTAAGCGTGGGGAAGTTTCTAGCATCTGATGTTTTAAAGGAGGCCGTAGATGGGGGCACCTGGTTAGTTCAGTCAGTTAAGCGTCTGACTTCAGCTCAGGTCATGATCTTGCAGTTTGTGGGTTCCAGCCCCACATCAGGCTCTGTGCTGACAGCTTGGGATTCTCTCTCTCTCTCTCTCTCTCTCTCTCTCTCTGTCTCTCTCTCTCTCTGCCCTGCTCCTGCTACTCTCTGTCTTTCTCTTTCTCTCTTTAAAATAAGTAAACATTGAAAAATTATTTTAAAAAATAAAAGAAGCTATAGATCATGAGATGCAGCTGAACTGGGGAAACACTTTGCCACAAAGCTATTTCCTTTAATTATTTATGTTTTCCTACTTTATTTTAAATGTTTATTTACTTTTGAGAGAGAGAACAAAAAGGACTAAGGATCCAAAGCAGGCTCTGTGCCAGCAGCAGAGAGCCCAATGCAGGGCTCAAACTCATGAACCCTGAGATCATGACCTGAGCAGAAGTCAGGCACTTAACCGACTGAGCCACCCAGGCACCTCTCCACAAAGCTATTTCTAATCAGCTTCCAACCACTGGTCTCTAATATGATCTCAGAAGTAGAAACAGGAGATTCAAGGACATCAAAGAACAACTTTTGGCAAATGACTGATCACTGACAAGGAAGATGAAAACTAGGAGGAATTGCTTTTTGATCATTCCTTATGTGGATACATTTATGAAACACTGGACCATTTTCAAGGTAAACCATTTACGTCAAGAAGCACAGTCCAAAGATTGGAAGGGAAACCTGTAATTGCAGCATTGCACGTGACAAATCAAAAGTAAATTAATCGTTGCCAGAAACATTTAAAACTGCTTGAGTTGTACACTGAAAGTCAGGGGAATAAGATATCCCCATCTTAAAATGGAGAGAATTCCATCAAATTAGATCCAGATGCACTGAGAGCTCTATACCTATACTACAAGTAGACGGGCTGCTTTAAGAATCAGAAATCACATGTAGACAATACATGATGAGGGAATTTCAGTACTTAAAAAAAATTTTTTTTAATGTTTATTCATTTTCAAGAGGCAGAGAGACAGAGTGCAAGCAGGGGAGGGGCAGAGAGAAAAGGAGACAGAGAATGTGAAGCAGGCTCCATGAATCAAGCTGTCAGCACAGAGCCCAATGTGATCATGACCTGGGCCAAAGTTGGTCACTTAATCGACTGAGCCACCCAGGCGCCCCAAGGGAATTTCAGTACTTTTAGCAACTGAGCATGTTATATCCATACTTCCAAAATTCAGAAGTGCAAGCAGGCATTTAAAACAAATGTTTTATTTATTTTTGAGAGAGAGCGCGTGAGCAGGGGAGGGTCAGAGCGAGAGGGAGACACAGAATCTGATGACGGGCTCCAGGCTCTGAGCTGTTAGCACAGAGCCCAACACAGGGCTTGAACCCACAGACCATGAGATCATGACCTGAGCCAAAGTCAGATACTTAACCAACTGAGCTACTGACGGGCCCCACAAGCAGGCATTTCTTACAGCCTTTCTCTTCCTTGTTTTTCCTGTCTTCTCCAAATTCCTTTTTCTCTTTTTTTATATACTGTTATTTACCGTCTTTGGTTTTGTTTGTTTAGAGAGAGAGACACACACAGACAGAATGTGAACAGGGCAGGGGAGGGGCAGAAAGAGGGAGACACGGAATGCGAAGCAGGCTCCAGGCTCTGAACTGTCAACACAGCCAGGTAATTGACATGGCTAGAATCCACCGATCTTATGCAGATTTCCCTAGTTTTACTGATACTCAAGTGTGTGCATGTGTATTCATTAAGTTCCATACAATTTTATCACCCTTGTAGGCTTATGTGCCCACTACCAGAGTCAAGATATGAATATTCCAACACCACAAGAATCCTCTTCATATTGACCCTTTAAATGATCTCCATCCACTTCCTGCCCCACCCCAAGCCCCAAGTCCCTTACTCTGGAATCCATCTTTCCTCTATTTTTAAAACTTTGTCACTTCAGAAATTTTTTACATAAATAGGGGCTCCTGGGTGGCTCAGTCGTTTAAGCCTCTGACTTCGGCTCAGGTCATGATCTCGCAGTTCATGAGTTTGAGCCCCACGTGGGGCTCTATGCTGACAGCTCAGAGACTGGACCCTGCCTCAGAATCTATGTCTCCCTCTTACCTTCCCCTCCCCTGTTTGTGTTCTCTCTCTCACTCTCTCTGTCTTAAAAATAAATAAATAAACTTAAAAATTGTTTACATAAATAGAATCATATACTATGCTTTTTACACTTCAGTATAATTCTCTGGAAACTGACCCAAGTTGTCATGGCTACTAATAATTTGTTCCCTTTTTATTGCTGAGCCATACTCTACAGCATGGATAGTCCACAGTTTATCTGACCATGAACACATAGGAGGACACCTAAGCCAATTCTAGTTTTTGCCTATTATAAATAAGGCTTCTATCAACATTCATGTAAGAGTTGTATTTTATTTAAAAAAGATTTTTAATGTTTATTTTTGAGAGAGAGAGAGAGACAAAGCCCAAACCGGGAAGGGGCAGAGAGAGAGGGAGACACAGAATCCAAAGCAGGCTTGAGGCTCCCAGCTATCAGGTAGAGCCTCACGCACGGCACGAGTTCACAACCCACGAGATCATAACCTAAGCAGAATTGAATGCTTAACCGACTGAGCCACGCAGACGCCCCTTATTTTATTTTTTAATGCTTTTTTAAAAAGTGTATTTATTTATTTTGCAAGAGATAGAGTGAGCAGGGGAGGGGCAGGGAGAGAGAGAATCCCAAGCAGGCTCCACAGTGTCAGTGCAGAGCCTGATATGGGGCTTGAACTCACAAACTCTGAGGTCATAACCCAAACCGAGATCAAAAGTTCAGATGCTTAACCAACTAAGCCATCCAGGTGCCCCTCTTGGAGATTTTTTTGTAGACTTCTTGGGATTTTTCCACATAGAGAATTGTGTTATTTGCAAATAGAGGTAGTTTTATGTCCTCTTTCTAATCCATCTACATTTAATTCTTTTTCCTGCTTATCGCAGTGGCCGGAACTTCGAGTATTATGTTGGGTAAGACTGCCTTGTTCCCAGTCTTAGAGGGAAAACTTTTCATTCTTTCATCATTAAGCATGTTAGCTCTAAACTTTTTTGTAGATGCTATTATCAAATTTAGGTATTTCCTCTCTATTTCTAACTTGCTGAGAGTTTAACATGTGTCAGTGCTGGATTTCTATATCACATTGATATGGTCATATGATTTTTCTTCTTCAGCTTGTTGACATAGTAGGTTACATGGATTGGTGTTTGAATATTGAACCAGCTTCATATACCTAGGGTAAATCTTACTTGGTCATGATTCATAATTCCTTTTATGAGAGATTTTGGCCTGTTGTGTTCTTTCCTTGTACTATCTTTTGTTTTGTTAACAGGGTAATACTAGCTTTATAAAACTAGTTGGGAAGTGTTCTCTTCTATTTCCTGAAAGAGATTGTGTAAAACAGGTGGTAATTCTTTAAGTATTTGGTAGAATTCTCTAGTGAAACTATCTGAGCCTGAAGATTTTTTTTTTTTTGGGAGGTGGGGGGAGTTGTTAAAAAATAGATTTAACTTTTTCGAACAGTTTAGATTTACAGAAAAATTGAGAAGATGGTACAGAAAGTTTCCATATATCCTATACCCATCTTAATATGGTACATTCATTATAACTAATGAAAAGTATTGATACATTATTATTAACTAAGGTCCACGTTTTGCTCAAATTACCTTAAGTTTTATCTAACGCCCTTTTCTGTTCCAGGATTCCATCATCCAGAACATCACATTATGTTTAGTTGCCATATTTCCTTAGGCTCCTCTTGACAAAAGAGTTTCTCAGACTTCCTTTATTTTTGATGACATTAACAGCTTTGAGGAACACTGATCAGGTGTTTTGTAGGATTTCCCTCCACTGGAATGTGTCTGACATTTTCCTCAGGACTGGACTGAGGCTATGGGTTTGGAGAAGGAAGCCCACAGGGGTAAAGTGCCGTTTCCATCACATCCTATCAGAGAGATACTATGAATGTGAATGATCACTGTTGATACTGACCTTGATCTCCTGGGTGAGGTAATGTTTATTAGGTTTCTCCACTATAAATTTACTTGTACCCTCACTTTCCATACTGTCCCCTTTAGAAAGAAGTCACAATGTGCAGCCCATGCTTAAATAGTAGGGAGTTTTCTTCCCCCTCCTTGAGGACTCGTATCTGTATACAGTATTTGAAATTATTCTGCATGAGAGACTGGTGTCTTCTCACTCTTTTATTTGTGTATTCAATCATTTATATGAACTCTTAGAAATGCATTTTAGGTTATAAAGTAACACTACTTAATTTTATTGCTATTGGAGGCCCTTCCAAGCAACTCTTCTGTCCCTTTGACACATTCCCATCATGTGGAGTTTTTGGTTTTTAGAAGGTGGTGTTGGGGAGCCCTTTACTTATGGATTCAATTTATTTTATGATTATGTGGTTATTCAGATTGTCTATTTTGTTGTGGTTAAGTTTCAGTAGTTCGTGGTTTTCAAAGAATTGGTCCATATTTTCGAGGTTTTGAAATTTATGAAAGTAGGGTATTTATTTCCTTATTACCTTTTAATGGTGATATCTCCCACTTCATTTCTGATATTGGTGATTTGTGTCTTCTGCCTTTTATACTTGGGTTCTTTCAGTCTTGCTAGAAGTGCATCAGTCTTATTTCAGGGAACAAGCTTTTTGTTTCATTGATTTTTCTCTGTTTTCAATTTCATTAATTGCTGCTCATTTCTTTATATTTCCTTCTTTCTGCTTGCCTTGGGTTTATTTTTGCTCTTCTTTATCTAGTCTCTCAAGGGAAGAACTTGGGTTGTTGATTTAAGATGTTTCTTCGTTGCTAATATAAGTATTTAGTGCTATAAACTTCCCTCTCAGCACTGCATCAGTAATCAGCTACATCTTATATATTTTGATATGTTATGTATCCGCTTTTATTCAGTTCTGAATATTTATTTTTTAAGAGTATATTTTTAAATAATATCCATACCCAATATGGAGCTAGAACTCACAACCTTGAGATTAAGAGTTTCACACTCTGCCAACTGAGCCAGCCAGCCACCCCTCTGTGTAATTTTTTTTTAAGATCCTTTGATTTAAATATTCAGGATCTGTTGTCTAATTTCCTTGTGTTTTAGAGATTTTCCTGCTGTCTTTCTGTCATTGATTTATAGTTTGATTCCTTGATTCCATTATGGCCAAAGAATACACCCAATATGATTTTAACTCCTTTAATTTCATTGAAGATTGTTTTTATGACCAGGGTATAATCTAATCTACCTTGGTTAATGTTTCAAAAAATATTTTTAAGATGTATAATCTCTTGTTAGGTGAGTCTTCTATAGGTGTTAGCTAAATCCTGCTGGGTGATTGTGTTATTCAGACCTTCTGTATCCTCGCTGATTTCGTATCAGTCCAGTAGTTGTATCAGTTACCGAGAGAGGAAGGTTGATGTCCCCAACTCTAATTGTGAATTTGTCTGTTTCCCTTTCCAGCTCTGTCACTTTTTGCTTTGTGTATTTTAAGGCACTATTGTTTGATCCTTACACATTTAGGATAGTTGCATCTTCTGGAAGAATTTTATCATTCTGTAAGGTCCCTCTCTGGCTCTGGAAATTTTCTTTTGTCTCAAATGTCTGAAGATTCTTTTTATCAGATAACAAAATCACTTCTGCTTTTTTTGATTAATGGTTGCATGATACATCTTTTCCCACCCTTTCTCTTTCAGCCTACCTGTGCTTTGTTTGTTGTTGTTTTTAAATTTATTTTGAGGGGCACCTGAGTGGCTCAGTCGGTTAAGCATCCAGCTTCGGCTCAGGTCATGATCCCATGGTTTGTGGGTTCAAGCCCCCCGTTGGGCTCTGTGCTGACAGCTCAGAGCCTGGAGCCTGTTTCGGATTCTGTGTCTCCCTCTCTCTCTGCTTGTCCCCTGCTCATGATCTGTCTCTCAAAAATAAATTTTAAAAAACATTTAAAAGATTTTTTAAAATAAATTTGTTGAGAAAGAGAGAATGCCAGTGGAGGAGGGGCAGAAGGGGAGGGAGGGAGAGGGAATTCCAAGCAGGCTCCATGCTCAGCACGGAGCCCAACTCAGGACTCTAGCTCATGAATCGTGAAATCAAGAGTTGGATGCTTAATCAACTGAGCCGCCCAGGCGCCCCAAACTTATGTGCTTTTTTTTCCTTACAGTGTTTATTTATTTATTTTGAGAGAGAGAGAGAGCAGGGGAGGGACAAAGAGAGAGAGAGAGAGAGAGAGAGAGGGAATCCCAAGCAGTCCCTGCACCATCAACACGGAGCCTGATGCAGGGCTTGAACTTACGAGCCGCCGTAAGATCATGACCTGAGCAGAAATCAAGCGTTGGAGGCCTAACTGAGTGAGCCACCGAGGCACCCCAGTCTACCTGTGTTTTTGAATTTGGAGTGAATTTATCCATTCTGACAATCTGTCTTTGAATGGTGTAGTTAGAACAATACATTAAGGTACTTGTTGATGTTACTACTTAAGTTTGTCATTTTGTTGTTTGTTTTCTGTTTGTTTCCTATGGTTCTCTTACTATTTCTCTTTTCTTGTCTTCTTGCAAGTTACTTGAATATTTTTAAGGATTTCCTTACAATATTTTTTAAGTTTATTTATTTATTTTGAGGGGGAGGGGCAATGAGAGAGGGGGAGAGAGAATTCTAAGCAAGCTCTGCACTGTCATCGTGGGGTGTGATGCAGGGGTTGAACTACAAACTACAAGATGACAACTTGAGCCAAAACCAAGAGTTGGACACTTAACCAGCTGAGTCACCCAGGCACCCCAACTTTCCCCTCTTTTAAATACCATTACCTTGAGTATCAGATGGTGTTATAATTTTTGTTTTAATTGTCAAATATTATTTTTAAAACTCATGACCAAAAGAATTGTCTGTTGTATGAACTCAGATTTCTGTTCTTTGTTCCTTCTTTCTTCCTAATGCCCCAAAATCCCTTTTTTCATTATTTCCTTTCTGTTTGAAGAACTTCAATTTTTATGGATAGTTTTGACAACAACAAACTCTTTTAGTGTTCCCCTGTCTTAGAATGCTTTTATTTCCTTTTGTTTCTAAAGGAGAGTTTCACCAGATATAGAATTCTGTTGACAGATCTTTTCTTTCAGCACTCAAAAATTATTGTCCCGTTTCCTTCTGGTCTCCATGATTTCAGACACAAAATTGCTGCCATTTGAGTCAGTATTCCCCTGTAGATAATGCATTATTTTTCTCTGCCTGCTTTCAAGATTTTCCTTCATTTTTGGTTTTCAAATCCACGTCTTGGCATGGATTTTTTTAGATTTATCCCATTTGGTTTTTGCTTGGCTTTTTAAATCTGTAGGCCGTGTCTTTGGTCAAATTTGGGAAGTTTCAGCCATTCTTTCTTCGAATACTCTTTTGGCCTGCTTTGCCCTTGCATTCTGGGACTCCAATGTTGGATCTTTTGTTATGGTCCCACAGGTCCCTGACACTCTGTTCATTTTTTTCAGCCTATTGTTCCTGTTGTTGAAATTGGATGCATTCTATTGTTTTGTTCTGAAGTTCACTGACGCTGTCATCCCCACTCTGCTGTAAAGCCCATACAATAAGGTTTCTCCGCCGTTATTATATTTTTCAGTTCTGTAATTTACATTTTATTCTTTTTGTTTATAACTTGTATTTCTTTCCTGAAAAAAATTTTTACCGCTTATTTCAAGAAAATTTATCATTGATTTTAAAAAAATTTTAAGTGAATTTACTTTGAGAGAGAGAGAGAGAGAATGGGGTCGGGGCAGAGAGAGAGGGAGAGAGAACTCTAAGAAGGCTCCCCACTGTCAGCTCGGCCTGATGCAGGGCTCAGACTCATGAATCGTGAGATCATGACCTAAGCCGAGATCAAGAGGTGGACACTCAACCCACTGAGCCATCCAGGCGTCCCTATAACTGATTTTTGAAGCATGTTTATGATGCCTGCTTTAAAATCTTTGTCAGATGTTTTCAACATTTTATTTAACTTGCTATTGGCATTAGTTGATTGTCTCTTCTCATTCAGTTTGTAATTTGTTTTTGTTTTTCTGATTCTTGGTATGATGGGTGATTTTCTTTTTTTTTTTCTTTTTAGAACTTTTTATTTTTTAATTTTTAAACATTTTTTATTTTTAATGTTTTTATTTATTTTTGAGAGACAGACAGAGAGAGAGGGAGACACAGAATCCGAACCAGCCTCCAGGCTCTGAGCTAGCTGTCAGCACAGAGCCCGATAAGGGGCTCGAACCCACGAGCCGTGTGATCATGACCTGAGCCAAAGCTGGTCGCTTAACCAACTGAGCCACTCAGGCACCCCTTTTTTTCCTTTTTTAAAAAAATGTTTATTTGAGAGAGAGGGGGAGAGTGTCTTTGCATACGTGCAAGCAAGTGAGCAGGGGAGGGGCAGGAGAGGGAATCCCAAGCAGGTTCTGTGCTGTCAGATTTTCAATTGTATTCTGGACATTTTGTCTATTATGTAAGGGATTCATATCCTACTTAAGTAATTTATTTTAACAAACAGTCACCCTGTTTAGGTTTAGCACATAGGTCCTGGCCTACATTTCTGGTCTGGGGTTCCAATGGCAGTTTAATTTCCAGAGACGTCGCACTATTATTGAGTGGTTTATCTTGTTTCCCTGGGACTCCCACAGGGCCCTGGTGATAACTCCTGAGAGGGCAAATTATTTTCCCCTGTGGGTACATCTCATTGAGGGAGAAGGGTGGTAGGATCCTCCTAACAGCCCCTCAGCTGCTCCCTCTCTGGAGAGAGAGAGAGAGAGAGAGAGAGAGAGAGAGAGAGAGAGAGAGAGTCTTGGCCTATAAGGGGAAGGAGGCTCCTTAGACCAGATGACTTGCCGTAGCTGGATTCTTCTTGCCCATTCTGTCCTGACTCAGCGTGGGCTGCCATAGCAAAATGCCACACGTCGGGAGGCTTGGACAATAGAAATTGATTTTCTCTGTCTGGAGGTGCTATGTTCTGAATGTTCATGACCTCCCCAAATTCATATATTGAAATTCAAAATCTCAAAAAGTGATGGTATTAGGAGGGAGAGCCTTTAGGAAGTGCTTAGGCCATGAGGGTGGAGCCCTCATGAGTGGGATTAGATTTCTCTTTTTTTTTTATTCTTTTTTTTAATCTTTATTTATTTTTGAGAGAAAGAGAGAGAGAGAGCGAGCAAGCATGAGCAGGGGAGGAACAGAGAGAGAGGGAGACACAGAATTTGAAGCAGGCTCCAGGCTCTGAGCTGTCAGCACAGAACCTGACCCGGGACTTGAACCACGAACCCTGAGATCATGATCTGAGATGAAGTTGGACCCCTAACCAACTGAGCCACCCAGGTGGCCCTAGAGTTCTCATAAAAGCATTGCCCTGCCTCTTCCACCATGTGAGAGCACAGGTCGAAGGCACCAGCTAGGAACCAGAAAGACGGTCCTCACCAGAAGGTGGCCATGCTGACAACATAGACTTCTCACAGCTCTGGAGGCTGTGTTTATATATAAATGTCTGCTGTTTATAGGCCCCCCAGTTTGTGGCATTTTGTTATAGCAGCCCGAACAGACCAAGACAGGATGCTAGAAGTCCTTGATCAGAGGGCTGGCAAATTCCATATCTGGTGAAGCCTCTCGTCCTGGCTTGTAGCCAGTTCCCTTCCCCCTCCGTGTCCTCACATGGCCTTTCTTCTAAGTGCACAGAGAAGGGGATGGTGATCCCAGGAGTCTCTGTCTCTTCATGTAAGGATATTAAATATATTGGATATGGTCCCCACCCTTATGACTTCACTGATCCTTAATTACTTCCGTAGAGGCCCCATCTCCAAATACTGCCACACTGGGGGTTAGGACTTCAATATGTGAATGTGGGGGAACACAAACACGGACCTCATAACACCTGGTGACTTTGGGTGGGAGAAAGGATTTGGGACCCACAGGGACAAAGGCTTCCAAACAACCTGCTGTAGCTGGGCCTCTTTGGCCGGTTCTATCTGCCTTGGTATCTCTTGGCAGAAGGGAAGTCTCAGACCCACCGGGGAATAAGAATGCTTTCTGTGGCCACTTATTTTTGGTAAAACTCCAAATTGAGCCCCATTGCTAGTTGTGTCAGGATCACTCCATATCTGAAGAATTTCAGTCGATTGTGGGGGAGGAATGAGCCTGCCTGGGATGCCGTCTTTAATCCGCCTAGGGATCAGAGAATGCCAGGTCTGGCTTGCCTTCTTCTGTAGGGCGGGTGTACGTAAGATATGTTCTTCCGGCTCCAGAGCCCCAAACGTATTCACTTTCTCCTTACTCCCTTTTAGGGATCTCTTTTGTTTGTCTCTTTTGCTATTTCCAGGGCTTAAGATTGTGCTTAATGGGGAAGAACAGGGGAACAAATTGATCTTCACTTCACTAGTCCAGAAAGAAAGTTTTACACCACCTTCTGAAAATTGGTGTTATGTTGGTACCAGTATTGATGAAAATGCTGGGGTAGGAAGATTGCATGACTTTCAGCTTGATAAGATTCACTGAGCATTCCAGGTAATCTAGCCAACTGAAATGGAACTCAAGGATTGCCCAATAATGCAGCTAGATGATAAGTATCCTATACAGTACCTTCTTGAATGTCTCTGTATTTCCAAACCCCGTGGTTTTATCTGGTCAACGCTGATGATAATCAGGGCTTCTAAAACCTATGCATCTCAGCCAACTGAAACTTTTTCCAGAACACATACCCATTGGAAATTTTTGTTTAATCATTGTTTTTATTCAAGATGGCAGACTAATCAATGCATTGGAATTCAAGTGTGATTTAATGGAAAGAGTCTTGGGATAAAAATAAAGAAATCTGGATTCAGGTTTTACTTCTATCACTAATTTGTCATTCACCCTTAAAGAAATACATTTCTTATTTAAAATCAAAATAATAATTTCCTCCCAGGATTGCAAGAATCAGAGGAAATAAAATATGTGGAAGCATTTTGGAAAACACACATTATTTATAGGTGTGGCATCAGTGTCACTCTTCAGTGGGAGCAGTGGCAGATTTTCCTTAATGCAGTCACATTCTCAAAAGTTACTAATGGCAGATATGAGATGGTTATCTAGGGTGAAAGTACTCATTATCCTAGCTTGGTTCTGAGACTCTTGATTTCATAACACCCACCCCACTTTATAGATGCACAAGATCATTTTTGAAATTGATGTGAGTGAAAACTGCGTTGAGTCCTTGGTGAGGCACTCATGCTTCCTGCACATATTCGGACCTAAGGGCGTCATGCGCAAAGGTTAGTCCGGGCATCAGGAGGCCCCGGCCATTCTGCTCTTCACTGAGTTGTGTAACCTCGGGGAGGTCACTTTAAACCGTGGAACACAGGGGCGCCTGGGTGGCTCAGTCATTTAAGTGTCTGACTCTTGATTTCAGCTAAGGTCACGATCTCCCCTCATCAAGGATTTTCTCTGTCTCTCCCTCTCTCTCTGCCCCTTTGCCACTGCTCACACTCTCTTTCTCTCCAAATAAATAAATCAACATTAAGTAAATGCAAAAATAAATAAATAATAGATAAATCATAAATAAAAAGAGTCCATGTGTTGCAAAGTCGCTGCTAGCATTCAGGGTGGTTAGCCAATCACTGCAGCAACAAGCAACCACTGCGGTTTTGCCTGACCAGCATGGTTGTCACCCAGGCAAGGGGCGGCCCTGTGCTCTGCTCTGCCCCGTGGTTCTTTAGCGATGTTTCCTGACTGTGCCTCTTCCTCTCCATCCGTGTTGCCTTGTTGTTATTAAGGTCAGGAAGCTCCGACACCTCCACCCTTGCAAAGATCTCCTCAGGGATCTCCCAGCTTCCATGTCTGTTCAACAATTCGCCATACATCCTGCGGTAAAGGTCATCTGAGATTGTAGATTTGGAGGAGATCTCAGAGAGCTGCTATTCCAGGATTTCCCAGACTCCGTCCCTTTGAAGAGCTGTTACACATACCCAGACACACATAATCCTGTGGCTAACTACTTTGGGAAGTTCTCCATGACTCTCTTGCAGATTTACAACTCACACTGTGTATTCACGGCCCTGTGAAATCTTGCTATAGGGAAACCCTCTTCCTATTATTTAACCTAGAGTTCCCCAAACGAATTTGACTACAAAACTTCGTTGTTGTTACCGCAAAATACCTGTTGATCATCCAATTTCTAGATGAGGGAACTTGGGTTAAGAGAAGTTAAGTGAACTGTGCAGGATTACAGGACCAGTTAGTGGTGCAGCTGTGTCTAAAAACCCGGTTTCCAAATTCCCGATGTTCCAATGGTTTTTTGCATCATACCCCACCACTACCAACAAGTTTGTTCTTCAGACAGATAAACACCAGGTGCCTGGATGGCTCAGTCAGTTAAGTGTCCTACTCTTGATTTTGGCTCAGGCCATAATCTCATGGTCTGTGAGTTCGAGCCCTGCATCAGGCTCTGGGCTGACAGTGTGGAGCCTGCTTGGGATTCTCTCTCTCTCTGTCTCTCTTTCTCTCTCTCTCCCTCTCGCCCCCTCCCCTGCTCATGCTCTCTCTCCCTCTCTCTCAAGATAAAACCTGGAAAAAAAAGATTGCTGAAACAGAAATGGCTTTCCAAAATTATTTGATTTTAAGATATTTCTACACAATTTTTTAATAATAAATATGTGGAGTAAAAAACAGTATTAAAACAAATATCCATGACCCAGCCTAAAAAGAATATTATCAGAGTCAATGAAGCCACTATAGGCCTCTACCCTGTGTTTATCATTCACCTGCTTTTCTTTTTTTTTTAATTAAAAAATTTTTTTATTTGATAGAGGGAGAGCAGGAGCAGGGAAGAGGGGCAGAGGGAGACAGAGAGACTCCTAAGCAGGCTCCATGCTCAGCATGAGCCCCATGAGGGGCCCAATTTCACCATCCTGGGATCACGACCTGAGCCAAAACCAAGAGTCAGTTGCTCAACTGCCTGAGCCACCCAGGCACCCCATCACCTGCTTTTCCTTATAATTTAGCACATGTATAGGTATCCCTGAAAAACGTCATTCTATTGTGCATATCTTGAACATTTAATTAATGGTATTCCTGTAGTTTCCTTCTGCTACTTAGAAAGTATTTGCTTATTAATTCTTTAAGATTCATCCACTCCTCATTGTATAGAACTCCCATTGTATGAATATATCACAATTTATGTATTCATTCTCCTGTCAGTTGATATTTGAATTGTTTCTTTCCCTTTTATTTATTCTTTAAAATTTTTAAAAATGTTTTTTATTTATTTTTGAGAGACAGAGAGACAGCGCTGGCAGGGGAGGGTCAAAGAGAGAGGGAGATACAGAATCCAAAGACAGGCGACAGGCTCTGAGCTATCTGTCAGCACAGAGCTCAACATGGGGCTTGAACTCATGGACCATGAGATCATGACCTGAGCCGAAGTCATGCGCTTGATTGACTGAACCACCAAGGTGCCCCTGCTTCATATTTTAAAACTTCAGAATATATCTTTTAAAAAACCCAGACTCTACCTTTTAAGAATTCAGGTAAAACTTACATAGTCAGGTGCACAAGTCTTAAGAGTACAGGTCAGTGTATGGTGAAATTTTACACAGCCCAGAGCTGTGTAACCACCACCCAGATCCAGATCTAGAGTATTTACAACCCTCCCTTCCCCCGCCCCCGCCCCAGAAGTTTCCTTTGTAAGACGTTATAAAAACATAAGAACAATAGCACTATCACCAACTTCAACATTAATTCCTTAACATCATGAAATAGCTGTCAATGTTTGAATTTCTTGAATTGTAACATGTTTTTTTTTTGTTAACATCAGGGTCCCTCAAATCAGGATCCAAACAGAAGCCATCCTTTTTCCCTCCTTGCAGTTTATTTGATGAACAAACCAGCTTCCCACAGTCTGAGTTTAGTTGAATGCATTCTCCTGGTGTGATTTCACATGTTTCTCTGTTACCGATTTCTAGTACTGCGTTTGTTAATTCCAGAGGCTTGATTAGATTCAGGATCAAGTTTCTGACAAGAGCATTTTGTAAGTGGTGGTATGCTCTTCAATAAGAAGGCACACAAGATTTGGTTGTATTTATTTTGGTAGAAAGGCAGAGATCACTGATAACCACTGTTCATTAATTCATTAGGAGTTGTAAAATTGTGAGATGCTATCATTCCTTTTTCATATATTAGCTAGGACACTTTTCCAAAGAGAACTTTCCCCTCATCAATTATTTGGTTGCCATAAACTGGAGTTTATATGGGAAATTGTTAGATTTTAAATTTTCTATCAATGTTAAAAAATAAAATGATATTGTGATTTAAATTTCTATCTACCTGATTACTAATGAAATTTTCGTACTAATGAAAATTTCTCTTCCTTGCATGTTCTTGTCTTTTGTACATTTCTGCATTGAATTGTATGCCTTTTTCTTATTGATTTTTTTAATGTTTTTTTTTATTTATTTTTGATACAGAGAGAGAGCATGAGAGGGAGAGGGGCAGAGAGAGAAGGAGACACAGAACCGGAAGCAGGCTCCAGGCTCTGAGCTAGCTGTCAGCACAGAGCCTGACGTGGGGCTCGAACCCATGAACGTGAGATCTGACCTGAGCCGAAGCCAGAGGCTTAACCGACTGAGCCACCCAGGCGCCCCTCTTATTGATTTTTAAGAATTGTTCATGTTTTTTAGATACTGATTCTTTGTTGGTTGCAAATATTTCTTCCCAGTTTGTGGCATTTACCTTTGGCTTCTGAGGATGTCCCTTACTTTGTTAGCAGCTTGAATATGCATTTTAAAAAATGTTCATTTGGCCATGTAAAGGGCCCAGATATACCCCACTAGCAACATATGCTGTAATTATAATTGTGATTGAGGTTTGCAGGGGAACTTACAGGCATAGAATCTACAGAGGACATGCATCCCCCCATCCTCCCACTATTACAAGTATAGGTGTGCTTAGACAAGGCACAGTCAACTCTTGTGTTTAATTTTTAAAATTTATTTTATTTATTTATTGGGAGGTGGGCAAAGAGAGAGAGAGAGGGAGAGAGAGAGAGAATCCTAAGCAGGCTCTGTGCTGTCCGCTCAGAGCCCAACATGGGGCTCGATCTCATGAACCATGGGGTCATGACCTGAGCTGAAATCAAGAGTTGGACACTCAGCTGATTGAGCCACCCAGGTGCCCCAAAGCATAATTAATTTATAGGGAAATTAGAATATGATAATAGGAGCTTCAAGGAAATTAGCTCTTTCTGAGGGAGGAAGCTCTGGAGCTCAGCCATTGGCAAGGCGATCCTACCGCTGAGCTAACAGACCTGCTGAGGCAGCTGCTTGCTAAACTGCAGAAATGGGAGAGGAAACGAGGCTCCAGTGCCATCTGGATTTGTCTCTCCGTATATCTGAGGTGTTTTGTAATGGGATGTTTTTTTCAGGTTATCTCGCCTACCATTTTACCAGATATGGAAGTCCTCCAAAGAATGTTTTTGAGGTCAACAGAATGCTTGCATTTAGACTGCATGGAATGATTTAAGCCAAGCTACATGTTGCTGCCAGATTAAGCTTCCTGAAAATTTCATGTTGTTCATGTTAGTCTCTGGCTTAAAAGCTATCACTAGTACCCCAATTCCTGCATACCTATGGCCACGTGTTTTAGCTGGACATTTGAGGCCTTCTGCAATTGTGTCCCAGTCCAGTTCCGCAACCTTGCCTTTAGGCAAATTTCCACCCTGCTAAACTGGACTCATTATTGTCCTTTAAGAGCACCACGAAGTTCTACTGCCTCGCCTCTTCCCTCCAAGTAGCCAAGCCAGTAAGATACAAAACAAATTCTCCCTTCTCTGGGAAGTGTCCCCTGACCACTTCCGTCTTCTGTGAACTATTTGATTATTGAGTAGGAATGATGACAAAAAAATTTTTTTTATGTTTTTTAAATTTATTTTTGAGAGAGAGAGAGAGATAGCATGAGCAGGGGAGGGTCAGTGAGAGAGAGAGACACAGAATCTGAAGACAGGCTCCCGGCTCTGAGCTAGCTGTCAGCACAGAACCCTTCCCGGGGCTCGAGCCCAGGAACTGTGAGATCATGACCTGAGCCAAAGTCAGGCGCTTAACCTACTAAGGCACCCAGGCACCCTAGAATGATGACTTTTGACAGTGAGTGCTCACAAAATACCCATGTACTCTCCACATTTCCCAGCCCCCTTTGCAGTAGGTTGGGGCTATGAGACTAGTTCTGGCCAGAGGACTATGAAGGAGAGACATGTGTCAGTGGGCCCATGAGAGTTAGGAATTCATGCATTTCCCTCTACCCTTGATCCCACTACAGTGGCAACCATGTGTTCTAGATGAGGTTGCTGTAATATGGGAGGGAACCATCCTACCCACATGGCACTTTATGTGAATGAGAAATAAACCGTAGAACTTTGAGAGTAGATTTGTTATTGTGATATTGACCAGCCTATCCTTTTTACTGCAGACCTCATTTTATTTGGACAATATATAAGTATACTGCTTCTTGACTCTAACTATTTTTCTTTCCCTTACTCATTATTTTTGCCTGCCAAGAGCCACCAGTTCATACTCTGAACAATATCCCTTATTCCAGAGGGACGATCCCTGGTGCAATGGCTCATTCTTACAGCTCCTAGGTGACCCACCCGGGGCGCCTGAGTCAAGCTAAGCCAGTGAGCTCCTCCTCATTATTTTTGACTTGGAACTAAAAGAATCAGCTCAGACTTTTCTAGTGACTGGATATAGAGTTTTATATACTGGAACTCTAGGAAATAAAACTGGTGGCTGCCAGCAGCCATGTTCTGATATGTGGAGAATCTGCAAGAGGATTGAGTTGACACAGGGAAGCAGAGACCTTTAAGACCCTGCTTCCAGTTGTTCCTTAGACCTCCAGGTTCCTTAATGCATCCTTGCCTTCATGTATCAAAACTTTTTTGGAGTCCAAGAGGCAATAAATCCCGTCCCATTCAGGTGCCTTAGACTGTTTGTCACCAGTGTCTGTCACCTGCAACCTAGTGAGGCCAGTTGACATCAATCTACTTTCTCCCCTATAGAAGTATTACCAAACCAATATAATATGAGTTTGGAGAAATTGTTGCCTCTGAGTTTGCCTCAGAATGTTGCCTGATAATGTTCCTTAAGGGTGTAGGGTCCCTTAGGATCTGATACGATCATGTGGTCCTGATCCACAGCTATGTATAATCTTGTCAGATGCCTTCTACCTATCTGTCAAAAAGAGATACATGTAGTCTGGCTCCACAGAACTATGGAGAATGGACTGGAAAATGAAAGGAATAGGAACCCCGAAGGCACAAACTTAGCCATGCAGGAGGAAACTGAACTACAGGCTGGTTATATGGTGTTAATGGGCTTAATGAGACCATCTTTAGACAGCAGGGGTATTAGAGTTCTCAAGTCTTGCTTCAATGGGATAGAGAGAACTTTCTTTTTCTTTCTTTCTTTTTTTAAATTTATTTTTGAGAGACAGAGAGAGCGTGAGCAGGGGAGGGTCAAACAGAGAGAGAGACACACACATAGGATGTGAAGACAGGCTCCAGGCTCTGAGCTGTCAGCACAGAGCCTGATGTGGGGCTCGAACCCACGAACCATGAGATCATGACCTGAGCCAAAGTCGGACACTTAATCGACTGAGCCACCCAGGTGCCCCAAGCATCTGACTCTTGATCTCAGCTCAGGCCTTGATCTCGGGGTTGTTGAGTTCAAACACCACATTGAACTCCATTAAAACGAAACAAAACAAAACAAAACAAAAAGCAAAACAAACAAAAAAGAAAAGCACATGGCGTAAATACCACTGCGTTTCACATTTCTATCATTCTCCCCTCTTCCTGAAATTCCCTGGCATCCTTTTGTGCTCAACCTTCTCCTACCCATGGCCCCTGATAGCCACTGATCGGTTTTATGTCTTTCTTCCACGAGGTCATATAAATGCAGTCATGCATGGGGCATCTTGGTGGCTCAGTCAGTTGGGCAGCCGACTTTGGCTCAGTTCATGATTTCACCATTTGTGAGTTCAAGGCCTGTGTTGGACTCTGAGCTGACAGCTTGGAGCCTGGAGCACTTCAGATTCTGTGTCTCCCTCCCTCTCTGCCACTTCCCAGCTTGCATTCTGTCTCTCTTTCCCTCTCTCAGAAATAAACATTAAAAAATAAATAAATAAATAAATGGAATAATTCATTATGTAGCCTTTTTTTTTTTTTTAGTCTGGCTCCTTTCACTTAGTAAAATGCATTTGAGAGTCATTCAGGTTGTTGAGAAGATTGGTATTTTTAAAAAATTTTTGCTGAGTAGTATTATTGCTGAGTAGCCCCCATGACTGTGAGATCATACAGATGGTTCTCCACTTACAGTAGTTTGACGCAATGATTTTTTGACTCTATGATGGTGTAAAAATTACATGTATTCAGTAGAAACTATATTTTGCATCTTGAATTTTTATCTTTTCCCAGACTAACAATATGTGGTATGATCCTCTCTCCTGATGCTAGGCAGTACCAGTGGGCCGTAGCTTCTAGTCACCCACACGATCATGAGATCTTGGTTTTTTTTTTAATTTTTGTTAATGTTTTATTTATTTTTGATACAGAGAGAGACAAAGCATGAGAGGGGGAGGGGCAGAGAGAGAAGGAGACACAGAACCGGAAGCAGGCTCCAGGCTCTGAGCTAGCTGTCAGCACAGAGCCTGACGCGGGGCTCAAACCCACAAACGTGAGATCTGACCTGAGCCGAAGCTGGAGGCTTAACCGACTGAGCCACCCAGGCGCCCCCAGAACTTGTTTTTATGGGTCATCCCACTCAACCTTTTCAAATACTGGATATGTAGCTGTATTTATTTATGTATTTATTTTTTATTTTTTTAATTTTTATTTTTTTAAATAGTTTATTGTCAAATTGCTTTCCATATAACACCCAGTGCTCTTCCCCACAAGTGCCCTCCTCCATTACCACCACCTCTCTTTCCCCTCCACCTCCCCCTTCAGCCCTCGGTGGTGGTTCGTTTTCAGTATTTAATAGTCTCTCAGGTTTTGCATCCCTCTCTCTCCCCAACTCTCTTTCCCTCTTCCCCTCCCCCTGGTCCTCCATTAGGTTTCTCCTGTTCTCCTGTTAGACCTATGAGTGCAAACATATGGTATCTGCCCTTCTCTGCCAGACTTATTTTGCTTAGCACGACACCCTCGAGGTCCATCCACTTTGCTACAAATGGCCAGATTTCATTCTTTCTCATTGCCATGTAATACTCCATTGTATATATATA
>NC_043700.1:26238654-26254351 GCF_006229205.1 Suricata suricatta
GATAGATTTTTGAGGAACCTCCACACTGTTTTCCAGAGCGGCTGCACCAGTTTACATTCCCACCAACAGTGTAGGAGGGTGCCTGTCTCTCCACACCCTCACCAGCATCTGTAGTCTCCTGGTTTGTTCATTTTAGCCACTCTGACCTGTGTGAGTGGTATCTCAGTGTGGTTTTGATTTGTGTTTCCCTGATGATGAGTGATGTTGAGCATCATTTCATGTTACACCTTTTAATAGGAAGTTTGTATTTCATCATAAACATGGAAGAAATTCACGATAACCTTAGCTGAGTTATTTTCCAGAGAAGCAGTCTCTATTTTCTTTAATTTTTTTTTAGTGTTTATTTATGATTGAGACAGAGAGAAACAGAGCATTAGTGGGGAGGGACAGAGAGAAGGGGAGTTACAGAATCTGAAGCAGGCTCCAGGCGCCGAGCTGTCAGCACAGAGCCCTACCTGGGGCTCAAACTCACAGACAGCGAGATGACCTGAGCTGAAGTTGGATGCTTAACTGACCGAGGCACCCAGGCGCCCTGCAGCAGTGTCTATTTTTGCATTGCATAGCGTATTGTAGAAATATTGCTTTTGGCAAATTTTATTTTATGTGGCCCCATGCAAGCATATCAGTCAAGGAGCCTACAGACTGGCAACTTATGGCCTAACTTACAGTTGTACTTCTGTTAAAATAAATATGTGCACTCTCTCATGTGGTCTTGACAGCAGCTCTGAGCAGGAGGTAAGCCAAGCCATTATCACTAGTCCAATTTTACAAATAAGGAAACCACATCTAAGCAACCTTTCCCTAAGCTGATGATGATGATGATGATGATGATGATGATGATGATGATGATGAAACACCTTTCCCAAAGTTGATACTTAACAGGGGAAGAGCTTGGGCTCAACAAAGATGCCCTGTCTGGAAATTTGCTGCAATTTCTATGACACCAGTCTCACTCAAAAGAAACAAATCAACACTAAGCAGTAAGTCCATGATCTCAAACCATTGTTCATATTTTATCATATATAGCTCAAAAAGCTCATTTATTCAGTAACAGCTAGTATGAAGAGCTCATTTGTAATTCATTTCTAAACCTCTGTTATTGAAAGTATCAACAAGCGCTTGAAGTGTTTGTTAGTGATTCTGTAACAGAAGCTACACAATTTCTGAACAAATAATGCTTTTCAAAAAAACATTTTTTGGAATGCTTAACTGATGTGCTTCTAACTTGAAAGACCACTCATGGATTTGCATCATGGCTAAAAAAAAAAAAACAGTATTGGGGCACCTGGGTGGCTCAGTCAGTTAAGTGTCCAGCTCTTGATTTCGGCTCAGGTCATGATCTCACAGTTGGTGAGATCGAGCCCTATATCAAGCTCTGCTCTAACAGTGCAGAGCCTGCTTTGGATTCTCTGCCCTGCTCTCTCCCCCTAACCCACTTTCATGTGCTTGCCCTCTCTCTAAAATAGAAAAGGAAAAGAAAAGAAAAAATTTCATCTAGCCTAGTCTTGCTATAATGATTTCCACATGCTTTAAATAATCATAAGCAGCTAGAATAGAAGTGTCAGATGGGCCGTTACACCATTTAGTCTTTAAAATCAATAAACATTCTAGCAAACTCTCACATGCTTGCTCTTATTTTTTTTTAAAGGTGGTGAAGTGAAGAAGGGAATTAGAGACGATTATTTATTTAAAAGCTATTCATTCTACAAATATTAGTCCACTATGTACCAGTCACACAATCTAAGTGAACGTATCATTCTTAACGTTAGTAATGGAAATGAAGTACGTTTCAGTTAACATACCAGTGGCAATGCCAGGCATAACTGCGTATACTTGAAACCCCTAACATTAGTTGTTTTAGGACATTAAGTTTTTTTAATGTTTATTAATTTTTGAAGGAGAGAGAGACAGAGCATGAACAGGGGAGGAGCAGAGAGACAGGGAGACACAGAACCCAAAGCAGGCTCCAGAGCCTGACTGACGCAGGGCTCGAACCCACAAATGGTGAGATCATGACCTGAGCTAAAGTTGGATGCCTAACCGACTGAGCCACCCAGGTGCCTGCTTTAGAACATTTTTTAGATCAACTAATGCACTTCCTGAAGTATTCATGCCAAATACCATAGATATCATTGTCTTAGGTAATTTTGTCAGTATTAAATCAAACAGTGTCATGAATGTTTATTGGCGATATAGAGAGTGAGTTTACTATGCCTTAAAAAACCAGGGGAACGAGATGGAAAAGGGGTGATTGAGACTAAAGGATGTAGGTGACGGACAATGAAGTGAAAGAAGCAAGGGGACCTAGAGTAATAGAAAGCTGAACGTAAATCCCTTCATTTGTTTGCTCAAAAATGTTCAAATGCTGAGAACACCACTGATAGTTTCCTACCCAATAGCTATGACTCTTTCCTTTCCTTCCCTGCAGATAGAAGCCACTTCCCACCTCAAAGGGTGAAAATACCATATACACACTTTCCCAGAATACAATGCAGCTAGGAGTTCACACATGACTGGGTTCTGGCCAATGAGAAATGGGGAATTCTGCTAGAAGCTTCTGGAAAAGACTTTCTTCCCTGTTTGCATAAATTCCACTTGCCTTTTCTAGGCCATTGAACATAATTTTGTAAAGATCTGATCCTTGGAATTGCTGCAACTGCTTGGGCACTAAAAGAGGAGACATCATCGGACAATAAGTAGAGGAGTCACACACACTGAGAACGGCAGACAGAAAGATGAACCCATTCAGGGACCACACTTCTCATCTTGTGAAATGTTAAAAAAGTTTTCCTTGAGTATTTTGTTGTTGCTACCTGCAGCTGAAGACATTCTAATGAATTCACTTTATTACTGCCTTAGAGTAAAGCTGAAATTGCTTCCTATAACTTATAAAGCTTTCAAACTGAATAATCTGGCCCCTTTTACCTTTCTAGGCTCACCTCTCACTTTTGCATTCTTTATTTTTTGTTTCAATTCTCTAGCCGAAGACCCTCTCTTTCCTTCTCAAGCTAGTTTCTAGCTGGGGCCACTGCTACCATTCCTATTTTAATTGGCCCCTACTGCTCATCCACTAGAACTTGGTGAGGGGCGCCTGGATTGGCTCAGTTGGTTAAGCTTCCAACTTCGGCTCAGATCATGATCGTGAGTTTGAGTCCCGTGTCAGGCTCTGTGCTGATAGCTGGGAGTCTGGAGCCGGCTTCGGATTCTGTGTCTTTCTCTCTCTCTCTGTCCTTCACCTGCCTCCACTCTCTTTCTGTAAAAAATAAACACTTAAAAAAAAACCTTGATGAAATGTCACATCCTCCTAGAAGCCTCTACTGACCACAGAGTATGTTTTTGCCACGTTTATGAAGTCCCTAGATATCTGAACTCCACGGTGATAGCACATATTCCATTTTACTGTAGCTGCTTATCAAATCGTCTAGACCATGCAGGTTGGGTTGGTGGCTCTCTCGTTCATTACTGTATCCTGTGAATCTATATAGTACCTAGCAGTCATATCTGTGGAACACGTGAATGAAGCAAAATAATTTTAAAGATCAATTCAAAAAAGGCAAACATCTCACCAGAAAAATACACAAAGACATGATAGGCAATTTCGAATGGTTACAAATGGATGAAAAGGTGGCCAGCCCCTGTGACAATCAAGAAACGCAAATTAAAAAAATAATATTTTTTCAGGGCATCTTGCTGGATCTGTTGGTAAAGCATGCAATTCTTGACCTTGGGGTTGTGAGTTCAAGCCCCCGATTGGGTGTACAGCTTACTTAAAAATACATGCATATGTGGGACACGTGAGTGGCTTAGTCAGTTAGAGGTCGTACTTTGGCTCAGTTCATGATCTCGTGGCCCGTGAGTTCGAGCCCCACAGCAGGCTCTGTGCTGACAGGTCAGAGCCTGGAGCCTGATTCAGATTCTGTGTCTCCCTGTCTCTCTCTCTGCCCCTTCCCTGCTTGCACTCTGTCTCTCTGTCTCTCTCTCTCTCAAATAAATAAATATTAAAAAATTTAAAAACACATACATACACATGTACATAAAGGTATAAAAACAGAGTAATATTTTCACCAACAGATTGACAAAATGAACAAGAGTTCTTCCCAATGTTGGGAATGTTGCAGTGAAATGGGCACTCTGATATAGTGAGTGTAAATTATATAAACTTTCTAACCATAAAGTTTCAACACATAAACTTGCCTACTGTCTAACCTAGCCATTTATTTAGAATGCATTCTACAAAAATAATTAAGCAATGTACAAAGACGTTTGTATATGGATGTTCACCGTAGCATTGTTTAACATTAAAAAATGTAAGCAACGTAAATGTACAGCCACACGGAAGTTGTGTACACACAGTGGAATTCTACAATGCTTTAAAAAAGATAAGAAAAACCTAGAAGTCTTGATGTGGATAAATGTTCATAATACGTGCTTTATTGAAAAAGCAAGTATGGAGTATTAGTAAATAATGTTGCCATTTAAAATACATGTTAAAAATAAATACCAAATTTAAAACAATTAAACCAATGAATAAATTGATTGAAACACACTGTTCAGAGAACATTTTGGACCAAGATAAACATATCCAGCCACTAGTTTTAGAACTTTTCAGTCAGCGAACGTTCACTTTACATTCATAATGGTTAATCATACTCAAAAAAGGCCCATGTAAAATTATAGCAATGTTTAGGATTACTGGGACCCTAAATTTACCCCCCCACACACACACAAGATCTTGTTTTGCAAATTCTCAGCCACTGATGCTTTTCTTACCTAACTCATTCTATTTTTTGCCTCTTAAAAATGTTTATATCTTTTCAACAATAGCCAAATCATGGAAGGAGCCTAAATGTCCATCACCTGATGAGTGGATCAAGAAGATGTGGTATATATATACAATGGAGTACTACATGGCAATGAGAAAGAATGAAATCTGGCCATTCGTAGCAACGTGGATGGACCTCGAGGATGTTATGGTAAGTGAAATGTCAGGCAGAGGACAGATACCGTATGTTTTTACTCGTAAGTATAACTGGAGAAACTTAACAGAGGACCATGGGGGAGGAGAAGGGGAAAAAATAGTTGGGGAGAGGGAGGGAGGCAAATCATGAGAGACTCTTGAACACTGAGAACGAACTGAGGGCTGATAGAGGGGGAGGGGGAGGGGGGTGATGGGCATGGAGGAGGGCACTTGTGGGGATGAGCACTGGGTGTTATCTGGAAACCAACCTGACAATAAACTCCAAAAGAAAAAAAATGTATATATTTATTTTACACTTAAGCTGATTTGATAAGCCTCTTCTCATATGAAGGGAAATAAATTTCTAATAAAAATGAAGAAATGCTTGTTTTTCTTTTTCCTTTTGGACAGCCTGAAAAGAGGGGAGAAATTTAAGATGTTAATCGAATAACAGAATGTGGGAAAAAAGAAGGATCTGGGTGCAAACCACTTTCTTCGATCAAGCCTCCAGGTGAGAACCCCATTTTTACTCTCACTTGCGAGGTGCCAGCTGGCGTCAAGCCCTGGGTCTTTCGGGGATTCCTCAGCATAAGGTTGCTTCTCAGTGCTTGCCCACCACACTCAGGATTGAGTATCTCAGTATTGATCCACATGCTTTGCAGTTGCCCAAACTGTATCGCTGGTGTGTTCTTTCATTCTCTTTATGTTTGTTTGCTTATGTCTTAAAATAATGAGGACAACAACACAACCTTTTATTAGAGGATTTGGAACAGAGTGGATAGGAATGTGTATGTTTAATCTGCCATCTTGAAACAATCTGTGACAATCTGTGTAGAGTTTGGGGCACAGTCCCCGGGTCGATGCTGTCAGCTGCAATTATTTTTATTAGTGGCTTGTTCTCTTACGTCTGACTGCTTGGCCTCTTTTCTGGCTTGTCTTTCTCCCTGTCCTGTCTAAACTTAGAGAATTCCTAAGATTCTACTCTCTGACCTCTTATTGTTGAAGCTCACCTGTGATTTTGATGGCACCCAGATATATATATTATCTCCTATTTCTTCTGGGGCACAGACTCATTTTCCAACCGTCAGTGCGATCCTGACCCTAGCAAACCTCATATGCCTGCTGCTGACCTCCTTATTTATCCATACAACCAGGGAGCTCTGAATATCTCTCTTTTTCTTTTCCCTTTCATTTTGGAATTGACATCACCAAATCCTTTGAAGCCTTGAAACCTGGCCATTAATTCAAATGTCTTGTTTTCCCTCCACCTCAACATTCAAACATTTGTCAAATTATGTACCTTTCCTTTTGGAAATGGCTTTCATTTCCATCCTTTTTTTTTTTTCACTGCTTGTCTGGCAAAAAAAAAATCTACTTTACTAGCCATTAAAGATTTCTTTCTAAAGGGCAATTCTTTTTTTTTTTTAATTTTTTTGATGTTTTATTTATTTTTGATACAGAGAGAGACAGAGCATGAGAGGGGGAGAGGCAGAGAGAGAAGGAGGCACAGAACCAGAAGCAGGCTCCAGGCTCTGAGCTAGCTGTCAGCACAGAGCCTGACGTGGGGCTCGAACCCACGAACGTGAGATCTGACCTGAGCCGAAGCCGGAGACTTAACCGACTGAGCCACCCAGGCGCCCTTAAAGGGCAATTCTTAATAACGACTAAATGAAGAAAATCCTCAATCTTTCCTCCTAACACTCATAGTCTCTCCACATTTCAGACAAGTTAGAATATTGTAGACAATTGTTAATTGTAACAATTGTTAATTTAGCATTTGACCTTTGATTGTTTATAAGTGACTCTCCAAAAGGCCAGAGGCTTGCTAATTTATTATTTTCCTGAAGCACAAATTCAAGTTCCATGTGCTGTAAAGTTGGTAATAGGAAAAGCTGGCCTGGCCAACTGCCCCACAACCACACCTCAATCTGGCTTTGTTGTTTTCTACTTATCATCACTGTAGTCAGCAATTTTTATTAAAGTTCTGAAGGCACCATCTATATTTTCCCACTTTACTGTCTCCCAGAAGCAAAAAAGATATGCTAGAAATGGCATTTGCGGGTTTTGTTTTATAGATAGAACTCTTGGGTCAAGGGTGACTCTCCTTGCTGATCCCTAAGGATGCCCCGTACTTTCTGGTTTCCAGAGCCTTGCTTATCTCGTTCCCTCCCCTGGTGATTTCATTATATAGTGCTCCCCAAGTAACCACCCCCAAACCTAGTGGTTTAAAGTGATAATCATTCATTTGCTCACAAATGTGTTTACAGTGTGGTCAGGATTCCGATGCAACAGCTTGTCTCTGTTTCATGTGATGCTGGCTGGAGTGGCTCAGTGTAGACGATATGCCTCCAAGATGGCTCCCTCACTGGGCTGCTGGCTGGCACGGGCTGTCACAGGGAGCTCAGAGGAAGCCCGGGGCGGTGGGGCGTGGGGAGATGGCTAGGGCTTCCAATTCTTCCCTGTGGGCCTCTTCGGATGGCTGCCTGGGGGTTCTCATGACATGAAAGGTGGGTTCCAGGAGGGAGGAAGCAGGAGCGGCCAGGCAGGATTCTGTCTGGGTTCAGAATTCCCAGAATGTCATTTCTTCCAGCTCAGATTCAAGGTGAGGGCACAGAAGCTGCAGCTCTTCATGGCAAGAGTGGCATTGCATGTATAAAACGGGGCCATGCTTGAAGACTAGCTACCACCACTCACCGTTTGGCCACAACAAGACATGTCCCTCTCATATGAAAAATATGCTTATCTCTTTATCTAAAATATGAAAATATGGGGGCGCCTGGGTGGCTCAGTCAATTAAGCATCCAACTGCAGCTCAGGTCATGACCTCATGGTTTGTGAGTTCGAACCCTGCATTGGGCTCTGTTCTGACAGCTCAGAACCTGGAGCCTGCTTCTGATTCTGTGTCTCCCTCCTCTCTCTGCCCCTCCTCTGCTCATGCTCTATGACTCTCAATAATAAATACATGTTAAAAAATTTTCTAAATATGAAAATATCCATCTCATTATATATCAGTTCATAGTCTAGGACACGGGTGAGCAAATCACAGCACAAGGGCCAAACCCGACCTGTGGACTGTTTTTGTGTAGTTCCTGTGATAAGAATGGCTTTTATATTTTTAAAGATTTATAAAAAACAAAACCAAGACTATATGGGAATCATTACACATATGACCTGCAAAGCCTCAAATATTTACTATCTGGCTCTGTACAGAAAAACTGCCAACCCCTGATGCAGGGTATCAGCTTTTTTTCAAAATGTTTTTATTTATTTTTGAGAGAGATAGTGTGAGCAGGGGAGGGTCAGAGAGAGAGAGGGAGACACAGAATCCAAAGACAGGCTCCAGGCTCTGAGCTAGCTGTCAGCACAGAACCTGATGGGAGGCTCGAACCTGAGAACTGTAAGATCATGACCTGAGCCGAAGTCGGACGCTTAACAGACTGAGCCACCCAGGTGCTCCGATAGCAGCTTTTAAATGGGGTCTAAAGTGTAGGTGTGGCTCCCGCAGATGTCATTCCTTGACTATGGCTCCTCAGACATGAATTCTCTTGATGTGAAGACCAGTGAACTAAAGAGACAAAGTATCTGTCTCTCACACACTCAGCATCTAATGGTAAGGTAGGGACAGAAAACAATAGACACTAGAAAGGTAGGTAGGGACAGAAAACCTATAATAGATACTCTCATTCCAAAAGGAGAAGCAGGGCACCTGGGTGGCTCAGTTGGTTAAGTATCCCACTTTGGCTCAGGTCATGATCTCACAGTTCATGAGGTCAAGCCCCACATCGGGCTCTGTGCTGACAGTTTGGGGCCTGGAACCTGCTTTGGATCTATGTCTCTCTCTCTCTCTCTCTCTGCACTTCCCCTGCTCGCTCGCTTGCTCTCTCAAAAATAAACATTAAAAATAATATATAACAACAACAAAAAAGGGGCACCTAGGTGGCTCAGTCAGTGGCGCGACCAACTTCGGCTCAGGTCAACTTCTGGTGTTTCGGGAGTTTGAGCCCCACATCGGGCTTGCTGCTGTCAGCCTGTCAGCGGAGAGCCCACTTCTGAGCCTCTGTCTCCCTTTCTGCCCCTCCCCTGCTTGTACTCTCCCCAAAATAAATAAATACCAAGAGGGGAGAAAAGGAGAGGGACATGGGAAGTGACCCATAGCAATTCTGAAATCCAGCTGGTCAAATGACATCAGTTCCTGCATTTGGCCTGCTCCTGCTCCTTGGAAAGGATTCTCAGGGCCTTTATGCTCCATCTCGAGTCATCTTCCCTTTGATGAGTGGCTTCCTCAGCCTGCTTCCTGCCTGTACAGTTGAAGCTGCAGAGCCCTCTTTTCAGTACGAAAAGTCTCTATTTCCGTGTAAGCTAGTAGAGATCCTTTAAAAGCCATAGGTTTCTTATACTTCAAGTTCGCATCATGTCCCTTAGGCAGAAGCCATACTCCTATTTCTTTCCAAGGAAGGCCTTTTTCACATTGGGCCAGTGTGAGATTGGTGTGGGCACAGCCTCCCAGATTCTTAGAAGCCTGCTATCTAGTTGGAAGGATCTATGAGGTACCAACTGAAATCTTTCTGACTTATCAATTTATCTATTGCTGCATCAGAAGCTACCCAAACTTAATGGTTTAAAACAACAATCTGTTATCATCTCACGGTTTCTGTGGATTCGAAGCCCAAGGTTCTGCTTAGCATTTGCCTCAAGGTCTCTCAATGGGTGAAATCAAGGTGTCAGCTGGGGATGTGGTCTTGTTTTAGTCAACTCAGGCTACCGTAAGAAAATATCATAGTTCTGGAGGTTCACAAGTCCAAGATCAAGGTGCCAGCCAGCTCAGTTCTTGTTGAGGGGCTTCTTCCTGGCGTGGGGATGCCCACCTTCTCACTGTATTTTCACATGGCAGACAACAGAAGCTCTGATGTCTCGTGAGGGCACTAATCCCTACATTCTCATAACCTCATCTAAACCTAGTTACCTTCCAAAGGCTCTGATACCATCACATTGGGGGTTAGGGCTTCCTTATATGAATTTGGGGGTGCTATATTCAGTCCATAACAGGTGTCATCTAAAACTGCACTTAGGGAAGATCCACTTCCAAGCTTGTCACATGGTTCCAGGCAGGATTCAGTTCCTTGTGGGTTGTTGGACTGAAAGTGCCATTTCCTTGCTGGAGCTTGGATGGAAGCCCCCACTGAATCTTGTGACATGGGTCTCTCCCTAGGGCCACTGGCATCACAGTGGCTGACTTCCATCAGAGGTAGCAAGTGAGAGAGCAAAGAGAGGGTGTGTGTAAAAAGGGAGCCATGGTCTCTCTGTAATCTGATCTTAGAAGTGATGTCCATCACTTCTGCCATACTCTATTCATTAAAAGCAAGCTCACACTCAGGGGGAGGGGATTACACAAGGGCTTGAATCCCAGGAGGTAGGGGTTATTGGGGACCATGGTGGAGGTAGCCTACCACAGGATCTTTGAGACGTACCTTGTCTTGAACTTCACCTAAGGCCATGTTCTCCTTTTTTCTTTCTTTTTAATGTTTATTTATTTTTGAGAGACAGAGTGTGACCGGGGGAGGGACAGAGAAAGAGGAGGACACAGAATCGGAAGCAGGCTCCAGGCTCTGAGCTGTCAGCACAGAGCCCTACGCAGGGCTTGTACTCAAGAACCAGGAGACCATGATCTGAGCCACCAAGGTGTCCCAGTGCCATCTTTTCATGATCCCACGCTGGATTTGACCTTTGCTGCAAGGTCATTTCTTGTTTTGAGAGTTTTGTCCTCTGGAGAAACTAGGAATGACAGTTTTATTTCAAACTCAGCAAGTCCTGGACTCTGTTTCCTCTAAATTCGGTAAAAACTTGGACAGGTTTTTTTTTTTTGGGGGGGGGGCCCTCTCACTTGTCTTGTACTATTTCATAAGTATCTGAGACAAATTCTTCAATTTTTTTCCTATTTTTTAATGTTTATTTTTGAGAGAAAGAAAAACAGAGAACAAATGGGGGGAAGGGCAGAGAGAGTGAGAGACACAGAATCTGAAGCAGGCTCCAGGCTCTGAGCTGTCAGCACAGAGCCCAACATGGGGTCTAAACTCACAAACCGTGAGATCATGACCTGAGCTGATGTTGGATGCTTAACTGACTGAGCCACCCAGGTGCCCCTCTACTTTTTTTTTTTTTTAGTTTATTCATTTATTTTGAGAGAGAGAGAGGAGCCAGTGGTGGAGGGACAGACAGAGGGAGAGAAAAAATTCCCAGGCAGGTGCCACACTGTCAGTGCAGATATGAGGCTTGAACTCCCTACCAATGAGATCATGGCCTGAGTCAGATGCTTGATCAACTGAGCCACCCAGGTGACCCAAGAAATTCAACCTTTTCAACATCTATCCAAATATCTCCTTAGCCAGATCCACATGTTCATTAGATATCTTTTCTATCTTTCATGTAACAACAAGCTTGTTTAGCTAATTGTTTTTCCAGTAGATAAATCCGGAACCCTGCTCTCCAGCCTGTTATAAGAACACTCACTGTGCCTTAGTCATGCTTTTCACTGTGAGATTCCTCAGAGTTCTTCCAGCTCATCTTCCACCTGATGGAAGTCCCAAAGCCACTGTCACATGTTCCAGGTTCCTATACACCAGGACCTTAACTCTAGGTGTGCAGTTATGTTTTAATATTTTTAAAAAATGTTTAACTATTTTTTTGAGAGAGACAGAGAGAGAGAGACAGCGTGAGCAGGGGAGGGTCAGAGGGAGAGGGAGACACAGACTCCAAAGACAGGCTCCGAGCTAGCTGTCAGCACAGAGCCTGACGTGGGGCTCAAACTCACAAATGGGAGATCATGACCTGAGCTGAAGCCAGATGCTCAACCAACTGAGCCACCCAGGCATCCCTGCAGGTATGTTCTAGTTATCTATTGCTGTATAACAAGCCACCTTCAAACTTAGTGTTTTATTTTTATTTTATTTTTAATTTTTAAAATATTTATTTATTTTTGAGAGAGAGAGAGAGAAGGAGCACAAGTGGGGGAGGGGCAGAGAAAGAAGGAGACATAGAATGTGAAGCAAGCTCCAGGCTCCAAGCTGTCAGCACAGAGCCTGATGCAGGGTTCGAATTCACAAACCATGAGATCATGACCTGAGCCAAGTCGGATGCTTAACCAACTGAGCCATCCAGGCGCCCCTAAACTTAGTGTTTGAAAACAACAGCATTTACTTTTTTGCCAACAGTCTTGCAGTTTGGGTATGACTCCGAAGACAGCTCATCCCTCTTTCGTGTGGCGTCATTTGGGGCGGCTCAATCAGGGCTGGAGTATCCACTTCCAAGAGAACTCACTCAAAAGGCTGGCAATTGGTACCAGCTGTCCCCCGAGACTTCAGCTGGAGCTGTGAGTCTGGGACGCAGTTCTCCATGTGAGCCTCTCCACGTGGCTGCCTGGGCTTCCACAAAAGATTGGAGGGAAGTGATTGAATCTCACAACTATTTAGGAGGTAAAAATCAAGAGGATATTGCACAACAATGTGAATATATACTCCACGCTGCTGAACTGTGTGCTGAAGAAAGGCAAATACTGAGTAGTGTCTTTTTAAAAGCCACAATTATAAACTAATAAATAAAATCAGGGGAAGATGATGATGGTGAGTGGGGTGGGGGAGGGAGAGAGATGTCAAGGATGACAAAACCCTAAAACATAGCCTCAAGATCTTTTTGGGTGTAGCAGAGGATGCGGAAGTGTTAACAGGTTACAGCTCACATGGTAGATCCTGTAGCTTTCTGCTGCAGTGCTAACATAGGCACAAAACCCATGCCATGCAAACCACCTCAGAATAGATCTTTAATGTCTGCAATTCCCAGAGACAAACACGTAAGATGTAATTATAGGTTTGGATTTCTTAAAGCAAGCCTCAAAATGAACACTGCCAGGGAAACAGAGATAAGTAACAAAACTACAGGTGCATACAATATTTCCCTTTCAATCTAGTCTGTAACCTTGCAGGCTAGAAGCAAAGCGGTGAAGCGGTGGGCAGGAGAGAAAGCGGATGTTCCGTGGTCATTAGCCCTACTTTCCTAGGATAGGTAATCCCTTTGTTGTCTTGTAGCTGGTAGTGTGTCTGGAAACTAGTACTACTCAGATCTCACTTTTGAAACTTTCTTTCTCTGAGGCAGTAAACAGGTCAGAAAAATCATTTATATCCTGAATGATCTCTTTCCCCTAAGTTTTATAAGCAGCCAAAGTCTATTTACAGATGTTCATTGGGTTTTGTTGGGACTGTATGACCGTATTTTTCTTCCAGTTAAGTCCACACCATTCTTCGTGGAAAGGACAGAAAACAGCATCCCTCTCTTTGTGGCCCCCATCCCCACATACTTTTCTGGAAACATCCTGAGTGTCATGCTTACCATGGAGATATGTTCTAGGCCTCCCTTCCGTACTGTTAATATTCCTGAGGTGTTAGGTGGACTGGCCGAGTGGTGGGATTTTTTAAAAAGTTTTTGAAATCTCATCAGTTGTCTCACACAAGCTCTCTATCGAGGGGCTCCCCCTGCAAAATAACGACGAAAGACCACTACCACGACTCCGCTAGCGCCCTTGTGGTGACTCTCCATGATGAGATGCCTCCCCTAATTCAGTTCCTTCTGCAGGGTCTTGGAAGGATCTGATGATGTCATTCAAGCCTGAGAATCAATATCTGATAAGATTTAATGTGTCCATTAATTCAAAAATATTTATTGAGCGCCTGCTATGTGTTACGCAGTGTCGTTAGGAACACAACAATGAACAAATCAAGATGCTCTCATTGCCCTTATTTTCATTTTTTTAACCCAGAGGTTTTTAACTGTTAACAATGGACAAAGTGCTGGCTTGGCTTAAAGACAAAGGAATCAGGTTCTATATCTGGAATGAAGCCACGTTTCCCTGGGTGGGGGTAGGGGAGGTTCTCCCAGCATCCTGGAATCCTCCAACATCTTCCACCTACTCATAAGTGGAGACTGACTGGAACCATCAATGACTAGATCAATTGTCATTTTTCTTGGGCTTTTGCCAGGCTCCAGCAAGACAATATCTTTCTGTTGAGTGTATTCAGAAACAGGCAGTGGCCAAGGAGGGCAAAGGGCTGGCAGTATTGGTGGCAGAGGGGCCAAGACCACCACTCAGCCATTGATCAGGAAGACATTGCCCCCTCGTGGTACCTTATGTAATTGAGGGAGGGACTGGGAATTGACCAGGCTGTCCATCCACGTTTCCAAATTGTGGCCTTTACCTCTTCCGAACTCCCATTGCAATTCCAATGCATACACATTTCCCCCCATAGAGACAGGACATCAGGACAGCAATTACATCTATTTATCAACATCTTCAGAGTCCCCCCCCCAACCCAAGGAAAACCCAATAGGTAAATCGAATTATCGCCAGTTTTTTTTTTTGGTCACCATGCTCTGAATACAAGTGTTTTCTTTGCTTTCTACAATTTCAATCAGGATCCAGGATCCTGGAGTTGTTTTGGGCATCTTGTCTCTAGGACACCAGTTTAAACTCCCTAAAAGCAGGAGTCTTATCTTCACCCTCCCGCCCCACCCCACTCCCAGCAGCACTTTAAACCAGGATAGGGTGAAGAATGTTGAGGGGGGGGGGGTGCAGAGAGAGATCAACAGTGAGGCAAGCAAATAAATAGGAATTGTGATTGGCGCTGGGCTGGGAAGGAACAGCATGCTGTGTGAGAGAATTCCTGGGCGTGGGAAGTGAGGGAGAACCTACTGATAGAAGCAGTTTAAAATTTATGTGTTTATGCTACAGGAATGGAGAAGCTCTCTATCTATGACCCCGGAAAAATGGAAATTTCCTTAATAATAACGTTAGCTTCCATGTCCTGTCGACTGAAACTGGGCAGGAATGGGTGCTGGGTGCTGTAGCTCTACCAACCTCTAATCTCCTCTGATTGCAACCACCTGGGAGGTAACTGTAACTGTGCCCATTTCACAGGTGAGGAAACTAGCGGTCCTTCCGAGGTTGGTGCCTAAATAGGCGTGGTGGGCTGACCTTCCAGAAAATGCTGAGCCCTTTCTTCTTCAAACTTTTTTGACCCTCTGAAGATCAGACCCCCTGTGTTGGCCTCCAGTTCGGCGGGCTGTGAGGGACATTCACTTGGCCAACAAATATTTATTGATCACCTCCAATATACCAAGTAGCGTCTTTAAACGCCGTGGGATCATAAAGATAAACAGGGCACGGTGTGGTCTAGCAGGAAGGCTCTCCAGAAGAGTAAGGGGGGCAGCCAGGTAAACAATTCCAGAAGGGTCTGAGCCTGAGCAGGGGGCCCGTGAAGCCGCGCGAGGAGCAACGGCGGGGCGGGGAGGCTGGGAAGTTTGGGAGGACCCGGCGTTGGAGGGGGGCTTGACGTTGTGCCCCGAAAACTCCAGCCCGCAACGGGCTGCCCCAGGACGTCGCTGGTTCTCTCGCATCCCGTCATCTCAAGCTGCCAAACTAGGGAGGGAGGAAATGGGTGTAAGCCGGTACTGAAAAGGAGGGGCAGCCTTAGAGGTAGGGGTGCGACTCCCCGCGGGAAGCAAGCCCACGGCAGGAGCCCACCACACTTCCCCGGCGTCGCGCTGGCCCGGCCTGACTCCCCGAAGCCCCTCTCCAAGCCGGCGCGCACCGCCACGCGAGCTCGCCAACTCCGGCCCGGCCGCCGGGGGCTCGAGGGAGCGGGAGGACCCGGCCGCCTTCCCTCTCCCGCCGCGGCCCTCGCCCTCCGACCTACC